>NC_072412.2:17873240-18189490 GCF_028858775.2 Pan troglodytes | reverse complement strand
TAAACAAAGGACATTAAATATCTGGCAAATGGATTGGTTTAAAAAAAAGTATGGAATATCTTGTGATGGAATACTGCATAGCCTTTAAGAAGAGGGAGATAGGTCTTAACAAACTGGTAGAGAAACATCTCTGGGATGTATTTTCAAGTAAAGAACAGTGGAGAAGAGTGTGTTTCAGTATGAGTTCTTTGAGTAAGAAAAAGAAAAAATGGATGGATTATGTATATTATGTGTGTTTTACATATAAATTTTTAATGCTGACATTATGGACGTGAGCCACCGTGCCTGGTCTAGTTTGACGTTTTTGATGAAATGTAGTGCATTTTATCCAGGACGGTGACATTTCATTGACTCGAAGGCTGCCTTTGCATTTCCCTATCTTCGCTGGATATGAGTTGGCTGGATTTGACAGTGACCTGATGTGTCCAGGTGTCGCGGGTGCCCTGTTGTCAGCTCTGAAGAGCAGTGGCTGTTGTCCAGGTGACACCAGAGGCACCTGGGCTGAGTGTGAGAAATGATATCTATGCTCCAGCCCGGTGCACCACAGCCATATGCACGTGGCCAATCCAGAAAGACTCGCTTTCCAGTTCCCAGGAGTTTCAGGGGTGGATGGTTTTGGGGTCTTCTCATCATCTTCTGGGGGTGGAGGCCAGCATCAGATCCAGTCTTCTGCCAGGGCCACAGCCAGCGCCTGGGCTCGTTCTGCCCTCTGTGATCCTGTGTGCTCCTCTGTGAAATGGGAACTGTGACCTCTGGCCCGCAGGTGGTGAGACAGTGTGGGACGTGCCTCACAGAGCATGTTTCCCGCTCCAGGGGACGTCAAAAAGGGAGTCCCACGTTCCCTCACCACCTTCCTGTCCCACCCCCAGAATGTCCAGCTTCGTGGAGCCACCTGACACCATGAAGAAACTGTTCTGGGTAGAAAACTCCTGGCCAGATGATGCATTGCTGGCCAAGCCCAAGGTGACCAAGTCCTGCCTGAACTGCGTGAAGGACAGCTACACCGACTTCCACGTCGACTGTGGGGGCGCCTCCGCCTGGTACCACGTGCTCAAGGTGAGCCACACCCCTTGGGGGACTTCGGCTTTGCCGTGGCCATGACCCATCTGCAAGATGGTCTGCAGTCCCCGGGAGCCCTGACTGTGGACAAGATGCCACTCCCCAGTGGGCCCCAGACCATCCATCCTTGGGACAGGAGGCCATGGAGACATTGCTGGGTGGAGGGGCAGGGGTGCATGTGTGGGTGGAGGGGCAGGGGTGCATGTGGGATCAGAGAACTGCACGAGTGTCTCCTTTTTCTAATGGGATTCAGGCTCAATAATTGGGTGAGGCTGCTGGGTGACCGTGCACTTAGAGGAGAAAGTGGGGGGAGGGGGGTGTTGTGAAGACATCCTGGAAGGGGCCAACAGTAGCCAGAGCCCCGCACAGGAGCCAGCAGGTAGGATAGGGGCATCTTGAGCAGGCAGGGAAGGCTAGGAATCTCATCATCAAGGCCGAGAGAGGGAAGCCAGAAGAAAAATGAGCCATAAATAGCAACAGAAACAAAGGAAACCCTAAGCTGTGGGCTCCCCCAGCTGCTCATTGAGCTTCTCCAGACCCGCTGGAGCTGGAGCTGGGGGCAGGTGCATGTGCTGATCCCACCTCTGGGAGGCCTTGAGCAAGTCACTGGGGCATTCTTGGAACCTGCCTTGGCTTCACTACAGTAGGACAGGGGTCTCGCTGCTCCCAGTGCAGAACCCCTCCTGGGGCCTGGCATAAGACTGCTTGGGACACAGTAGCATCATTTGACCCAGCCTGGGATCCAAGTGGCTCTCAAGAGTGGAGCTACCTGGAATGCTTCTGACAACCAGTTGCAGCTTTATTTGCAACCTGGGCACCCACACCATTTGTAGTGCCTCAAAACTATGTAATGTGGGATTATGGGCTTTAGCTCTTGACTGTGCCTGATACCCAGAACCTTCCTAACATGCACACTTCTGAATTGCAAAGCACCTGTGCTCTCAGTGTTGCAGGCAGGATTTGTGGAACTGGATGGGATACTTCTCACATTAAGACTTAACACTTGCACCCCCCACCCCCGTGTTCCACATGAGCAGCTCTGCCAACAGGCTCTCTTGGCAGGGGGAGCAGACCTTCTATCTCATCAGGCTGACCTTGGCCAACATCTCCCTGGATGAGCTCTGGCAGTCTGCCTTTAACCACAGCGAGATGTTCTTTGCTGACCAGGTCCACAAATGCTGCAAGTGCATCGTCGAGCAGGGCCAGACCCTCTTCATCCCCTCAGGTGAGTGCAGGCAGCTTTGGGGATCATGTCCTAGGGCTTGCCGGCCCTCATCAAGGTTACGCCCCTCTCCCTCGGGCTCTGTCCCCACCACGGGGTCTGTCTGCATCGCTGGCATGCCTGCTCCCTTGTCCGGAGCTTAACGCCACCCCAGCCTAGTCCCTGCAGAGGGGCCAGCAATGGAGCTTGTGCTGTCTGGTCAGCATGGGCACTCCTCACCACCGAGGCCACCTTGGAGCTGCACAGCCAGTCAGCCCCTTTCACAGACTGGCTGGGCTCACTGTGACTGAGCCCATGGCTGGAGACCCAGCTCAGAGAGCCTTGTGTGGGGACAGCTGCCACGGCATCAGAGCCAGTGAGGGAGGAGGGCACTAGCTGCTAATTAAGGCAATATTAGGGGACATTTTGAGTCTGTGCTGAAGGAGAAAGCCCATCATGAGCCGCTGTGTGCCCCTAGATGATGTAAGAACAAATCCCAGACACCCTGCTGTTTCGTTAAATATTCCACTATTTCTGAAGGGCTTCCTTTCCTTCTAAAGTAACACAGCTACAATACTGTTCTCACACCTCAAAAAATGAACAATTAACAACAATTTCCTAGTATCCTCAAATAGCTAAGTTGTGTTCAGAGTTTTGAATCGTTTTATAGGGTTTTTTTTTTCCATTTAAAAAAAAGTATCAACTGAGGCCTTCACATTTTACTGATTTATAAGCCTCAGAATCTTCTGTAATCTCTGGGTCCCTCCTCTCTCCGTCGGCTTCCTCACAGTCACAGCTATTTAGGAAGGAGCTGTGGATTTCCCAGGATCTGGCCCAGGCTCCGTCTCCGAGGATAACCCGGGGTCCAGTCCCAGCTCTGGGGGCGATGCAGCTGCCCCGGCCTTGTCTCCTGCCCCTGTGTGTGGTTGGGAGGCCGGGTGGCTGGACACAGGCTGGGGCTTCCTGTCTCTGAGTACTGCGCTCACGTGGCCCGAGAGAGTCTCCTCAGCTCTGGGCCTCGGTTTCCCTGTCTGTGTGGTGCAGGGCTGGACTGACTAGTCTGTGCCGCCTCAGATGCAGCCTCTACCCCAACCCCCTTCCATGGAGGCTGGGGTGGTGCCAGGGCCAGAGAGCTTCTCCCAGGGAGGCCCCAGGCTGCTGGTGAAGCTGCAGAGGTGGACAGGGCACCAAGGCACAGGCGGGCAGGAGCTGGAGCCTGGGCTGGGCCGGGGAAGGCCTGTGCTGGTCTCTGCCAGTCCCTGATCTGGAGCCATGAGAAGCCCGTTCATGGGAGCGAGGTGGGGCACCAAACACTCCTGTCTCTCTCTCAGGCTGGATCTACGCCACACTCACCCCTGTGGACTGCCTGGCCCTTACGGGACATTTCCTCCGCAGCCTGAGTGGAGATGCAGAGGAGGTAGTGCCTGCCGCACCGTCTGCCCTCAGGCTCCGCAGAGCAGCGTCCTCTCTCTAGCGGGGTCGGTGCCAGATGCCTTGGGCCGAGCACTGGCTCAGCCTGCCTGTGGGTGACTTGGACATGACCATCAGCCTCGGTGGGCCTCTTCTTGATGTGGAAGGAAGGAGGAGGTGGGCTCTGGTATCGTGCAGGCTGGCCTCTCTAGGGACCTGGCTGCTGGACGTTCATAGTCGCCCTTGGTGAGGTTGGGACTGCTTAAAAGGCTGCTCCTTCTCTTCTCAGGCACCAACAGAGCTTTCATGGGCATCAAGGCCTGCAGCCACCCAGGGCGATTGTCCGCTGGTCCACCTCAGCTATGCAGGGCCCAGAGGGGAAGCCTGAGCTGGTGTGTCTGGGGCCTGGATCCACCCCCGTCGTCGCCTGCTTGATGGTCAGTGCACTGAGAACGGCTGTTTGGTGGCTTCCAGAGCATATGAAGTGGAAAGAAGGTTGCAACTGTGCAGCCTGACTCAGTTTCCCAACTTCTATACTGCCTTCTGGTACCTGGCAAAGCACCTGCTGGAGGCATTCAAATGTACTGGTCACTCCAGGGTGGGCGTCCAAGCCTGAGGCTCTTGGCTGTGGGGGCGGCCAGACCTGGGTCAGGGCTGTCAGGGTGTGAGTGCCACCTTCCTGTGGCCTGAGCAAGTCCCCTTGGGACTCAGCCTCCTGGCCCTCAGTTTCCTCATCTGTATAATGCAGGACCAGATTGAACAGGCTGGGCCTCTCCTTCTGATTAGACTGTGCCTTGTTTTAGAATGAACACTGGGCTGTGGGTTGAGAGGGGCAAGTGTGCATGGCCTCTGTGCAGGTATCAGTCACACCTGCTCCACACTCCACACTTGCCTCCATTGGGAAGGTGGGGCCCTGGTTCTGTCACGAGCTTAGGAGTGGGTGTGAGTGGGCTCTGGGTCCCCTTAGGATCCCTCAGGGCCATGGCAGCTGGACCATGAGGCAGGCTTGCGGCTCGGTCCTGGCCCTCTGTGGACACACTGTGGCATCCCTGGGCTGCCCCTTCTGTTCCAGGTCCTGCCTGGTTACACCCTCAGAAATGAGAGCAGGTGGCTCCTGGCAGCCACCACCCTGTTCAGGTTTCCAGAGTCTGCCCAGCAGCATGAGGGAGCCTCCAGGAGGGTTTGCATTTATGTATGATTTGCTTTCTCAGTGCGCCCTTCACCAGAAGTTGCTCTTAGTTGCTCTTTTTTTTGGTTCTGATAGCAGCCAAGAGCTCTTTTACCCAGAACCCTTTGCACTCTAGCCCTAGTTTGAGAAGGAAAAATGGTCCATAGTCATGGCTGGCCAGGTTTCAGTAAGATTTTTCCATTGCTCCCTAAATGTGAAGCCCTGAGCTTGACTCTGGCAGCGGGAAGTGCCCGGGATGGGAGTTTAGCCCTGCCCTCAGGGGACTCTTGCCAGCAAGGAGGGGATCAGGGTAGCACCCGGGAAGCCCTCCTACAAGGCCAGCCTGATTACTGGCCAACTAGGCCACCGTGGCCATGTCCTCTCTGCCTGGGTCCTCCTCTCTGAGGGGATGACAGTTCAGTTGGCCCCCAGGACTGAGAAAACCCAGGGAGCTGTCATGGCCCTGGTGAGTCAGAGCCCTGGAGCCCTCTCCAATGGAGGCCCACAGCAGGAGCACATCTCTCAGCTGAGCTGTGGTTTGTCCCTCCACTGTGCCAAGGGGCGCCATGAGGTGGGAAGAGGTGCCTGGGGATGTCTGGTGTATGCCCAGCGACAGCCTGTGGCCCGGCTCCTGGCATGACTGTGGCCTCTTGCTCAGTCAGGGCTGGGATATTGGGCAGAGTGAGCAGAGCCAGGCAGCCTGTGTTAGGGGCCTGGAGGATGAGACAGTGGGAGCACAGTAGGAGGGCCAATCTTTTCTCTCACAGGGCAGGCCACCAGGAGGATGGGTGCCCCCAGGTTCCAAGAGGGAACCGTTGGCATTTGGGATGGTGGCCGTGGGTGAAGGGAGACCTCTGGAAGGCTGGACCTGGCGTCCCCCAGTCTGGCTGTGTGGCTGGGCTTGAAGGCACCTGTGGGCAGTGGGCACCCACCCACCTCACCCAGTGTCTCTTTCCTGGGCTCTCACAAGTCTGGCAAGCAGCTGCCCCCTCATCTAGTCCAAGGAGCTAAAATTCTCAATGATGCTTTCCAACTGTGGACGAAGAAGCAGGTAGGAATCATGTCACAAATGCCCTAGGGCAGGAAAGCGGTGACAGGTGGGAGCGCCTCCCCGGAGACCCAGCAGCAATGTCCAGGGCTTGTCCTGCTTCAGTAAGATCCGGCCTGGCAGGGTCGGTGGTGCTCTCCTGCCTGGCTTGGCCCAGGGTGTGACTTTGCCCCAGACACCCCATGGGTCTGTCCCCTGCTCTCCACTGACTGGGCCACTTGAGAGCTGGGGGAGGACAGATGTAGGTGCAGAGCACTCTCCACCAGGGGCTCACAAGTTGGTGGGAGGAGGGTGGGCAGGTGCCCATGTGTCCTGGGAGGAAAGTGGGTCTGCGGGTGGAGGACAGATGGCTCATGGTGGGATGACACTGTGTGAGCACAGAAAGGCCTGGAACCTGGTGGGGGCAGAGAAGGACTGGGGGAGTGGCTGGCCCCAGGACAGGGAGTGCTGGGGATGCCCTTTTGGCTCCTCCTGGCTGGCCCTGGCATCAGTTCAGAAGCTAAGCCGCCTGATGTGGGTGCAGCACCCCAGCCACCTTGCTCTGTGACCCAGGCATCCCCTCCCTGTGACCCTCCCTGATGACCCTCCTGTGCACACCCCCACAGAAGTTCTTCCTGTGTTCCTTAGCATCTTCCCTTGGTTTTGGCTACAGAAGGGAGGGGAAGGTCTGGCTTAGCCTCGAGCACCCTCTGGGACAGTGTTTCCTGCTGGGGCTCTCATTTTGCAGAGGCTCTTTGCCCACTCCTGAGGGAGAAGGACCCTCTCCCAGGCCAGAGAGGGCCAGTGGAGGTTTGCAGGAAGCCTTCAGGAGGGGGAGGCCAGGCTTCAGGTAACACCATGTGCAGCCTGCCTCTCTCATGGGTGGGCCATGTAGGAGAGGCAGCCAGTACACTCCCAGGGCCATCCTGCAGCCACTACCTCCCTCAGGCCTCAAGGCCCAGGGCAGTCCAGGGTGCCCCTCCCACCTCACCTCAGCCGTGTGGCCCAGTGGAGTGGCCTCTGACCAGGAAGAAGGGATGGGATCCATGTTTACTCCATAGCCCGCTGGTGGTGGCCTCAGGCATGCTTGTTCCCTCTGGTTCTCAGTTTGTCCACCTATTGATGGGGGTCACAGCAGAGACCTCTTGCTGGGGCAGAATTTGGCTGGGGAGCCCCTCTCCTCATGCTCATCTGGGTGTCTCAGCAATCGGGACAGCCTGGAAGGATGCAGGAATAGATCAAGGCCATGGGTCATGTTTGGCGCTGACCCTGGGCCCTGTTGCCCTTTATGCTATGGCAGAGCATGAGGACAAGCTCCTGGAGCACTTCAACCCTTCACAGCTCATCAAAGACCTGGCCAAAGAGATCTGGCTCAATGAGGTGGGGGTTGTGCCCAGGTACTGGGCTGGACTCCTGGGGATGGGGGAGGGCCTGCCTGTCTCTCTCTGGGCCTGGGGGCCAGCCTGACACAGAGCTGCCGGCTCCAGACAGTACTCTCTGCACTCTCCTGGGCAAGCTTGCCTTTGTGAGGGCTCAGGGTCCCAGGTCTCTGGCTGGGTCTGTGTCCTGGTGTGAGTGTGTAGGGACTGAGAGATGGCACTGGCCACTCTGAAGCTCCCATGGGGAGGGCACTCTCTGGGAGGAGCCCCTGCCTCAGCCCCTGGAGTCCCAGCATGTGTGATCCTGGATGAGCCCCCAGTCACTGTGCTCAGGGTAGAACAGAAGAGCCTTGGGGAGAGCAAGTGACTGATGGTATATGGCAGGTGTGAGAGTGTCACACAGCAGCGTGGGGTGGGTGTGAGCATGTCACCTGATTGAGTGGGGTAGCTGAGCCTTTCTGGGCTAACAGCTCCCCACCAGGCTAGCAGTGAGGGTCTCCAGCATCCCAGTGTGTGGACCCTCCTGGGCCACAGTTTGGCAGAAGCAGCAAGTAACCCTTTCCTTTCTGTACCCCAGAATGCCTCCAAAGCCACCTGACTGGAAGTGAATACTGTCGCCTCGTCAGATGATGTCTGTGATGGGGACTGGGAGAAGGAGGAGCCCCTGCCTCCAATTGAGGCCACCCCGCCTCCAATTGAGGCCACTCCGCCTCAATCCCTCCTGGAGAAAGTGTCCAAAAAAAAAAAAAAAAGACTCCCAAAACTGTGAAGATGACCAAGCCATCCAAAATCCCCAAGCCCCCAAAACCCCCTAAGCCCCCAGGGCTCCACAAAACGCTGAATCTCAAAGATGGAGGCAAGAAGAAAGGGAAGAAGTCCTGAGAGTCAGCCTTGCCTAATATCCCCAACCTGGACCTGCTCAAAGCCCACACCAAGGAGGCACTGACCAAGATGGAGCCGCCCAAGAAGGGCAAGGTAGGGCCCCCTCACCCTGACTCCCCACCTCATCACCAGAGGCCCTGCAATATCTCTTGGGGGCCAGGCCCATAGATATAACTAGGGCCCATTGTCCTTGTTCTCCAGGGGCCCCTGGGAGGATGTGGGGGTTTGGGCTCTTCTGTGAGGTCAGTCTGCCTAGAAGATGCACTTCCCTGCCTGGTCGTGACCCAATCCTGCAATATCCTGGCCCAGACCCTTCAGGGTGGACAGGCTCTGCCCCAGCAAGCCACAGAGCAGTGGGCCTGGAGAGGGGCCCTCATGGAGGAAAGCAGCACAGTGTGTGTGTGCTGTGGCAGCGGTGGCACTCAGGAGGGCCACCTGGTGGGGGAGGCACGGTGGTTTTCCAGGATGGGATGTCTAGGTTCCTAGCCAGATGAGCAGTTGCCAGGGGACAAAGAAGCCCTGGATCCTCCTTGGGGCCAAGGCATTGAGGCTGAAGCCTGAAGGTAGATGAGGTGTCTGTGCAGAAACAACACGGAGAATGCCATTGGAGGGGAGGGTGTTCAGGGATGAGGACAGGAGCAGAGTTGCCCTGATAGTCGGAGTCCCAGTGGACAGTGAGAGAGATGGGCCCATCCCTGAAGACCCACTCTAACTAGAGGATCTTAGGTCTGGGCTTCAGGGACCATGAACCCCTGAGATCAAGCACCATTGAGTGTGAGCTTCTGCCAGGAGGAGGTTGTTATCCACTTGCTGGGGGCCAGGACATTTCAGGGCCAGCATCACAGGGATGTAGTGGGACACTTTTGTGTTCCCTTTCTCAGGACAAGCATGAATGAATGCATGAACAAATGAATGGATGGCTAAATGACTGGATGGATGAATGGGTCAATGAATGAATAGATGGATGAATGGATGGATGAATGCATGAACAGATAGATGGATGGATGAATGAGTGAATTGATGAATGACTGGATGGATGGTTGAATGGATGAATAGATGAATGAATGGATGGATAGATGAACGAATTGATGTGTGGGTGGATGGATGGATGAATAAATGAATGGGTGGATGGGTGAATGGGTAGATGGATGGATCATGGAAGAATGAATAAATGAATGGATGGGTGGATGAATGGATGGTGAATGGGTAGATGGATGAATGGATTAATGAAGGGATGGATGGATGAGTGGCTGGCTGGATGGATGAGTAGATGGATGGGTAGATGGATGGATGAATGGATGGATGGGTGGATGGATGAAAGAATGGATGGATGGTTGGGTGGGTGTGTGAGTGGATGGATGGATTGATGAATATAGGATGGATGGATGAAAACAAATGAATGGATGGATGGGTGGATGGAATGGATAGATGGAATCGATGGATGGATGGATGGATGAATAAATGGATGGTTAGATGAATGAATGGATGGAAAGGTGGATGAATGAACAAATGGATGGGTGAATAAATGAATGGATGGATGAGTGGATGAATGAATGAACAAATGGTGAGTGGATGGATGGGTGGGTGGTTGGATGGATGGGTGGATGAATGGATGGATGCATAAATGGATGGATGGTTGGATGGATGAATGAATGGATGAACGAATGGATGGATTGATGGATGTGTGGATGGAGGAATGAATAGATGGATAGATGGATGAATGAATCAGTGGGTGAGCAAATAGATGAATGGATGAACAAATGGATGGATGGATAGGTGGGTGAATGAACCGATGGATGGATAAATGAATGGATGAATGGATGGATGGGTAGATGGATGGATGGGTGGATCAATGAATGAATGAATGAATGAATAAAAGGATGGATGGGTGGATGAATGGAGGAATAGGTGGATGGATGGATGGATGCAAGGATGAATGAATGGATGGGTGGATGGGTAAATGGATAAATGGATGAGTCAATGGATGGATGGGTGGGTGGATGAATGGGAAGAACGAATGGATGCATGGATGGATGGATGGGTGGGCAGATGGGTGGGAAGATGGGTGGGTGGATGGATGGACGGATGGATGGACGGATGGATGGATGAATGAATGAATGGGTGAATGGATGGATGGATGGATGGATGGATGAATGGGATGAATGAGTGGATGGGTGGGTGAATGGATGGATGGATGGGTGGATGAATGAATGGATGAATAAATGGATGGATGGATGGTTGGATGGATGGACGGGTGGGAGAATGGATGCATGGACGGGTAGATGGATAGGTGGGTGAATGGATGCATGGATGGGTAGATGGATGGGGGCATGAGCTGCAAGCACATGGGCTAGAAGGAGACAGGGAATCTGTGTGGCACAAGGGAGTCCTACTGGCCCTCTGCGTCTGCCTCTGGGTCACAGCAACACTTTTTTCTAGGCCACAAAGACCATCCTGAGTGTGCCCAACAAGGACGTGGTCCACATAGAGAATGATGTGGAGAGGCTGGAAATTCGAGAGCAAACCAAGAGCAAGTCGGAGGCCAAGTGGAAGTACAAGGTGAGACATGCACGTGTGCATAGATGCATGTGCGTGCATGTCAGGTCAGTGAGTGTGAGCAGAGATGTGAATCCATGAAGCCCTGTGTGTGTGAAGGAATGTGCAGATGTGTCTGCACAAGGCCATGGTTTGAGTGACTCCAGGGTGGTCTCTGAGGGTGTTTCTGCATGAGATGGTGGAGGGGCCCCTTACCCTCACCCCACCCTTGAGTGAGTGTTCTAAGGTCACGTCTAACTCTAAGATACAGTGGTCACCTCCGCCTGGGCGTGTGAGGGGCCTGTCCCCACTGAGCACCCTGCCAGGGGAGTTTATCCGGATTTGAGCCTGTTAACTGCTTTCCCGCAAGTTGAGGTCCCTCTGAGGCTGCAGGCCCTGCCCCTGCCTCTCCACCCAGTCATCGCGGCATCTCTTTATATGTGTTACACACTGGGGCTCTCTCGTGTTAAGGGTTCCGTTGAACCAGTTTCTCTGCGAATATGGTACACAGTGTGAAGATAGTTTGGTCCTTTGTGGTCCTGAGACATCTCCAGCACCCACATCTGCCCCGTGTGCCCATGTGTGGGCCATCCAGCCCCATTGGCTCCAGGGGCCTCTGTCTGACCCCAGCAGTGTTCATTAGAAAGGCAGTGCTCTTTAAAAACGTTAAAAAACCTAGTTTAGTCCCTGAAGGGAAAAAGTATCCCCCTCCCAACTCCCAGGCCACTTCGGTGGCTGGACCCTCCCCTGACCGGTGCCCTGTCTCTCACGCGGCACAGTGACGACTCCTTGGTCGAGGGTTTGCTGCACATCGACACGGACACCAAGCCCGGCCACAATGCCAGAGTCAAGAAGGAGAGTGGGAGCTTGGCAGCCGATATCTTGCACCTGCTGCAGGCCAGCGAGGAGATCGATGCCCTGGAAATACAACCCCAGCAGGTGGGCCCCACCACCCAGCAGCACCCAAGAGTGGGGACCAGGCAGGTCCAGGGCTGGCCCTCGGCCATGGTGCTTGGAGCCTGTGAGGTGGACGCACAGGTGGAGCCAGTGCTGAGCCGCCCCGGGCCTGGGCAGGAGGGCACACTGCAGGGTACAGATGCTGCTCTAATGCCAGAGGGCACACTGCAGGGTACATATGCTGGAGTGGTTGGTCTCACTGGGGCTTTGCTTTCAACCAAGGGCTTACTTTTCTAGTGATGGTCCCTGGTAAATTCTCTCAGAACTCACAGGTTTTCAATTTTAAGTGCCGAGACTGTTGTTTTTTCAGGTGGAAATGTTATGGGTTGTTCCATATGTACTACAGACAGGTAGCCCAGGGGGCAGAGCTGCAGCCCCCTCCCTGGTGCCCCTGAAGCTCTGCTTCTAGGTTCCTGGGAAGCTATTAAATGGCATTCACTCTGAGACGGTGCTAGGCAGTTGAGGATGGAGGTGAGAAATGCTGGCCTGACCCTAGCCTAGCCCCATGCAGGTGCCACAGCTGCCATGGGGAGCACAGCCCTCCCGGTCCTCATGACAGCTGCAGATTCCCATTGCACAGATGGGGAAACTGAGACTCTGAGGGCTTACACTTGCACATGGCCACACTGCTAGGAAGTGGCAGAGCCAGGCTCAGAATCTCCGTCTGCCTGATTCTGGAACTTGAGGTTGGAAGTCCTGGAGGGTTGACTAGTGCTGGGCAGTGATGTCTGGGTGTGCGTGGCGGGTCCCTTGTCCAGCAGTGACTTGGCTTGAGGAAGACAGAGCCCATGCTTGGGTCCTGCTCAGTTCCCAAGATCTTCTCTGAGACTCTGTGGTTTCCAGAATCCATGGGCAACCCAGGGCTATCCTGTCACCTGCTCCACAGCCCCAAGCTTGCTAAGTGGGCAGGTGGAGGCCGCAGGGCAGGCCTGCTTTTAGACAGACGAGAGGCTTGGGCAAGGTGGATTAAGGGCTTGATTGAAAAGAGCTTTTGCTAAATCAATTGGCTGTATTTTATTTCATGTATTACTGTTTTACATGCAATATTATGTTCATGTAATATTGATCAGAAAGCCAGCTGTAAGGTTTTTTTTTATTATTGGGAGTGAAGCATGATGGGAGGCTTCCATAGCGCCTTAGGGGTCAGATTTCCTGCTTGGCACTAGGTGGTTTCTGTCCATGTTAAGCTCCTTGCTGCAGAGACGTGCTTGTGGCTGGGGGTGAAGCCTGACTATGAGCTCTTCCTCCCTATCAGAGGCTGTGGTGCTCCACACAGCTCTTTGAGGGATGCCCGTCTCTGGGAAGGAGTGTGCACTAGCCGACACCTCAGTGACTGGCCTCAGGGGTGGGAGAGGCTTCTAAACACCCTAGGCCCCTCCCGAGGTCCCTGGAGAGGCCCTGGAGCCGTGGAGTTAGGGGGTGTCTGAGGCCACCCAAGATGAGGGCAGACAGGGCCAAGAGCCCAGGGGTCACAAGGTGCTTTGTTGTGGGCATCTGTGGACTTGCAGGGGGCATGGTGATGGGGACAGAGGTGGGGAGGGTTTTGTGCTTGAGTCTGTGAGGAGGCACTGCGTCCTGGGCTCCCGGCTGTGAATCTGAGCCCAGGAGTGGGGCAACCCATCTGTGGACACACTGATAACAAGAAATCCAGAGCTTCCCCTGCTGAACCCATGCCTTCGGGGAGTGTGCACGTGCATATGTGCCTGCCAGGGGCCACTGAGACCGCCGGTCCCCCTCAGCCCGCTGCAGGCAGTTCCTCTCCCAAAATCTCCCATTTGGAGCGTAGATCAGTTTTTGATGGTCCATTTGTTCTGTTTTAAGTATGGACTGCTTGGAAAAAACAGCTGAAGAAAATGGAGGAAAATATGTTAATTTGTCGTGGGTAGTTTATTCAGTGTTTACAGCTGGGGGAAAAAGAGGATTTGGGTATGATAATTGGGGGATTAATGTATTATTTTTCATGCCAACTAGTTAGACGTTGCTCATTGATTCGCCAGCAACCCTGCAGGGCCCGGGCATGCAGCCCTCATCCTTTTGGGTTGCCGAGATGGCACGGCATGAACCCTCGCAGTGGGTGTCCCTGGCCACCCCCGTCCCCACTGTGGCTGGGTGCAGACCCCGCCCTCCAGTCTTTCTGGGCCTTGCAGGCCAGTTGAGGGATAGGGTTGGGCCTGCTAGAGGCTGCAGGGTGAACTGTGTGTTCTGGCTGGCTCCTGAGCTGGGGCTGGAAGAGCCTGTTCCTGTGGAGATGTCAGTGAGAGCAGGAGTGACCACCCTTGCTCAGGCGGGCCCTCAGAGCTGCAGCTTGTGTGGCAGGGGAGGTGTGGTCCCGGCACTGTGGGGGCGGCTCCCGGCAGTGCCTTCTGAGGAGTGCTCGAGGCTGACCGTGCTTGATTTTCTCATTGGTGTGGCTTTCAAACCTCAGTCCTGTTCAGTTCCTGTGAAACCTGAAACGCGCCGCAGTCCAGTGTGTCTGAGACAGGGCCTGGGAGGTGCCATTGGTGAGGGCTGCAGCGAGGGTGCCTCCCCCATCACTGGGCACCCCCTGAGTCCACTGGACCCTCAGCGAGCAGTGGGTTTGGGCCTCAGCGCTGTCCAGCATGGGCAGCTTTTGTCCAAGTTGCCTCACTAGCCCTAGACTCCCTCTGTGTCTGGGCTTCCTGCGGCAGCTTCCTCTCCCTGTCGCGCTCCAGCAGACCCTCAGTCTTAGGAGCCCTCTTGCTTCTGAGCAGGGACTTGTCCTCATGGGCCACTGCCCCAGGTGCCTCAGTCTCTGTGTCTGGTGACATAGATGGGTACAGGCATGCAGAGCTGGGTGGCCCGCCTGCCACTGTGTTGTCCTCTTTCTTGTCTCACATGTGTGCTGTCCTTGGTGAGGGGTTCTTCGTACACAAGACCCCATAAAGCACCGGGGTGTGTTCACAGCCACAGGTTTGCCAGCCTTTCTCATTTGAATGGTTTTACTGAAAGTGCCTCTGGTGCTTCTGGGAAGTGGTGGAGAGGGGATGGGCAGCTCGAGAGACAGTGATGCTGATGCAGGAGTCCTGGAGGGGTGGGTCCAGGGAGCAGAGGGAGAGGACAGCAGGCACCCCATGTGCCCCAAGTATGGGCCCAGGAGTGCCCAGATGCAGTGACAGATGTGGCCGGGCCTCCCCTGTAGGGGGGGTGGGCTGCCTTGTCCTGGGGCCAGGTTTGGGCCACAGGGAAGTGGGCAGGGGTGAGGACTAGAAAGGGACGTTGCAGGGGGTACCTGCTGGGCTGAACCACGTGAGTGGTGGGGAAGCCTGGGGCACCTGTCCTGGCTACACACAGCATCTGGAGCCCAGGGCAGACTCCTGACTCAGAGTTTTTGGGTGGGGCCTGGGCCTTGACATTTGTAAAGCTGCCCAGGTAGTTCTGGTGCACAGACAGGTTAGGGTCCTGGCTGTAGGGAGGTTTGGGCTGGGGTGGGGCAGGGCCCCATGAAGAGGCCAGGGCTGGATCCCATGGGAGGGCCCAGCAGGGAGGTACCCAAAGAGCCCAGGACTTGGCCTTGGGGGTCCTTGCCATCCAGCAGCACCAAGCCCCTGGTTCTCTGGGATGACAGTGGTCACCCCATCTCACCACTTTGTGTGTCTAGACAGGCTGATCACATATCGGGTGTTTCAGAAGCTTCTTCTAGAAGGAGGAGAGCCAGTGTAGACAGGAGGTGTGTGCACAGGTATGGAGCATAGGACAAGGATGTAGATGAGAGAGAGGCTGGGCACTATGGGAGGGGCCACCTGAAGCTGAGGGCGGCGCAAAGAGAAAGCCTGAGAGTCTGTGGAGCCTGCCAGAAGGGAGTGAGCTTGTGCTGAGCTGAGGTGCAGCTGTGCCTGTTCAGGTGCACATGTAGCTGCAGGTCCATGTGCAGGTGGGTGCAGGTGTGGGGTTAGGTGCAGGTGTAGATGCAGCTGGGGGTGCAGATGTGGGGGTAGCACAGGTGTAGATGCAGGTGTGAGTGTGGAGTTGGTACAGGTGTAGATGCAGCTGGGGGTGTAGATGTGGGGGGGTAGCCACAGGTGTAGATGCAGGTGTGGGTGCAGGTGTGGGTGTGGAGAAAAGTTGCAGGTCACTGGGGAGAGCATGTGCCATGGGAGGGAGTGGGCTGTGCTGCCCCTTCTCAGGGTGACACGTGGGAAGGTTCCCTGCGAAGTGGGGTAAGGAATGCCCAGGGCTAGTTCTGCAGTTGGGAAAGAGGGACAGGGTGGAATGAAGGAGTACACAGAGTGGCTGGGGTGCAGGAGGGAAGTCGCTGAGTCTGCTTGCCAGCTTTAAGGTGGGAGAGACCAAACCGTGACCATGTGAGGGTCTGGACCCTCCTTCCCATCTGCTGTCTTCCCAATTCTCCTCTCCATGCCCATCTCTCTCCCCAGGCCTCCAGCCTTCCCTGTGGAGTATGGGTGGGTGAACAGAGCTGGATGGGGGAGTGGCTGGCCTCTTCCAAGGGAGAAGTCATCAGTTCACTCCCACCCTCTCTGCTCCACGCCCACTGCCTGCCACCAAGGCCAGGAGTTTGTGCAGGAGTTTGTGCAGGCCATGGGCTGTTGTCTAAGTGTCTGGGCTGCAGGCTAAGACTGCTGGGCTGAGTGCCTGTCTCTCCGTGCCCCTAGCCAGCCCCCAGCCTGTCCCAGCATGCAGGAAGCCATTCAGGGAATGCTGTCCATGGCCAACCTGCAGGCCTCCGACTCCTGCCTGCAGACCACATGGTGCACTGGCCAGGCCAAGAGGAGCTCGCTGGCATCCCATGGTGCCCAGAAGAATGGGGGTGGCAGCGGCAAGAGTGCAGGCAAGCAACTGCTGAAGAGGGCTGCCAAGAACAGCGTGGACCTGGGCCACTACGAGGAAGAGCACAAGACACCAGATCTGGGAGTCCCTAGTCTCCAGAACTGTGATAAGTAAATGTTTGTTGTTTAAGCCACCCAGTTTATGGTATTTATGTTGTAGCAGGCCAAATGGACTAGAACATTTATTATTTCATTTACTCAAGTAAATAATATAGTAATTTAAAAAAAATCTAAACCTTTTACATAAAGTTATGTCACAAAGGTTACAGCAACAGAATTTGAATCAAGTTTGCAATATGACATGAGGGTTCTGGCATCTATTTTGTCCCTTGGTATCAAGTTTATTTCTCTAAATAGTTTATGTTTTTAACTTTGGTTACCTGCCAGAAGGGGAGAAGAAAATTCTACTTGTAAGTATAAATATAAAGCAGAAATCCTGTAGTTACGTATGTAACGATCTTATAAAATATAATCAGACTTGTGATTGTTTCATGTATCAGTGGATGTATATTTACAGTAATACATTTATACATGTAAACTTTAAATTTGAGTTATAGTTCTATGTATATGTATTTTACTGAGCCTCTGAGCATAATAATAATGCCGTTACTAAGTTATTCTCCAGTTCTTTTCCTTAGGGGTTATTCACATTTCTATGTGATATATATGCATGTTTCCAGTAGAGCATATCTAAGAGTTGCCAACAGTCTGGATCACAAACACCATGAAAGGAACCACCACCAGCTTCCTTTAGATTATATTTTCTTCTAGTGAATATAAGAATTTGATTTTAGATATTTAGCCAAGTCTTAAAGACACAAACTCTGTTCAAAGACTAGTGGATGAAGCACGAGGCAAGAGTCAGAATCCATGGGATCCAGTTGGGTATATTTGAGACCCTAGGCAAATCCCTTTACCGAATGGGGGCCTCAACTCTTATTATTAAAAAAAAAATCAACATGGGTTATAAAGCATGGTTTTTACATTGAACAGGAAAGAAAACAAACTCATAAAGGAAAAGGCAATTTATTCACTTGTTTTATTAATACAATGAAAGCCCTAGGGATGTGTTTTACTCTTAAACTTAGCCAAAAGGCTGAGAAGTGATTGGGATAACGTGTTTTAGAGCTGGCCTTAGACAAAGCAGAATGCAGGAGCTGTTTTCCCAGGTTGGGCACCATTCTTAGGAAGGTGTTTCCCAGCAGCTTCAGGTTCAATTCTCTCTTCTTAGTGATCCTAGTGATGAGGTTATCTCTATCCTGCGAGCTCCCGATTAAAATCCCCTCAGTCTTTTTGGCTTTAATTGGTCAGGCTTGATCACATACTTTCTCTAATAGTTACTGTGGCCAGAGTGGCTGATTTAAAAAAAAAACAAAAACAAAATACTGATCAGCTATCTTTACTAGCCAATGGTAAGGACAGTTCTTCCTGAGTTACAGACAATGCTGCAGTTGTGGTGCCTGCAGGCAAATCAGGGACCCAAAGAAAGGAAAATAGATTTTGGGAAAGCAAAGCTACAGATATCCATCACAAATGACCAATCTTTCTTCCTTTTTTTTTTTTTTTTTTTTTAGGTAAGGTCTCGCTGTCTTGCCTAGGCTGGAGTTCAGTGGCATGATCATACCTCACTGCAGCCTCGATCTCCCAGGCTCAAATGATCCTCCCACGGGCCCAGGGGGGTTGTGGAGTCCCTGGCTTGCACCCAGGGTGTGTGTCTCCAACACGGTGGGGGGGCACCTGGAAGTGGCAAAAAGTGCCCCGGGGCACGGGAACAGGATGCCAGGCTTGCAGGGGGACGTCGAGGCAGCCCGGCGAAACAAGTGCGAGGCCGAGGAGGAGGCTGTGGTCATCCCGAATAGGCCAGTGCCCTCCTGGCCACTCCTGCACCGGCCCTGGCTGGGTGGGGGATGGTCGTGGAGTCCCTGGCTTGCACCCAGAGTGCCTGTCTTCCCCATGGGGGGCACCTGAAAGCAGCAAAAAGTCCCCCCGGGGCTCAGGGACAGGACGCCAGGCTTGCAGGGAGACGTTGAGGCACGCCGGGGAAACAAGCGGCAAGGCCTAGGAGGAGGCTGTGGTCATCACGAGTTGGCCAGTGCCATCGCGGGAGCCCCTGTGCCACCGGAGAGGCATCGTGGAGTCCCCAGCTTGCACCCAGGGTGGGGTCTCCGACACGGAGGGCACCCCAATGGGGCAAGAAGTCCCCCGGGGCATGGGAACAAACACCAAGCTTGCAGAGTGACGTTGAGACAGCCCGGGGACAAAAGGGGTAAGGATGAGGAGGAGGCTGGGGTCCTCTGAGGCCAGTGCCTCCTGGCAGCACCTGCACGCGGGGGTCGTGGAGTCCGTGGCTTGCACCCAGGGTGCGTGTCTCCCCCACGGGGGGCACCCCAAAGTAGCAAGAAGTTCCCCAGGGCACTGGGACAGGAAACAAGGCTTGCATGGGAACGTTGAGGCAGGCCAGGGAAAAAAGCGGGGAGGCTGAGGAGGAGGCTGGCATCTTCCGGCGGGGGCCAGTGCCTTCCCGGCTACCCCTGCGCCGGGCCCGGGGGGTCGTGGAGTCCCTGGCTTGCACCAAGGGTGTGTGTCTACACCACGGTGGGCACCGCAAAGCGGCAAGAAGTCCCCCGGGGCAGGGGAATAGGATGCCAGGCTTGCAGGTGGATGTTGATGCAGCAGGTGGAAAAAAGCGGCGAGGCCCAGGAGGAGGAAGGGGTCATCCCGCGGACGCCATTGCCTTTCCGGCAGCTCCTGCGCCTGGCCCGGCGTGTCCTGGAGTCGCTGGCTAGCACCTAGGGTGCGTGTCTCCCACATGGGCGGCACCCCAAAGTGGCAAGAAGTCCCCTGGGTCACGGGTACAGGACGCCAGGCTTGCAGGGGGAGGTTGAGGTAGCCGGGGGAAAAAGCGGTGAGGCCGAGGAGGCTGGGATCATCCCTCAGAGGCCAGTGCCTTCCCTGCAGCCCCTGCGTGGGGCCCCGGGGGTCGTGGAGTCCCCGGCTTCACCCAGGGTGTGTGTCTCCCCCCACCGGGGGCCCTCCAAAGCGGCAAGAAGTCCCCCGGGTCACGGGGTATGTTGAGGCAGCCCAGGGAAAACAACAGCGAGGCCGAGGAGGCGGCTGTCGTTGTCCCACAGATGGTAGTGCCTTCCCGGAAGCCCCTGCGCAGGCCAGGAGGGTTGTGGAGTCCCTGACTTGCACCCAGGGTGCGTGTCTCCCCCACGGGCGGCACCCCAAAGCGGCAAGAAGTTCCCCATGGGACAGGGACAGGACGCCAGGCTTGCAGGGGGACGTTGGGGCATCTGGGGAAAAAAGCGGCGAGGCCCCAGGAGGAGGCTGGGGTTCTCCCGCAGAGGCCAATGCCTTTCCGGCAACCCCTAAGAAACGATGATTCAGGCAGACTTTACAAGGCAATGACCCCTTTGCTTTCAATGTATAATAGCACGTCCCTAAAACTGTGAAAGAAAAGGATTACTGATGGCTACACAATTTAGTCACAATCACAGTCATGTGACTTGCTTTAGTTGAATGACATTCAAAGCCTTTTTAAAAAAGATACCTGTCATTAACTGCTTCTGCGTTATGATTGCTAGGGTAAGTTTCTTTAAATACACTGTTTTATTCTAATAAATTTTCAGGTGTATGATAAAAATCCTGATGTCATAGTAAATGAATATTTCCTGGGGAATAAGTTGTCCATGTCTTTGCAACGAATGCATGCTTTCACAGAAAACTTCCCCCAGTGGGATTCTGGCATCTGGGATAGTTTATTTCACTTAATAGGAACGTGTAGTTTACTGTCCTGGAGGAGTTTATGCAACATTTGATCAACTGCTATACTATTTCTTAAGATGAAATAAATATATGTAAGATTTCACAGAAGATGTCTCTGTGTAAATATAAATTCTCGATATTTACTGGCTATTTCAAAGTGTGGTAGAAAAAGCAGCCACTGTGATTGTAAGGGCAGATGCACTTACAATAAAGAGGGGATTGTACTGAATATGGAGGAGCTGAACTGATGATTTAAAATTTATCAGAATATGATAGGAGTCCTCTTTAACCACTCTGAGCTATTTGTAATAAATAAACTCGAGTAATTTTTGTCTTCAAAAATTAAAGTTATGCTTCATCGTGTTGCTCTAATTCTTGGCAAATCCTCAGTTGTTTTGCTCTGCAAAGTGTTTTATTAATGTTCATGTTGACATTCTCCACAACGTTAGTAGTAATGACTTAGAACCTAAAGAGATTACATTTTTACTTTTACATTTTTACAGAAACTTAATTTTTGGGTTCTAAAATGATGTCTCTGTCCAAGTTTGCAATATTGACACTTTTACCTTAATGTTACCCATGGAAAAAATCAATCAGCTGAATTAGATTTATTTTTACCGGAAAAAAATGTATAATTAAATTCATGAAACCCCACTATTATAAGAAACAATATACCATATCTATATCTCTCTGTATAGATATACCCTTTACAAGCAAAGTGGATAATAGACTGTTTACTCAACAAAACATTTCATATCTTTGCATCATATCACATGCAATATGGTGAAATAAGAATAGTTTTAACCTTAGGATCAAATATTCGGTTCAAATCTCAACTTTACCACTTACAAACTTTGTAAACTTGGGTTTTATGTGTTTATTCATTTATTTTACCATTTGAAGCATCAGATTATATAACAATAAAATTAATAGTAATTCATAATGTACATAATGGTTTGTAGATTACAGAACGGCAGTAAAAAAAGTCTCAATGATTGGAGCATAACGGAGATTAAATAACTCATTTCTCCTTGTCTTCCCTTCCTCCACAAGTGAGTAGCTTACATGTTTTCCATTGTGAATACCTGATAAATATGTTTTTACTTGGTTTACTAAACAGTTAAATACACACAGATTGACCAATTTCCTTCAAAAAAGTTGTAAAGGTATTTTCACATTAAATTTAGAAAAATGTTACCTTAATTTTTTAAATCATCTTCTGACATTTAGTCAATAATTCCTGTGTATTGTCAGGAATTGAATGAAATAATATATTTATTTCACATAGTGCATTGAATGAAATCATATGTAATTATTCAACTACATGTTACTTATTGATACATACATTTTGTAAATTAAACAAAAGTTTACCTGAGAGCAAAAAACTATAAACAAGAATTCTTATTACAACATTTTTATTAGTAGTAAAAACTTAAAATAATCCAAATAAATGTACAAAAACATACAATCACAGAGAAATAATATTATTTTTCCCCTTATTACTAAGCGGAGAAAAAAATTCTAACAAATTTTTGATAGTATGTAGAGAATAGAATCCATTATTCCCTTTTTTAAATAGTAAAAAGAATGAAAAAATATATAGATATTATGTGTAGAAAAAGGAAGAAAGGGAACTGAAAACAGTTATTGGAAGGGGAAGGTGATTATGTGGGTCTTTCTCTTCCTGTATTATGTAGTTCTCTAATGCTTAAACTTTGTAATACATTATATATTAGAGTACATATTAATATTATCCTTTGGAAATAATATAACCTTCTGACTAAAAATGAAGAAAATAATTTGAGAATTAAGGCAAATGACTAAGGTGATTCAACTATATATGTCTCAGTTTTCTCATCTAACAATTCTCATCTAACAAACATCTAATCTACTTTATAGAATTGTGGAAATAACTTGAAATAATGCAAGAGAGACCACTCTGCAATATATAGTGCCATCTCATAATTCTAAATCCAAAAATGGATTTGCTTTGAACTGTTGATAAGATTACCTTGCCCACCTCTAATTCAAGGTGGAAGACAGTGCAGTAAATGGCTCTTACGGAGATAAAACACTGCCTTCCTTAGCAGCTAGGTTTAACTCCTTCAGAGACAGGCTATTGTCATCAGTTAGTGTTGAAAAACTAATCTCACACTTTCAAAAGAAAAGCTCAATTACCATGTTGCAGCAAACCTAAAGAATAGTCATATGCAACAGTGGCCATCAGATTCTTTATTAAAATGATTTATGATTCATATGTAAGACACTTCTAAATATTCATATTGATGTCCTAGAAGTACTGATGCAAGACAGACTGAGCCCACGTAGTTATAAAGTTATCTAGAAAAACATAGCAAAGGACTGCAAATGACTTTGTAGAAGTAGGTTAGCTCATTTACAGAGTGTTCTTTTCCAGTTTTTTAGCAATGAAAATGAAAAAGACAGCATGGCAGCTTCCTTAGCAGCTTTTGACAGATTGAGGCAGTTAGAACCTCACAGATAAGGACCGCATTAGTTGTACTAACATTTGCTGCTCTTCACCCAAGAAAATTTCCATAATTATTATCATGTATTTACATCACCAAATTAAGTTCAGTACTTGCATTGTGGCTTAAAATGCATACTCATTGTGATTTGATTATTCATTAGCATACCAAATATAGAAAATCTGGGCTATGGAAATGTTAGAAGCTAAATTTCACTGTCCTCAAAATAGATTGTTTGTAAAAAACGTACTCATCATGGCCTCTTATGTGTACATTTCTCAGATTTGCCTCTCCTTCAATTAAAATCCAGGATTAGACAATAAGATGCTCCACATTTCATTTCAATAAGCAGAGCTAAAACTTTCATATGTATCATAATTTATCTATCCTCCAAGTAAATCTCAATTATAATTAGAAAATCAAATGCAACTTTCTTAATAGAAGAGTGAAATTTGACATTTTTTTAAACCTAGTAATATTTAGATTCACAATATCTTATAATTTAGTTCCTTGGGGTTTTTTCTTTATACTGAAAATGGTAGGTGTTAAAAAATATTTTGGAAAACTTTGAGAATAAAGAAAAACCTAGAAGTTAATTAAGATGAAATTGTAGTGTTTAAATTTAATATAGCAAATAACACTTTGAATGTCAATGATGTGTCATCAACATAGGAAATCACACAAATTAAACAGAGATTGGATGAGAGAGACAATCCTTGACTCCAGGGAGCTTATTATTCAGTAGGGAAGTACCATGCGAAAGTATTGTAAAACAAATATTTACACTTCATTGAGCTCTTATAATTTTTTTTTTTTTTGAGACAGAGTCTCACTTTGTCACTCAGGCTGGAGTGCAGTGGCACGATCTCGGCTCACTGCAACCTCCACCTCCCAGGTTCAAGCGATTATCCTCCTCAGCCTCCTGAGTAGCAGGAATTACAGACACACATCACCACGCCTGGCTAATTTTTGCATTTTTAGTACAGATGAGGCTTCACCATGTTGGTCAGGCTGGTCTTGAACCCCTGACCTTGTGATCTGCCCGCCTTGGCCTCCCAAAGTGCTGGGATTACAGCCGTGAGCCACCATGCCTGGCTGAGCACTTATAATTTTAAATGCAGTACTTTTACCGCAATCTCTAAAATACCAATGCTAGTCATGGTAAGGAAAATTTTTCTTTTTTTAATGTAGAAAGGCAGTCTCACTATGTTGGCCACTGGTCTCACTTGGCCTCAAGCAATCCTCCCACCTCAGCCTGCCAAAGTGCTGGGATTACAGGCAGGATGCTTACTACATGTTAGTCATCATCCAAGGCACCCCAAACATTATCTTGTTTAACCTGCCCACACACAGAAAACATTTAAATCTTTACATAAAGTAGAAAATAATTTGTCTAGATGTAAGATTCTGTTGAGCACAGAAATCTCATGAAATTATCAATAATATATACAAGACAATATAGGATACATTTGCGAGAGAATTCAAGCAAAGGATCTAAGTGGCAAAATGGAAGGCAGTTTTATCTGTTTGCTCACTGATTCATACCAAGTTCCTAGAACTATTTCTCATAAATGAAATATGCTCAATAAATATGTGTGAGATTGAATTAAATTTCAGGGAAATAAGTTTGCAATCACTGGGTTTAGAGATTAGGATGGGAGTTAGATAAGGAGTCAAAAAACGCTATCTGAAGGCAGTTTTAAAGCTCTCACTGGCATTTGAACTGTCGTTAAGGTCCTTCCAGTCAAATCTTCTTCCCACTGCAGCTTGTCTGATTGCAAAATGATCGTTGAAGCCCTTTTGAACACTCTTCATGTTAAGAGTATCTCCAAAATTACTTTCTAAATGTAGTAATACTTAGATAAGCATGGTCAGATGCAAAGTAAGAGAAAGTCACCTATGAGAAAATAGAACATTTCAGTGTCTGTGAACTTGGAGGGTTATATGGTTATGCTTATGGCTGGTAAAAATTAAATTACTGGAGTCATGGAGGTGGAAAAACTGTGAAGCGATTGAATTATACCGTATAGTCATAAACTTTGCAGAAGGCAAGGCAGAGGGTGAAAATGTAGACCAGGTGCTGAAATCACAGGAAAAAGGAAGAATGTCTGGGGGAGCTCATTAAATGACTATTAATGGACAGAAAGCAAATTCTGTCAAGATAAACTGAAGAAGAGGATGAAATAACTGCATCTGGCCACTTGCAGTGAGCAAAGAATGTGCAAAAGCTTTCTGTTACTATGAATTCCTGGGGAGCACATTATCAACCAGACATAGTGTTTTGGGGAAAGGCAAAAAAAAAAAAGTGATATTCTAGGAAAAGTCTAAGAATAAAACCGTACAGGATGTATTTACTGATTAAGTGCCTACACTATTCTGGTCTCTTTGCTAGGCACTTTGGATGTAGAATTGTTTTTATTCTCAAAATAACAAGCATTTCAAAGGGAAGTTAATATGTGAATAACGGAACACACACAAATCAGGTGATTTTGATGAGAGCAGGACTGAGGTAATTCTGATCCAGCACAGGGGCAATATTGAGGAAGGAACAATAGGCAAAGGCAGGCGGACAAAACAAGAGGTTTAGGAAGTATGAGGATATGGGATGGACATGTCACAATAGAAAAATAAAGTACAGAATTTAAAATAATATATTTTAAAAATTGACGAGCCTGGGCAAAATAGACCGCATTTCTACAAAAAAAAAAAAAAAATAGCCAATCTCGGCAGCTCATACCTATAATCACAGCTACTCGAGAGGATAAGGTGGAGGATCACTTGAGCCCAGCAGTTAGAGGTTACAGTGAGCTAGGATCACACCACTGCACTCCAGCCTGGGCTACAGAGCGAAACACTGTCTCTAACGAAAAGGAAAAAAAGAAGAGTAAAGATTAGTCCACCGAATTTTAATATTTGGATTGCTACTACATATAATCATAAAATTATTAGCTACCAAATAGTTTTAAAGACCACCGGTGTCAACCATAACTTAATATGATTTTATGAAAGTTAGTCACCCCCAGAACAATTTAATATTTTTGTGATAATGATGGTTAAAAAAAAGGGCAAGACTTTTAATAGATCTGGATCCTAGTAAGTCCTCTGATACAGACTCATATGACATTTTTCACCAAGAAATTTGGAATATTTTGTAAGGTCAATGTATAACTGGTGTAAAGGTCATACCCATAGGTGATGATCAATGATTATGGGACAAACTAGGGTCGCATATTGAGAGCTGTCCCACTGGGGTCAGTTCTCAGGCCCACTATTGTCATAAACTTTATCGATGGCTTGGAAGATAATCTCATCCACCAGCTTAATGAGAACATTATCTGTCCAATCTTGGAAGGCTGCCAACACTGCAAAGCACAAGAATAGAATCCAAGTGTCCCTGATTAATTTTGTTCCATCAAAAGTGTGACATAAACCATAGGGACACACCCTCTATATTTAAAGGCTGCACACTATTTGATTATAAGCATAAACACACCAGCATAGCCCTAGACCATAACTAAAGACAAAGGAATTCCTTTATTGACCATTGTGAATTCCAATAGTATTCAGTTTATTGAGTATCACAAGGCCTTCTATGTCCTAATTGGAGCATTGTTTTCTTTTTTTCAATTTAAAAAAGGATACCACATACAGAAATACCCAACAAATGTTAATTGATAGAATATAAAAATAAATTAATATAATTTATTTAATCACTAACTTAATTTTACATACCATAAATTAATTTTATTCCAAAAAAAGTTTTACATTCTCTTGCTCCACGTTTTATAGATAGTAAACATTCAAGAAATATTTGTTAAATAAATTGATAATCTGAAAAGGAAACTTGAGAAGCAACAGATAATTTAAGAAAAATTTATTTATATTAATTTATATTTACCATTCATTTAACTGGCATCTGTTGTGCTTTTAGTATTTGTCAGATATGTGTTAGGCAATGGGAATACAGTAATGAGTCATTGAGGCTGCTCAGAGGAGCAAACAGCCTCGTTTAAAAAAAAATAAAAGCAATGAGTACTATGATATGTGACAAATACTAGAAGGAATACATGACAGGTCATTATGGACAGTGGAGAGTGAGAGGCTGTCTAAATTGAGACACGATGGTGATCCGAATAAGAAAAAAACTAATGTTTGAACTGAAGTTTTAAGGATGAGCATGCCTTAACTATGGTGTGTGTGTGTGTGTGTGTGTGTGTGTGTGGGTGATAGGAAAAAAAACTACAGCTGACCTTCAGTGTTCATGGGTGATTGATTCCAGGACCCTCATCAGATAACAAGACTGGCAAATGTCCAAACATCTTACATAAAATGCTGCAATATTTGCATATAACCTATGAGTATGCTCCTGTATACTTTAAATTATCTCTAGATTACTTATAATGCCTAAATACGGAGCCTACACATCATTTAGTTATCGTGGATTCAACAGAATTCAGTGCATGGAAAATTCAAGTTTTGCTTTTTGAAATGTGGCAGCTTAAATAAAATCAAATGGAATTGAAGCTAAGCATCATAGTTTCTGTCAGTGTTTTAACATTAGAACAGAATGTTCACAAAATATTGATATTTATTCCTGAAAGTTATTAAAAATAGAATTTTAAAAATTGATCTTTTCCATTTTATATAGGAAACAAAAGTTTAAGAGCTAGAATTGCTATCTAAAGTCTTCTCTTGCTTTGAAATGAAATATGTTGCTTGGATTATGAGTGAGAAAACACATTTATTGAGCATTTATTTCATGTCTGACATGAATATACACTTTTCACCTAGGATACTTCTTATAGCTTTCACATATTATCACTGGTTTAATCCAGTGAAAGGTTATTTCTCTTTTACATGGCCATGCAAGTTACTGGAAGACTTTACTCACTGTATCTATTTGAAGATCCATGTGGAAAAAAGCTTTCAAGGTCATAACTAAGAAGACAACATGGAGAATTGAGTCCCGGTTTGTCACACTTCACAAATCACTGCTGCTTACATTTAGAAGCAAGTCCCAAGGTTAAACCTGTTGTCAAAACAACAACAAAACAACAATGCAACCGTGTGTCAAGAAGTAAAAAATAAGAGACACTATAGAAGAGGTGCTGCACTGCCCAAGTGTACAGAAACATGGGCAGGAAAGTGAGTATCACTATGAGCAGCGGGCTTCCTCTTGAATTGGTGCCTTCTATGAGCATCTACTCTGCTTATGTCTTGGCCACATTGTCACTTAGCACAGCTTTCATTGCTGCCTCTTGTGTTCTTTGTGGACCTTAGGGAATCAGTAAAGGAATGAAGACAGAGGTGGAGGTGAGACAAGACAAAGAGGAAGACAAAGAACAGGAGGGGACCTCTGATCAGGCTGCCTTTTTATGTTGATGATTGCTTCTTATTAATAAAACTGTGTGAGACATTGGAGCTGAAGAAAGGATAAAATTGGATCCCTCCCTGGTGTTTAAATTGCTTTTCACACAGCCCCATGGAGGTTATCTCATAGCATAATAAACACTACCTCGTAGGAACATGGAAGTAAGAAGTTTTAACTGGCTGGCTGCGGTGGCTCACGCCTGTAATCCCAGCACTTTGGGAGGCCAAGGCGGGTGTATCTCCTGAGGTCAGGAATTCGAGACCAGCATGGCCAACATGGTGAAACCCCATCTCTACTAAAAATACAAAAATTAGCCAGGTGTGGTAGCAGGCACCTGTAATCCCAGCTACTTGGGAGGCTGAGACAGGAATCCCTTGAACCCGGGAGGCAGAGGTTGCAGTAAGCCGAGATCGTGCCACTCCACCCCAGCCTGGGCGACAGAATGAGACTCTGTCCATTTCAAAAAATAATAATAGTAATTTGTAACTGACCAAGTGAAAAATAAAAATAATGATCTCCATTTAGTTAAATTGTTAATAGATGAATAAACAATTCAACCTTAGACTATCAACTCACAAAACAAGCAAGTTTGCAATTAACACATCACATCTGTTCCTGACTCTTAAAACTTAAATTTCAAATTTACAGAGGATTGGATGATGACCTTGTTAGGAATTAAACTGAACAAGCTGTTGTTAGGAAACAGAGAGCAATTCTTGCCAAAAATCTAATTTATTTCTCTCCTCATAGGCTTAAGTCAACTTAAATAGCGTTTATCAGCAGCATCAGCATTAGCGTTATAGTTTTGTTAAATGAATCTAATCATAGAATTAAAACTTTAAAATGTAGTTGCTCTATACTATATGTTAACTAGAAATAAGCTTATATATATATTGTAATATGCAAATATATATGAAAATATGTGTTAATTGCATTTATTCATATACATTTATGTATAGATATTCTTGGAAAAATTATATACTTACATACATTTTAGAAACATATTAATATTTTTCTACATTTCCATTTATTTCCAATAATAAGGAAGCCAGTGTCCCTGGTCTGCTGTTCAAATTCAAGATGGAATCATCTTTGATAACATATATTGGAATGAATTTCTTGATCTAGGAATATACATGACCCATTATTTCTAACATCATACAATATTTTGAGAGACAGCAGCTGCTAAATAAAATTATCACACGATAGCCTGCAAAAACATCATCAATGCAATTATTTCTCCCTTCCACCCACATTCTCTTTAAAAAGCTCACAGTGCAGCCTTCAGTCTGTGGTTGAAAGTCCAAGAGTCCCAAAGCCGAATAACTTTGAGTCCGATATTCGAGGACAGGAAGGATCCAGCAGGGAGAAAGCTGGAGGCTGGGAAACTAAGCCAGTCTAGTTTCTCCAGTTTCTTCTGTCTGCTTTTATTCTGGCCACACTGGCAGCTGATTAGGTGATGCCCACCCAGATTGAGGGTGCATCTGCCTTCCCCAGTCCACTGACTAAAATGTTAATCTCCTTTGGCAACACCCTCACAGACACCCCCAGGAACAATACTTCATATCCTTCAATCCAATCAAATTGACACTCAATGTTAATCATGATGGGTGGTAATGGACAATAGAAGTGATCTAGCTGGTATCTGCGGCTACTACAGTAAGACCTAATTGCATGGGATACTGCATTTCAAGGCAGCGTACTTTTATGAATAGCACCGTTAATGTTAAGTATTTGGAAAGATTCATTGACATTTCTGGGACTCTTGCTATTACACTCACTCCCCATAGCTTCCTCCCAGGCTTTCTCTCAGGTTCTCGCTCTTTCTCTCTCGCACCTACTTAATTCTTCCTCTCCTTCTAGGAGCTGGCCTTCCTCTGCTCCACCCCCGTATCGCTAGGTACCAAATTGGGGCACTCTTTCTATACAAGTGTAGTTTTTAACCTGTATCAGTGTCCCTTTCATTACTAATCTGTGTGTTTTGCTTAAATAGAAAGATTTATTAGAGTCTTAGAGAGCTGGGAGAATCTCCAAGAAGGACAGCAACAACAGAAGTTAAGAAAAAGCTCAATCATATTTAGTTATCTTTAAATGAAAGCCCCAACACTATTTTTTATAGTTCTAAGCACTAAGGATTTTAATAATTACATGCTAGGACTTCCACTAGACCTGAAAACAAGACCTGAATACCCACTGAAACTGTGCTGCCTGCTTTCTAAAGAAGCCAGCACTCCTCAATATAGTTGCTTCCTCTGATTGCTCGCTTCCTTCCTCTGATTCAATGTAGTTATAACTACTTAGAGGAACCACAGCTGTATGGGAGTCCATCTGCAAAGGAATCTGAAAATGGTAATTATCTATGTATGTATGTATGTATGTATGTATGTGTTCATCTATGTATCTATTAATAATTTGTTTTGTTCATTTGTTTTTAGTTTACCACATTTTTATTAAATAAAATTGTATTAGAAAGTGATTGAAATGAACATTGACTCAATTCATAGTACTCTCAAAACATCTCATTCTAATTTGAAGTGATTATTTAATCCTGAAAAATCTTTGAAAAAATTTTATGAATACATATTTAAAGTATTTCCCACAGCAAAACTAACCAAATAATTTGATGAATCATGATATCTACAAAAGAACATTAAACATCTCATTTAGTAGCCCTAGATAATATTTAACACATTTTATACATATATTAGCTGCCTTCAGATAGAGAGTTCTACAAACATAATATAGTTTGTTAATATCTAGCATTATATGGAATAATAAAATGCATTTTATTTGTTCTGCTAACAGTTGCCTAAATAGAGGTCTAACATTTGGTGCAAGGGATGAATTTACTAAATCACCCTCCTGGGAGAGGTGGCCCAGAAGATGCATAAAGTTTGTTTGCCTTCATGCAAAGTTATGTTCTTTCTGGACTTAGAGAGTGTAGAAGTAGCAAAAGTTAAAAATAGCATTCACAAAGAGTGGAGAAAAAAGACCACAAATGTAAAAAATATCAGTAATTCTCTTTAATGCAGAATTAAAGATAATGACGTTAACTAAAGAGACTTGGCCTGAAACTTATTCAGATAAAACAAAATTCCAAAAGAGTATTACATGGGCCCTAAAGTAATTTATTTCTTAATGGTGTGTAAAATGTCTTACAATTGTTTTTCATCAGTGCTTTTCTTTTACTATCCTCAGAACATATGGGATTAAAATTAGGTAATTTAGAATTGCAATGAACATATTTACCATGGTATTCACTTGGTTTTTTCCCATCCAAACTAAAATGAAAACATTCCAGGTCATTTTATTTGCAGAATAAAACCTCAAAACAGCAGAGTTCTAACAAAAGATTGAAATAGTTGCTCAATTATCAAACAAATGATAGTTGCAAGTTTTTACTAAAAAATGAATATTCATAATAACCTCCAAAAATAAAGAATGAGGATGCTATAGGTAATCATTTCAATCAAGAATGCAGGTGTCAGATTCCCAGGTGATGGGGGTTAGGCACTGTGGTATAAACCTGGCTATGGCCAAATGGAGACAATAGGTACCGGGTTTTGTCTTTTTGGTTTATTTTTTGTCTTTTATATAATTGAAGAAAATATTATGTATCCAAGAAAATATATGTTTTCAATTTCTTTCTGCCAAAGGTTTCTTCAGCACAGTCTTTGATTCATTATAATATTTTCTCTACTGATATCTCAAAAATAATATAACATTATTTTATTTTGCAGTGTGGAAATCCAAAATCCAATTATAATTTTGTGTTCTTGGAAATGTGCTGTGTTTCAATACCAAATATTTTATGCTTGTTTAAAAGAATAATAAAAGGAGGAGTAAAACAAAAGAAAAAGACCATAAAGGAACAGAAGGAGGATAGTAGTCGTCATATGAGTGGTAAATCAGAAGGGAGGTCTTCACTTCTCTCTTTCTCCTTGTCTCAATCTGTACATCCATCTGGATTTGTATTGATCTTTATGTTCTATCCTCTTTCATTTCCAGGGATGTGTCACATTTTCCCCAAATCTAATATTCAGTCTTTCACAGGAAAAAATGGGGAGGCATGTTTTCCCATCTCTTCCATTATCATGGATTTTGCTTCATAAATCATCCACTACCCTATCTGGGACTCCAAATTTCCCACTCTATTTCTTTCCTGTCCAAAGTAAGCATCTCTACATTTCCATGAGCTCAGAAAACAAATGAACACACATAACAATTTTTATTTAATCTTTACATACCTGCAACCTACTACAGCTACACCATTGTTCTCCTTCACACCAATGTTCCAAATTGTATTTTCCTCTTCCCATTTCACATTTCTATTCCCACTGTCTTAAAACTCATGGTAGTATGGCTTCCAATTCAACTATTCAAGTGAAAAGTGCCATTAGGAAATTTCCAGTGTCCTCTAGTTTGCTAAATCTCAGGAACAAATTCCAGTGGGAGTCTTCTCTTTATGGTATATACTACTGTTAGATTGCTTCACATTTTCACTCTTAAAATGCAGTCATCCATAGCTCCTGTGACACTAGTGTCTCAAGATTTTTTTTTTTACATTTCTGAGCATTCTTTCTCGATTACTTTTGTAGACTCTTCTTCTTTATGTCATTCTTCCATACATCATTTACAGTTAGTGTCACATAGCATTCTCCTCTGGGCTCAATTTTCTTCTTACCCTCCAAACTCTCCTTAAGTGATCTTATGCATATTCACGGGCTAATAGCCAGTAAATGTGTATCTACAGATCACACATCTGCTTTTTGAGTTTAAGACCAGTATATGTATATACATATATGCATTGTGTAGCTCTAATTGAATTTCTTAAAGACAGCTCGCCATGAGGATATCCAAAACTGAACTTATCACTGCTTTTATTGTAACACTCATCACCAGTCACCAATCTCTATTCTCTGTATTAATGATTTGCCAAACAATTCATTCAGTATTTCAATCACTATAAACCATGCTACTTATACATACAGTCAGTCGTATATGCGCTCTGTTTCCAAAAGCTCTCTATCATGCCTATCACCATTTCTTTAGCTCAGGCTGTCCACATTTCATGCCCAAATTACCACAGCAGCCATCAATTAAATATTCCTGCCTCCAGGCCTACATTGTCTTCTCGTTTCTTAAATGGTACTCTTCTTAAAATGTGATATTGACTTTTAATCACTAAGTCTTTATTTTTAACTACTAATTACTCTCTGGAAATCAGGAGAAAATATTAAATAATTGAGCAAGAAGAACAGGAACAAGAAAAATGGTTGAGAAGAGTCATTCAGGTCAGGGCCGAAGTAAACAGCCCATGTTAATAAGTGCTTAATATATAATGTGCCAGATGTTTTAAGCCTGTTTTCACATTTTAATCCTTATAATTTCCCTATGAGCAAGGCAGTATAATTTCCTAAATGTGGTGGTTAATATTGAGTATGAACTTGATTGTATTGAAGAATGAAAATTATTGTTCCTGGGTGTGTCTGTGAAGGTGTTGCCAAGGGAGATTAATGTTTGAGTCAATGGGCTAGGAGAGGCAGATCCACCCTTAATCTGGGTGGGCAACACCTACACAGCTTCCAGTGCAGCTAGGATAAAAATAGGCAGAGGAACGTGGAAAGATTAGACTGCCTGAGATTTTTGGCCTCCACCTTTCTCTCGTGCTGGATACCTCCTGCCCTTGGACATCAGATTCCAAGTTCTTCAGCTTTTGGACTCTTGGACTTGCTCCAGTGGCTTGTCAGGGGCCTTTGGCTACAGACTGAAGATTGCACTGTTGGCTTCCCTACTTTGGAGGTTTTGGGACTCGGTCTGGCTTCCTTGCTCCTCAGCTTACAGACAGCCTTTTGTGGGACTTCACCTTGTGATCATATGAGTCAGTATTCCTTAATAAACTCCCTTTCATATCTACATCTATCCTATTAGTCCTGTCACCCTAGAGAAACCTGACTAATACACCAGATTTTTACCTATAAGAAAACTGAGGTATGGAGACACCAAGTACCTGGAGAGAGAGATTCAATTCCAGGAAGTCTGAGTCCAGGACTCAGGCTCCTGTGACTAAAGGCAATTATTGAAGTCACCACTTTTTGTTTTCTTGGTGGAATATAAGACATCAAAACCATGACCTTGCCTTGAAAGACAACTGTGTACAAGTAGAGAGAGAGAAGCAGTCAAAGAGGTAGAGAAATTAGAATAAAACGTTCAATAAATCAAAAAGGAAAAAATTTCTTTAGAAAAGGAGGTCATCCACAGTGTTAAGAATCCTGGGATGGTAAATAGAGACAAGCCATTTTTTTTAATTATACTTTAAGTTCTAGGGTACATGTGCACAACATGCAGGTTTATTACATATGTGTACATGTGCCATGTTGGTGTGCTGCACACATTAACTCGTCACTTACATTGGGTATATCTCCTAATGTTATCCCTCCCCCCTCCCCCCGCCCCCACAACAGGCCCCGGTGTGTAATGTTCCCCTTCCTGTGTCCAGATGTTCTCATTGTTCAATTCGCACCTATGAGTGAGAACAAGCGGTGTTTGGTTTTTTGTCCTTGTGATAGTTTGCTGTAGGGACATGGATGAAGCTAGAGACAAGCCATTTTTAAAAGCCTTTTCAATTTCTCTTAAATAATAATTGGTGACATTTATTATGTCATATTGGTGATATCTGTGAGCTGTCTTGAAAATTATACCTGTAGCCCCAGTTGAATTTCCTCAGCTGACCTGATTGACATAGACAGAGATGAGACCTTCACACTGGGCCCTGCCCAAAGTTCAGTTTCAGGAACAAGATATAGTATTTTGTTTGAAGCCATGAAAGTTTAACAGGGCAGTTTGTAATGAAGAAACAAATAATAAACGATCTATCAAGCTAGAGAAAGATCCCATGCTCATTTCATTTTGCCTTACTTCACTAGTATTGCAAAGGGAAAGTGATAAAGAAAAAGAAAGACAGAGGGAGAGAAAGAGAAAATCGAGAGAAAAAGAGAGAGACTCCGAACAAAATGATTATGTCTCAAAAGAAAATAAAATTTTTCATCTATTTGTCTAACACACACACACACACACACACACACACACACACACACACACTCTAATGCTTGGTATCCCACCCTATTTTGTATCCCTGAGGATTTATTTGAGTCCTTGAGAAAGCCCTTTATGAACATTAGAGCTCCTCTTAGGGTTAGTGGGGAACGGGTATAACTGAGCTTTCCCTACAGACTAGAGTAAATGTGCTAAGCCAGAATGTCTTCTTCCTCCTCCTACTCTTCCTCGTCTTTCTCCTCTCCTCCTCCTCTTCTAAATTTAAATAGTCTATATATGATTTTTATTTCTTATGTAATTGAGTTCCTAAATGTGTCCCAGGCTTAGTTTCTTCACACTCTTAAAAACCTATGCTTTCAGAAATCCTTAGGTTCTGGAGTCCCCTAGTCTTGGTTGGATATCTTCTTGTGCTATTTGCTATTTTTATGGCATTTGTCATTTACTAGCTGAATTAGTTCATTTCCTCACTGCTATGAAGAAAAACTGAAGACTGGTAATTTATAAGGAAAGTAGATTTAATTGACTCGTAATTCCATCGGCTGTTAAGGAAGCATGATGCTGACATCTGCTCAGCTTTTGGGGAGGCCGCAGGAAATTTACAATCATGGCAGAAGGCAAAGGGGTAACAGCCCTTCACATGGCTGCAGGAAGAGCAAGAGAGAGATGGGAAAGGTGCCACAAACTTTTAAACAACCAAATGTCATGAAAACTCAACCACAAGACAGCACCAAAGGAATGGTGCTATAGCATTCACGAGAACTCCGCCTCCATAATTTAATCACCTCCCACCAGGCCCCACTTCCAGCACTGGGGATTGCAATTCAACATGATATTTGATGGGGTCAAAGATCCAAACCATATCATTAACCTTTTCTATGAATCAGGTTTTTAAAAAAAAATCTGTTAATAATGGCACCTATAATTTGCTGTGAGGATTTGATAAATTAAAATTATTTCTCAATAACAAAAATGTCCATGAAAAACTTGATTGAAAGTTAAATAAGAATATCCTTCTAAAGCTTCCAGTAAGCATCAGTTAATAAATGGTAGTTTCTGTTTCTCTTATTGTTTTTGTTAAAAACAATATCTTCTACATGTGAGTAATGGTAAAATGGGACAACAACGTGATTTGTTTCAAATAATTTATTTTTATGCTGGTATTTCCTACCTTAGAATAAATGAAAATATAAATTATTGAATCTGACAATAAATCATTATTTATAAATAAAAGCAGAATGGAAGATTAATTTGGGTTCAGATATTAAGAAGACTGAATAACTGATATGAAATATTCCTACACACTAGTTTTAAAATGATGTTCTACAAGGCAACTTTGAGGGTTTTTTGAAATGACATGTTTATGACAGACAAATGTATCATATGCTCTTATGAATATTCAATATGTCAGCAAAAGATCCAACTCTAAATTTTCATGTTAGAGTCAGCTTCCTAAGACCACTCTATGCATAACTGTGTTACACAGGTTTCCTGGAACAGACCTTGAAGTGGAGGATTGCAGGCAGGATTCAAGTGGAGGATAGCAGTTCAAAGTGGCAACCAAGCAAGATGTTACTTTGAAATGCCCTGCTTTAACAGTATACCTGGAGACTTTGCATTCTCCTCTAAACTGGGTTTAATACAAAGCAAATCCCACCACAGCTGTCTTCAAGCTTTCTAGTAAAATGGCCCTCCAGAAAGATGATCTTTGGTGTTAACCCCTGTCAAAATGACAGCTCGCCAAATGGAGAAGTCAAATCCCAGAAAAAAAAATAGAAAGTTTCATAGAAGTTACGAAAAAAATAAAATTTTGAGTGTTAAATGATTCTCACATATTGAATACCATTTTACTTATTTTCTCTAACAAATCCATTCACCAGTATCATTATAATTTATGACCTTTATTGTGGTACAGTGTTATCCTTTCATAAATGTACTTCAATGAAGTAGGATTACTCCTGTATATTATTACTATGGATGCTACAGTTATGCTTTCTTTGTGCTCAAGTTGCCATGAGCTAAAGCCTCATTAAAAAAGGTAGATCTGTTTCTAGGTGTGTCTACTCCTATATTTTATCAAGTATGTATGTATGTATGTATCACAATATCTAAATATTAGCAAGCTTATGAGACAGTGATATTGATAACAATATCTTCAGTAGAATTAAGATTTATCTTCTTTGAGATCAGAAAATAAAACCATGTTAGGTTTAGCTTAGAACATGCATACCTAAAAAAGATTGCTTAAATTAGCTTATAAGTGAGAACTGTGATAAGTATGTTAAGCAAACAACTTACTGGATGTTATTTCTTCCATTCTGTATACTCTTAACTACCACATATCATAAAGTCCTAAGAATCTAGTTTGGGAAAGTATAATAGAAGACTGAAGCAATTATTTAGATCATTTAATCTGAAAAAATCCCATCGTTGTGCCAATTCTTTGGTATTTCAAGGATAATAAGATCAATGTTTTCCATGATTATTGTTAGTATTATTTTATCATTAATTTTCATTAATTTATGATTTATTTAATACTTTCTTGACAATATTGGTATATCTTAAAATCCTGCTAAATTTTACACCTGTAAATTCTGGATATTACTAAGCTGACCTAAATTACATATCTCCGAAAAGAAAAACTAAGGTGACAATACAGGTAAAACCAAATTTTAGTTTCAGATTCTAAGGAAATAATGTATAAATTTGAAAAATAGCTATGTTCTTATATAATTATAAAATAAAAATGTTATTTCTACCTAAATTAAATATACAATGTATTAATCTAGATTAATGAACATGCTCCAAATACTGTGAACCAAATTACTATTTCCCATCCATTACAACATACGATTCCCATCTATTACAACATACGATTTTTACTACTTTGTACGTAAGTGTATTATTGAAATGTAACTATTATGTCTCCTTATATTTTCTCTGTGACATTTAAAACATTCTCATTATTTAAAAAAAAATGTATGTGCTAATACTTATGAAAAGGCTTTTTTGTGCCTGAGATTTCTATAACTGTGAAAAGCATAAGGGAGAATTTCCTTTCCAAAAACACAGACATTAATGAAGTTGTTTTTTGAGGCCTGTTCTTCATAACTGTTTTCTAGGTGATGGACTATTTATCAACTTGCTCCATAATCCGTTTAGAGTTAAAGAGGACCACAGAAACTGCACCTCCAGGTGTCACAGGTTACTAAACTAATAACTAAAAAAAATTAAAAAACTTATCTCAGATTCCCTCCTGGAGTCTACTGCCTTGCTTATACAGTTGGAGGACAAAGTCAGCCGCTGCCTGAATTCATATTCTCCACTATGCGATTCAGGAAACAGTGAGTCCAAGCATTTCTTACTCTTAAAATTGTGTTCAGTGTTTGCAGTCACTTTCCTATCCCTGATATTATCAGGAAAGGGGCTGCAATTTCCTTTCTACTTCTCTGAGTCAACTGCAAAGACAAGAGAACAAGCAGCACCAATGAAAACCACGGGGTTCTATGGAGGCATCATGGTGTAGTGAGTAGAAGCATGCTGCTCTAGCTGTATCTCACTGGGTTCAAATCCTGACTATACGGCGTATGGTGCATTAACGGCCAGCTGACCACAAGAATTTCTATGCTGGTAAAATAGGTTTATAATAATTCCAGTTAATCTAAAGATGATTTAAGTGAAGACTATTTGGTATTTTTCAAGGACTCAATAATCATTAACTGTGATCATGATCTTCCCCTTACCTACTTTCAGTAAGTAAATAATTTACATGTATTAAACAAAAGAAATTTAATCTTGCTTTTCTGAAACAACACAATTCTATTTCAATTTTCTTTACATAGAAGGAGCATCTCACTGCAGATAAAGATATATGTATATTTTTTCTCCACTCAAAATTATGCTGAGACTCAAAAACAGAAATATCTAGTACGATATCAATTCATATATCAGTTATGTTTAGAGGGAGTTGGGCTAAACATACAGCATTCATTTAAAATGAAGGCCTCCCGTCATACTTTGCTGATGGTATTTAAGTACTGAAAGCCAACTTTTTCTACCTGCTTACTATTATGTCATAGTAGCATGATTTCCCAGACGGCAGAAACTTTGTCTTTTTGTACATAGCTAGGCATTTGATGCTTGTAACAGTGACTTCTCAATAATTATGCATTGCCAGGAAAGATAATTACTTTAAAAATTTATTTAGGAAATTATTCAGCAAATAGTAAATAAATAGTATTAGTTGGTTGCTATTATTTCTGAATATCTTCAGTTTCCCTCAATTTTCTCATCTGAAACGTGGAGACATGTATGTCACAGCAGCATTGTGAGAGACAATAGACTCAATATAGATAAAATTCTCCAAAGATCAACACTTTATCTAGCTCATATGTTCTGCATTAGTATTCATTTATTTAATTACTGTATCTTTTTAACTCATTATGACTAAAATTAAATATTTTTTTCTCTTTCAAGACCTTATGCGTCTCCTGTGTTCCCAATATGCTGGACATCAGGTGTGGGTAATAATAGTACCATGATTTTCCTTTGGAGACTCCAAATCCTCAGTCCAAATGACTTTATTCCACTTATAACTCCATAGATGCCATGAAATCCAGACCTCAGTACAGACAGTGACTTCCATGAACTTAGCTAAAATTTTTGGACAAAGTTTACTCCCTCTGGATTCTAAATGGATAGGATAATGTTGCTGTCTCATGAAGCACCTTCTGAGCCTACTGAAGCAGGAGCCGATGCTGAGGCAGAACTGAAAGATGCAGAGGCAGAGTCCGGATAACACTGTCTGAACACCTGAAAACACACTGAACACTGATGAATTTTACTGTTCTGTTTTAGCCCAAGGTCAGTAAGCATCTTCTGTAAAGGGCTAGATTGCAAATATTTTAGGTTTTATGAAACATAAGGTTTGGGTGCAACTATTAAGCTCCAGTGTCGGATATGGCTGTGTTGCAATTAAACTTGATTTACAAAAACAGATGGCAAGACCAATTTGGCCGTGGATCATAGCTCATTGACTCCTGCCTTTTCCTGACAAAGTAGAGTTTCTTTACCTGGCAACCAAAGCAGTTAGTCTTAACTAATACCCCCTGTATCAGGCACTGGATTAACACATTTTTAAGCCAAAAATTTGAAAAATAATCATGTATACCTTTTCTCTGTTCCCTTGCAGCATAAATACAACATCAGAAAGTATGTTTCTCTCAAATGTTTCCTTGGTCTATTTAGTCTTTCCATTCCCACCTGTGTTATTTCAAATCACAATCATTTCCTGCTTAACATTCTATAAAAACTTTTTACATATTCATTTGAGTCCAAGATTCCTTTCAAATCTTTTTCACATGGAAGGTCTTATTGTGATATCCTACCTTGCTTTAACCTGAATTGACTCTCCCTTAGCTGAGAGAGCCACACAAACTCCATTTTGGCTCCTTCACTTGCAGCCCCTTGCAGCCTCTTACCCACCCCCCTTCCTCAAGGACTTAACTTGTGCAGGCTGGCTCCTAGCACATCAAAGAACACAATTAACTGATAAGATACTGTGGCAAGCTATATCCGCAGTTCTCAGGAATTCGCCCAGTTGATAGGACCCAAAGCCCCCGCATTTGTGTCCGGTTGATAGCACCCAAAGGCCCCACGTCTATCACCTCATGATAGATTTAAAGCCCCTGCACCTGGAACTGTTTGTTTTCCTGTAACCATTTGTCCTTTTAACTTTTTTGCCTGTTTTGCTTCTGTAAGATTGCTTCAGCTAAGCTCCCCCTCCCCTTTCTAAACCAAAGTATAAAAGAAAATCTAGCCCCTTCTGCGGGGCCGAGAGAATTTTGAGCACTAGCGGTCTCTCGGTTGCCGGCTAATAAAGGACTCCTGAATTCGTCTCACAGTGTGGGGTTTCTCTACAACTCGCTCGGTTACGACATTATGATATTTCCACAATACATATATTGGCATGCCGTGGTCATATCCAGGGGATTGTTTATGAACCTTTGACATGGATGATGTCTCCTATCATAAAGTGCATATTATCTGACTTGTTTATTAAATTGTATCTTTTGTTTCTAGAATATAAATTATGTGAGGATCCGAGCAATTTTTTTTTGTTTACAGCTTTCTTCAATTGTCTATACATGTGGTTGATATAATGTGAATAACCCATATACATTTCTAAAAAGCAGGCCAAATGACTCAGCAGGGAAAGTAAATATAAAAATAATGCATTTTTTTCTGAATCAATACAGACTTAAACCATATAATAAACTTCTGCATTTAGATAAACCATTAAGGTCTATAGCATACATTTATTATTCTATGGTAATCTCTTAGACTTATCTTGCGCCAACATACTAAAATTTTAATGGAATAAAAACAGAAAAGAGGTTTTCAAAAAGTATTATTTTCATATACCTAATTTTCCAATTGTCTTTCTATTCCTGTTGGCTCTTAAAATTTATTTATTATTCAATGTCCAGTTCAAGTACAGATTCTCATTGTCTTTCTAATTTATTTCCTGCAGGGCTAGTTTGTTATTTTAGACACAGTTTCTGTATCACACATTTTTATAGTTCATATTGTATATAAACTGAATTGTTGCAGATTCTTCCTATGTGCATGTCTTTGATGCACATGTACAGTGAATGTTCCCAGAAAGTATTAATAGAGAACACATTTTAACTTCTTTTTAAATCACCAATTTCAGTACAAAGCAGTGTGCACAGAAGAGATTCACTAAATTCTTACTAAATGAGTGAATTTCATAGGAAATTGGAAAATGGACGATCATAAAATTACATCTGGAAGGAAATCATGCCCAGAAAATTTATCTGATGACTGCACACACAATTTTTGCTAACATTATGCTGAAGGAAACAAGTGTATGACAGTAACATGAAACATAGATGGTTGGTTTACACTTCACATCATTCACTTTGTATTTTGGTGTGGAGAAATAATATTTGATCAAAACTTAATAGCATTTAAAATTGTCTATTGGATCTTTATTCTAACTAGTGATATGGATCACACAAAAGGTGTTTAGGTTCTTTCTTCCATGGCATGAGAATATTCTTAAAAATATATTTGGCTACTCAAAAAGTACAATGATAAAAACAGAATATGGAAAATCAGGAGAAAAAACAGGAATTATAATTAATGACATAACATAAACCAAAAATGAAGTGCCAATCTCAAATCATTTTTTAAAATGTGTGGTCTGAAATATCAAAACTGACTCTAGAAGAAATCAATACTAAAATATTTGTCATACAAATAATTAATGAGAAGGTTATCAAAGAACTTCATCAAAGAATTCCTCTAATAAAGTCCCTGGGCCCAGAATTCATAGCTCAGAAAGGAAAAGAAAGAATGCATAATTTCCTTAATATATAAATTGATTCAAAACCAAAACATGAAAAACCTAGAAATTACTCATACAAAGCTAGCATAAACTCAAAAATAAGTGTACCTGAGTATGCTTATGCACACATATGAGGGCATATGTGTCCGTGTGTGTGCACACCTCACATGTGTATGCACTACACACACAAGGTGAATTCTATTTAAAAACATAAATGCAGTATATCTAGTAACAGAAAATAGCAGAAATTAAATCAACAAGTAATTATCTCAGGGATGTAGGATTTTCACTATTATATACATATCATACATGTATGTGATCTGTGATCTGTGATCATTTGACTGGGGGCACAAAAACAAATGCTTAAATATTTCAGCATAATACAGCATTTACATCTGTGTGGTATAAATAATATTGAATAATATCATTGATTTGAAAGACCAAATTTGGCCGGACACAGTGGCTCACGCCTGTAATCCCAGCACTTTGGGAGGCCGAGACGGGTGGATCACGAGGTCAGGAGTTTGAGACCATCCTGGCTAACACCGTGAAACCCCATCTCTACTAAAAATACAAAAAATTAGCCAGGCATGTGGCGGGCACCTGTAGTCCCAGCTGCTCGGGAGGGTGAGGGAGGAGAATGGCATGAACCCGGGGGGTGGAGCTTGCAGTGAGCCAAGATCGCGCCACTGCACCCTAGCCTGGGTGACAGAGTGAGACTCTGTCTCACAAAAAAAAAAAAAAATAAGAAAGACCAAATTTAACAAAATCTGAACTATAGTACACATATTTAGTCTTCCTCTTTCATTATTTAATTTTGCTATTCCATCATTATTGTCTGGTTTGAATTAACATGGTTATCATGTTTAGATAAATATCATATTTTTATAAGTATAGGCAGGGATCCTTAAATTGGTAAGACATTTTACTGTTTTTAAATGTTTCTTTGTAATTCCCACTTCCACCCATCTAGTCTTCCATATAAACTTTAGAAAGAAATTATTAGGTTTCAAAAAGTATCCTAGATGGAACAGACTGATATTGCTGTGAATTAATAGTAAAAGCCAGGCATGGAGGCTCATGCCTATGATCCCAGCAATTTGGGAGGCTGAGGCAGGTGGATCACTTGAGGTCAGAAGTTTGAAACAATCCTGGCCAAATGGTGGAACACTGTCTCTACGAAAAATACATAAATTAGCTGGGTGTGGTGGCACATGCCTGTAGTCCTAGCTACTTGGGAGGATGAGGCAGGAGAACGGCTTGAACCCGGGAGGCGGAGGTTGCAGTGAGCTGAGATGGTGCCACTGCAGGCTAGCCTGGTGATAACAGCGAGACCCTGTCTCAAAAAAAAAAAAAAAAAAGAGAGAGAGACTGGAAAAAATTGAGGTCTTTAAATATTGACTTATGCCACGCATTAAAAGCAATTCTCTAATTTTTTTCTTTTACATAGTTCAGTAAATTTTAATAGATTATATTCCATATTCCAATGTATTTATTGCTAATTTATTCCTAGGCAATTTGCATGTAGACATAAATTTCCTCTGTAAAATGAATTTCTTATATAATTTTCATTTTTCTTTTGATAATGTGTAAGAAAGATGTTATTTGTTTTATGCTGACCTTACAATTAACCATGTTCTATACATTCTTATTAGTTCTTTTTTTTTTTTTTTTTGAGACAGAGCCTGGCTCTGTCGCCCCAGCTGGAGTGCAGTGGCGCAATCTCAGCTCACTGCAACCTCTGCCTCCTGGGTCCAAGCAGCTCTCTGCCTCAGCATCCAGAGTAGCTGGGATTACAAGCACCCACCATCATGCCTGGCTAATTTTTGTATTTTTAGTAAAGACGAGGTTTCACCATCTTGGCAAGGCTACTCTTGAACTCATGACCTCATGATCCACCTGCCTCAGCCTCCCAAAGTGCTGGGATTACAGGCTTGAGCCACCATGCCCGGCCTAGTTATTTTTATCTTAACCATATCATTATGACTTCTTCAATATATAAGAATCTAGATCCTTTCTGCTTGATATTCACTCTTTCATGTATTTTCTAGTTTTATTGCTCTTATTGAAAATCATCTCAAATTTTGCATTTAAAATTAATTATAACAGGCATGGTAGTTTCCAAAATAAAAGATATCTTTCTAATGTTTTGCTTTAAACATAATATACAATATATTCCTCATAGATGCCCTCTATCCAAACAAGAACTTTCAATCTTATGGTTTCTAAGAATTATTATTAAAATTTAGAGTAAATATTTATTTTTTAGTGTATTTTTCTAAAACTGTAGAGATAACTGTATAATCCTCCTTCCTTAATCTTTTAATATGACATGTTTACATACATTTTTTAAAGCTGTATTATCCTTGAGTTCCTGATGTGTTTTTGTAATAGAGTAAAAGCCTTACTTAATTTAAAATTTTCATTTTGGCATAATTTCTGACTTACAGAAAAGTTGACTTAATAATACCAATAATTACTGTGTATCAAAAGTCCCCAACTGTAACATTGTACTATAATTGTTTATCATTGTCTTTTTCCTTAAAAGACGCAGACGTTGTGTTCCTTCAAGGCATTCTCTTAAAGTTGTACTTGAATCAAAGAAAAAATTCACAGGGAAGTTAGAAAACCTTTCATACTGAAAAATAATGATACTACTATATATCACAACTTGTGGGATGCAAACATAGCAGTATTAAAAAATATTTATAGTCTTGTGTATTGATCCTAAAAAAGATAATGCAAAATCAATTATCTAAACATCCACGATAAGCTACAAAAACAGATTTCATTAAAACTAAAGGAAGAAGAATGGCAACAGCAAATATAAAATTAGAAATTAAGGACAGAGAAAAATACAAGGAAAAATTTGTTCTGCGAAAGATTAACGTATTTGTTTGACATATGGTAAGTCTAATAACAAAACACACACACACACACACACACACACACACACACATACCCCAATATAAAGAATTTTTAAAACAACATTAGTTACAGAATGTACAGAGGTTTATGGTTTACTTCCCAGATAGCTTGTGTTTTTCTAAGTATCTGATTTTTATTTATTAATAACTTAATATGCTTGTGATCAGAGAATGTACTTTCTATGATATAAAAAGTTCAAGTATATTGAGACAATGTATAACTCATCATATATTCTATCTTGTTAAATGTTTGGTAACATTTACCAATGGAAAAATATATATATTTTGTTAATTGGTTATAAATGTCAAATATTTATTTGTTTTATTTTTTAACTCTTCTTTTTTCGTACTGATATCTTATTCATTTGATCAAGTGGTGATGGAAAGGTGTTAAATTGTCTTTATTTTAATAGTTTTTAGGGGAAGAGGTGGTTTTTGGTTACATGATAAGTTATTTAGCAATGGTTTCTGAGATTTTGATGCACCCATCACCCAAGCAGTGTACACTGTACAGAATGTGTGGTCTCCTTCACCCTCCTACCACCCTTCCTTTCAAGTCCCCAAAGTCCATTATATCATTCTTAGGATTTTGTGTCCTCAAAGCTTAGCTCCCATTTATAACTAAGAACATGCAATGTTTGATTTTCCACTCCCGAGTTACTTCACTTAGAATAATAACCTCCAAGTCCATTCAGGTTGCTGCAAATGCCATTATTTCATGTTTTCTTCTTTTCTTTTCTTTTTTGGAGCCAAAGTCTCACTCTTGTTGCCCAAGCTGGAGCACAATGGCATGATCTTGGCTCACGGCAACCTCTGCCTCCCAGGTTCAAGCAATTCTCCTGCCTCAGCCTCCCAAGTAGCTGGTCTTACACGTGTCTGCCACCACACCCAGCTAATTTTTGTATATTTAGTAGAGATGGGGTTTCACCATGTTGACCGGGCTGGTCTTGAACTCCTGACCTTAGATGATCTGCCTGCTTCAGTCTCCCAAAGTGCTGAGATTACAGGCATAAGCCACCATGCCCGGCCTATTATTTTCTCTTTATGGCTGGGTAGTATTCCATGCCACATTTTCTTTATCTATTCATTGGTTGATGGATATTTAGACTGGTTCCCTATTTTTAAAATTGCAAACTGTGCTGCTGTAAACATGCATGTGCATGTCTTCTTCATATAATGACATATTTTCCTCTAGGTAGACACCCAGTAGCGGGATTGCTGAATCAAATGGAGGTTCTACTTTCAGTTCTCTAAGGAACCTCCATACTGTTTTCCACAGTGATTATACTAGTTTACATTCCCACCATTAATGTAAAAGTGTTCCCTTTTCACCACATCCATGTCAATATCTATTATATTTTGATTTTTAAAGTATGGCCATTCTTGCAAGAATAAGGTGATATCTCACTGTGTTTTTACTTTGCATTTCCCTGATAATTAGTGATGCTGAGCATTTTTTTCATATATTTGTTGGCCATTTGTATATCTTCTTTTAAGAATTTTCTATTCATGTCCTTAGCCCACTTTTTGATGGACTTTTTTTTTTCTCTTGCTGATTTGTTTGAGTTCCTTGTGGATTCTGGATATGAGTTTTTGACAGATGTATAGATTGCAAAGATTTTCTCCTACTCTATGTGTTGTCTGTTTGCTGATTATTTCCTTTTGCTGTGCATAAGCTTTTTAGTCTGATTATGTTCAACCTATTTATCTTTGTTTTTGTTGTGTTTGATTTTGGTTTCTTGGTCATGAAGAACCAGGCTGATGTTTTTAATGTTTTTTCCAATGTTATCTTGTAGAAATTTTATGGTTTATGATATTAGATTTAAGTCTTTGATCCATCTTGAGTCGATTTTTGTGTAAGATGAGAGATGAGAATTCAGTTTCATTCTTCTTCATGTGGCTTTCCAAATATTCCATTCCCATTTGTTGAATAGGGTGTCTTTTCCAAACTTTATGTTTTTATTTGCTTTGACGAAGACCAGTTGGCTGCTAAGTGTTTGGTTTCATTTCTGGGTTCTCTATTCTGTTTCATTGGTCTATGTACCTATTTTTATACCAGTACCATGTTGTTTCGGTAAGGATAGCCTTGTAATATAGTTTGAAGTTGGGTAATGTGATACATCCAGATTTATTATTTTTGTTTGGTCTTGCTTTGGCTAGGCAGGCTCTTGTTTTGGTTCTATATGAATTTTAGGATTTTTTTTCCAGTTTTGTGAAGAATGATGATGGTATTTTGATGAGAATTGCATTGAATCTGTATATTGCTTTGGAGAGTATGGTCATTTTCACAATACTGGTTCTACCCATCCATTAGCATGAGATGTGTTATCTATTTGTTTCTGTGGTCAATGATATCTTTCAGCAGTGTTTTGCAGTTTTCCTTGAAGAGATCTTTCACCTCCTTGGCTTTGGATGTTCCTAAGAGATACATATGTATATAATATGTATAGTATAATACATATACATATGTCTATAATACGTATAGTATAATACATATACATGTCTATAATACGTATAGTATAATACATATGTCTATAATACGTATAGTATAATACATATATATGTCTATAATATGTATAGTATAATACATATACATATGTCTATAATAGGTATAATACACATATGTATATAATAGGTATAGTATAATACTTATACATATGTATATAATACGTATATATATGTGCGTTTATATATTTATATTGCAGTTGTTGTAAAAGGGATTAAGTTCTTGATTTGATTCTCAGCTTGATTGTTGTTGGTGTATAGCAGTGCTAATGATTTGTGTATATTGATGTTTTGTGTCCTGAAACTTAAGTGAATTTATCAGATCTAGGAGCTCTTTAGATGAGCCTTTAGAGTTGTCTAGATACACAATTATATCATTGGAAATCAGTGACAGTTTGACCTCCTCTTTACTGACTTGGATGCCCTTTCTTTCTTTCTTTCGTCTGATTGCTCTGGCTAGGGCTTCCAGAACTATGGTTAATAGATGTGGTGAGTGGGCATCATATTCTCAGGGGGAATGCTTTTCGACTTTTCCCTGTTCAGTCTGATGTTGGCTGTGGGTTTGTTATAGATGGCTTGTATCATATGCCCCTTCTATGCCAATTTTGCTGAAGATTTTAACCATAAAGGGATTCTGAATTTTGCCAAATGCTTTTTCTGTGTCTATTGAGATGATCATATAATTTTTGTTTTTAATTATGTTTATGTGATGTATCACATTTATGACTTGTATATGTTAACCCTTCCCTGCATACCTGGTATAAACCCCACTTGAAATCTTTAGATTATGAATTTGGCTGTTCTTTTTTAGCTATGTAAAATTTTACTTTATATAATTTGAAGTTATATTATTAAGAGCATATGCATTTCAAATTGTTTTGTCTTTTAAATGAATCAATTATTTTATCATTATAAAATGTTTCTCTTTCTCTTTTGTACTGTTCTTCCTGTGAAGTCTACTTTGGCTGGTATTCACATTAGAATTTATAGGTTTTTATAACACTGGAACTTATTCCGGACACATGGCGTAATAAGGACTAGGTTTGTACTCTTGCCTTAAACAAACTAAGAAAATTTTGATAAAATATACATATCAATGGTCTTCAGACAGTGAACATCAGATAGTATAGTACAGTGACCTCGAGACAGGGAAAACGAAGGTATGAACTAAATCATCCATCCATCTTATTGCCTTTATAGAACACAGAATAATTTTTCTGAGATTGGATCAATAGAAGTATAATCACAAATACAAGCAGATGGATATAGCACAATGAAGAGGTATTACATTTTTTATGCACAAGAAACAGTATCAAAATGAGTTAAATTTACATTTAAGTCTTTAATTCATCTTGAGTCAATTTTTTGTATGTGATGTAAAGAAGGGGTCAGTTTCAATTTTCTATGTGGCTAGCCTCTTATCCCAGCATCAATTATTTAATAGGGAGACCTTTCCCCATTGCTTGGTTTCATCTGGTTTGTGAAAGATCAGATGTTTGTAGATGTATGGTCTTATTTCCGAGTTCTCTATTCTGTTCCACTGGTTTATGTGTCTGTTCTTGTACAAATACCATGCTGTCTGGCTTACTGTAGTCCCGCAGTATAGTTTGAAGTTGGGTAGTGTGATACCTCCAGCTTTGCTCTTTTTGCTTAGGATTGCCTTGGCTATTTGGGCTCTTTTATGGTTCCATATGAATTTTAAAACAGATTTTTCTAGTTCTGCAAAGAATGTCAGTAGTAGTATAATGGGAATAGCATTGAGTCTATAAATTGTTTTGGGCTGTATGGCCATTTTAACAATATTGATTCTTCTTATCCATGAACAGGGAATGTTTTTCATATTTATTTGTGTCATCTCTGATTTCCTTGGGCAGTGGTTTTTTGACTGTAAAAACGTCGGAAGACCACCTATGCTATACCATTCAGAACATAGGCACAGGGAAAGATTTCATGGTGAAGACACCAAAAGCAATTGTGACAAAAGCAAAAATTGACAAATGGGATCTAATTAAATTAAAGAGCATCTGCACAGCAAAAAGAAAAATAAACTAACATCAGAACAAACAGACACCTACAGAATGGGATAAAATTTTGGCAAAATATGCATCTGACAAAAGTCTAACATCCAGCATCTACAAGGAACTTAATCAAATTTACAAGAAAAAAACAAGGCCATTAAAAAGCAGGCAAAGGACACGAACAGACACTTCTCAAAAGGTGACATACATGCGGTCAACAAGCATATTAAAAATGTTCAACATCGCTGATCATTAGAGAAATGCAAATCAAAACCACAATAAGATACCAACTCATGCCAGTAAGAATGGCTATTACTAAAAAGTTAAAAAGCAGATGCTGGTGAGATTGTGGGGAAAAGGGAACACTTTACATGGTTGGTGGGAGTGTAAATTAGTTCAACCATTGTGGAAGACCATGTGGTAATTCCTCAAAGACCTAAAGACAGAATTACCATTCAACACAGCAATCCCATTAATGCGTATATGCCTAAAGGATTATAAATTGTTCCACTGCAAAGACACATGCATGCATATGTTCCTTGCAGCACTATTCACAATAGCAAATACATGGAATTAATCCAAATGCCCATCAATGATAGACTGGATAAAGAAAATGTGGTACATATACACCAGGGAATACCACGCAGCCACACACACAAAAAATGAGATAATGTTCTTTGCAGGGACATGGATGCAGTTGGAGGTTATTATTCTAAGCAAACTAAAGCAGGAACAGAAAACCAAATACTGCATGTTCTCACTTTTAAATGGAAGGTAAATGATGAGAACACGGACACATAGAGAGGAACAACACACACTGGGGCCTATCAGAGAGTGGAGGGTTGGGGGAGGAAGAGAAGCAGGAAACATAACTAACGGATACTAGGCTTAATACCTGGGTGATGAAATTATCTGTACAATCAACCCCAATAATGCACGTTTACTTATGTAACAAACCTGCATATCTTACACATGCACCCCAATGTAAAAATGGAAGTTTAAAAAAGAACAAAATGAGTTAAATTACTGGAAAATTATTTCAAATCAAATTACATATAGCAACATGTTAAGATCTGCTCACTGTAAAGAGCTCTTTTATTCATCTGACAAGCATTTAGTGTTAAGTGTTCTATTCGCTAGGCCATAGGAACTAGAGGCTGGAAGAAGAATGGTGAAGAAAATGCCCATGCCATTAAGAAATTTGTGTGTGTGTGTATATATATATATATATATAAAATGTAATTATTTGAACAAATTAAGACATTATTGAACAATGGTGCAAATAGCAATTAACAATAACAAAACGCTAAAATACAAAATTATTAAAATAATAATAACCCAACAATTTTTAAATTGGGAGGCAATATAAAAAGATATTGAAGAGAGCCAAATCTCAAGATGTGTGTGTGTGCTGGAGGGGGATAGGCTTACGGGGTAATAAATGTTTATAGCTTTTTGTTTCTCTCTTTTTTGTTCTTTGCAATGAAACTTAAGTTTTCTTCAGTTTAAAATCACTTGTTACAATGATATTCTTTAGCCTCATGGTAACCAGAAAACAAAATTCAGTAACAGACACCCTAAAAATAACAGACACCTAAAAAGCAAAGAATTAAATCACACTCCCAGAGAAAATTACCTCACTATAAATACAGGCAGGAAAAAAGGGATGGAGGGAGGAAAGGAAAGGAAGAAAGAATGAAAGAGAGAGAAAAGAGAAAGAGGAAGAAATGAAGAGAGAAATAACAAAAGAAAAAAGAGAGTAGCAAAATGACCAGAAAACAAGTAAAAGTGGCAGTAGTATGTTTTTACCTGTTAGTAATAACCTTGAATATAAATGAATTAAATTCTCCAATTAAGACAGAGTGGCTGAATGGATTTAAAGACAAGATCCAACTATATACTGCCTACAAGAAACTCAGTTCACCTATAAAGACATACGTAGACTGAAAATGAAGGGATGGTAAAAGATATCCCATACAAATGGAAACAAAAAAGCAAGAGTAGCTATACGTATGTTAGATAAAATAGATAATTCTATAATGAGAAAGAAATCAATACAGCAATATCACAATTATAAGTGCAAATGCAACCAACACTCAAGCACCTAAACACAGAAGCAAATATTAACAGACCTTAAAGGACAGATGGACTGCAATACAATAATAGAGTACCTCAACACTCAACTATAAGCAACACCCCACTATCATCAAAGAACAGATCATCCAGACGACAAAAAATCATCAGTTAAACTGTAATCTCCTGAATGGACCTAACATTTACACAGCCTTCCACTCTGCAACTGCACAATGCACATTCTACTGAGTAGCACATGGATTATTCTCCAGGACAGACTATGTGTTAGGCCAAATAACAAGTCACAGCCCATTTTTAAACACTGAATTCATATCAAGCATCTTTTCTGATCACAGTGGAATAGTACGAGAAATCAGTAACAGGAGGAACTTTAAAAACTGTACAAACATATGGAAACTAAAATACATGTTCATGAACAATGAATAAAGAAATAAAAAAATTAAAAATTTATTGAAATAAATAAAAATAGAAACACAACATAACAAAACCTGTGGGATGCAGCAAAAGTAGTGATAAGAGGAAAAGTGCGTTAGCTATAAATGCCTACATCAGAAAAGTAAAAAGATCTCAAATAGCCAACCTAACAGTACACCTCAAGTAATGAGAAAAACAAAAAAATCAAATGTTAAAATTAGTAGAAAGAATGTCAGATTAGAACAGAAATTTTACAAATAGAAACAAAAAAATATGAAATACAAAAAAATACAGTCAATGGAACAAAGAGCTGGGGGTTTTTGGAAAAAAAATAACAATTGACAAGCTTTAACTAGACTAAGGAAAAGAGAAAGAAAGCCGAAATAAAATCATAGATGAGGCTAGGCATGGTGGCTCACACCTGGGATCCTAGCACTTTGGGAGGCCGAGGCTGTTTGGATCACTCGAGGTCAGGAGTTCGAAACGAGCCTGGCCAACATGGTGAACTCTGTCTACTAAAAAACACAAAAAAATTACCTGGGTGTGGTGGGAGGTACCTGTAATCCAGCGACTGAGGAGGCTGAGGGGAGAGAATGGCTTGAACTCGGGAAGTGGAGGTTGCAGTGAGCTGAGATCACGCCACTGCATGCTTGCCTGGCGACAAGAGCAAGACCCATCTCAAAAAAAAAAAAGAAAAGACAGAGAGAGAGACTGGAAAAAATTGAGGTCTTTAAATATTGACTTATGCCATGCATTAAAAGCATTTCTCTAATTTTTTTTCTTTAACATAGTTCAGTAAATTTTAATAGATTATATTCCAATGTATTTATTGCTAATTTATTCCTAGGCAATTTGCATGTAGACATAAATTTCCTCTGTAAGTTGAATTTCTTATATAATTTTCATTTTTCTTTTGATAATGTATAAGAAAGATGTTATTTGTTTTATGCTGACCTTACAATTAACCATGTTTTATACATTCTTATTAGTTCTCTTTTTTTTTTTTTTTGAGACAGAGTCTGGCTCTGTCACCCCGGCTGGAGTGAAGTGGTGCCATCTCGGCTCACTGCAACCTCTGCCTCCTGGGTCCAAGCAGTTCTCTGCCTCAGCCTCCCGAGTAGCTGGGATTACAAGCACCCACCATCATGCCTGGCTAATTTTTGTATTTTTAGTAGAGACAAGGTTTCACTGTCTTGGCCAGGCTGGTCTTGAACTCATGACCTCATGATCCACCTGCCTCAGCCTCCCAAAGTGCTGGGATTACAGGCTTGAGCCACCGCGCCTGGCCTAGTTCTTTTTATCTTAAGCATATCATTATGACTTCTGCAATACATAAGAATCTAGATTCTTTCTGCTTGATAGTCACTCTTTTATATATTTTCTAATTTTATTGCTCTTATTTTATTGAAAATTCATCTCAAATTTTGCATTTATAATTAATTATAACAGGCATGGTAGTTTCCAAAATAAAAGATATCTTTCTAATGTTTTGCTTTAAACATAATATACAATATATTTCTCATAGATGCCCTCTATCCAAACAAGAACTTTCAATCTTATGGTTTCTAAGAACTATTATTAAAATTTGGAGTATTTTTTAGTGTATTTTTCTAAAACTGTGGAGGTAACTGTATAATCCTCCTTCCTTAATCTTTTAATATGACATGTTTACATACATTTTTTAAAGTTGTATTATCCTTGAGTTCCTGATATAAGTGTTTTTGTAATAGAGTAAAAGCCTTACTTAATTTAAAATTTTCATTTTGGCATAATTTCTGACTTACAGAAAAGTTGACTTAATAATACCAATAATTACCGTGTATCAAAAGTCCCCATCTGTAGCATTGTACTATAATTGTTTATCATTGTATTTTTCCTTAAAAGACGCAGACGTTGGGTTCCTTCAAGGCATTCTCTTAAAGTTGTACTTGAATCAAAGAAAAAATTCACAGGGAAGTTGGAAAACCTTTCATACTGAAAAATAATGATACTACTATATATCACAACTTGTGGGATGCAAACATAGCAATATTAAAAAATATTTATAGTCTTGTGTATTGATCCTAAAAAAGATAATGCAAAATCAATTATCTAAACATCCACGATTAGCTACAAAAACAGATTACATTAAAACTAAAGGAAAAAGAAGAATGGCAACAGCAAATATAAAAGTAGAAATTAAGGACAGAGAAAAATACAAGGAAAAATTTTTCTGTGAAAGATTAATATATTTGTTTGACATATGGTAAGTCTAATAACAAAACACACACACACACACACCCCCCCCAATATAAGGAATTTTTAAAACAATATTAGTCACAGAATGTACAGAGGTGTATGGTTTATTTCCTAGATAGCTTGTGTTTTTCTAGGTATCTGATTTTTATTTATTTCTAACTTAATATGCTTGTGATCAGAGAATGTACTTTCTATGATATAAAAAGTTCAAGTATATTGAGACGACGTAAAACTCATCATATATTCTATCTTGTTAAATGTTTGGTAACATTTACCAATTGAAAAATACATATATTTTGTTAATTGGTTATAAATGTCAAAGATTTATTTGTTTTATTTTTTAACTCTTTTTTTTATACTGATATTCATTTGATTAAGTGGTGATGGAAAGGTATTAAATTGTCTTTATTTTATTTTAATAGTTTTTAGGGAAAGAGGTGGTTTTTAGTTACATGATAAGTTATTTAGCAATGGTTTCTGAGATTTTGATGCACCCATCACCCATGCAGTGTACATTGTACACAATGTGTGGTCTCCTTCACCCTCCCACCACCCTTCCCTTCAAGTCTCCAAAGTCCATTACATCATTCTTAGGATTTTGTGTCCTCATAGCTTAGCGCCCATTTATAAGTAAGAACATGCAATGTTTAATTTTCCACTCCCGAGTTACTTCACTTAGAATAATTCAGGTTGCTGCAAATGCCATTATTTCATATTTTTTCTTTTCTTTTCTTTTCTTTTCTTTTTGGAGACAGAGTTTCACTCTTGTTGCCCAAGCTGGAGCACAATGGCATGATCTCGGCTCACTGCAACCTCTGCCTCCCAGTTTCAAGTGATTCTCCTGCCTCAGCCTCCCAAGTAGCTGGTCTTACAGGGGTCTGCCACCACGCCCAGCTAATTTTTGTATATTTAGTAGAGATGGGGTTTCACCATGTTGACCGGGCTGGTCTTGAACTCCTGACCTCAGATGATCCTCCCGCTTTGGTCTCCCAAAGTGCTGGGATTACAGGCATGAGCCACCGTGCCCAGCCTATTATTTTCTTTCTTTTTATGGCTGGGTAGTATTCCATGCCACATTTTCTTTATCTATTCATTGGTTGATGGGCATTTAGATTGGTTCTGTATTTTTACAATTGCAAACTGTGCTGCTGTAAACATGCATGTGCATGTCTTCTTCATATAATGACATATTTTCCTCTAGGTAGATACCCAGTAGTGGGATTGCTGGATCAAATGGAGGTTCTACTTTTAGTTCTCTAAGGAACCTCCATACTGTTTTCCACAGTGGTTATACTAGTTTACATTCCCACCATTAACGCAAAAGTGTTCCCTTTTCACCACATTCATGTCAATATCTATTATATTTTGATTTTTAAAGTATGGCCATTCTTGCAAGAATAAGGTGATATCTCATTGTGTTTTTAACTTGCCTTTCCCTGATAATTAGTGATGCTGAGTGTTTTTTCATATATTTGTTGACCATTTGTATATCTCCTTTTAAGAATTTTCTATTCATGTCTTTAGCCCACTTTTTGATGGAATTTTTTTTTGTCTTGCTGATTTGAGTTCCTTGTGGATTCTGGATATGAGTTTTTGACAGATGTATAGATTGCAAAGATATTCTCCTACTCTACGTGTTGTCTGTTTGCTGATTATTTCTTTTGCTGTGCAGAAGCTTTTTAGTCTAACTATGTTCAATCTATTTATCTTTGTTTTTGTTGTGTTTGGTTTTGGTTTCTTGGTCATGAAGAACCAAGACAATGTTTTCAATGTTTTTTCCAATGTTAGCTTGTAGAAATTTTATGGTTTATGATATTAGATTTAAGTCTTCGATCCATCTTGAGTCGATTTTTGTATAAGATGAGAGATGAGAATTCAGTTTCATTCTTCTTCACATGGCTTTCCAAATATTCCATTACCATTTGTTGAATAGGGTGTCTTTTCCAAACTTTATGTTTTTGTTTGCTTTGTTGAAAATCAGTTGGCTGCTAAGTGTTTGGTTTCATTTCTGGGTTCTCTATTCTGTTTCATTGGTCTATGTACCTATTTTTATACCAGTACCATGTTGTTTTGGTAAGGATAGCCTTGTAAAATAGTTTGAAGTTGGGTAATGTGATACATCCAGATTTATTATTTTTGTTTGGTCTTGCTTTGGCTAGGCAGGCTCTTTTTTTGGTTCTATATGAATTTTGGGATTTTTTTTCTAGTTTTGTGAAGAATGATGATGGTATTTTGATGAGAATTACATTGAATCTGTATATTGCTTTGGACAGTGTGGTCATTTTCACAATATTGATTCTACCCATCCATTAGCATGAGATGTGTTATCTATTTGTTTCTGTTGTCAGTGATATCTTTCAGCAGTGTTTTGTAGTTTTCCTTGAAGAGATCTTTCACCTCCTTGGCTTTGTATGCTCCTAAGAGATACAGTTGCAGTTTGCAGTTGTTGTAAAAGGGATTAAGTTCTTGATTTGATTCTCAGCTTGATTGTTGTTGGTGTGTAGCAGTGCTAATGATTTGTGTATATTGCTGTTTTGTGTCCTGAAACTTAAGTGAATTTATCAGATCTAGGAGCTCTTTAGATGAGCCTTTAGAGTTGTCTAGATACACAATTATATCATTGGAAATCAGTGACAGTTTGACCTCCTCTTTACTGACTTGGATGCCCTTTCTTTCTTTCCTTTGTCTGATTGCTCTGGCTAGGACTTCCAGAACTATGGTTAATAGATGTGGTGAGTGGGCATCATATTCTCACCGGGAATGCTTTTAAAATTGCTCTGTTCAGTCTGATGTCGGCTGTGGGTTTGTTATAGATGGCTTGTATCACCTAGAGGTATGCCCCTTCTATGCCAATTTTGCTGAGAATTTTAACCATAAAGGGATTCTGAATTTTGCCAAATGCTTTTTCTGTGTCTGAGATGATCATATAATTTTTGTTTTTAATTATGTTTATGTGATGTATCACCTTTATGACATGTGTATGTTAAACTATCCCTGCATCCCTGGTATAAACCCCACTTGAAATCTTTAGATTATGAATTTGGCTGTTCTTTTTTAGCTATGTAAAATTTTACTTTATATAATTTGAAGTTATATTATTAAGAGCATATGCATTTCAAATTGTTTTGTCTTTTAAATGAATCAATTATTTTATCATTATAAAATGTTTCTCTTTCTCTTTTGTACTGTTTTTCCTGTGAAGTCTACTTTGGCTGGTATTCACATTAGAATTCGCACGTTTTTATAACACTGGAACTTATTGCAGACACATGGCATAATAAGGACTAGGTTTGTACTCTTGCCTTAAATAAACTAAGAAACTTTTGATAAAATATACATATCAATGGTCTTCAGACAGTGAACATCAGATAGTATAGGACAGTGACCTCGAGACAGGGAAAATGAAGGTATGAACTAAATCATCCATCCATCTTATTGCCTTTATTGAACACAGAATAATTTTTCTGAGATTGGATCAATAGAAGTATAATCACAAATACAAGCAGATGGATATAGCACATTGAAGAGGTATTATATTTTTTATGCACAAGAAACAGTATCAAAATGAGTTAAATTTACATTTAAATCTTTAATTCATCTTGAGTCAATTTTTTGTATATGATGTAAAGAAGGGGTCAGTTTCAATTTTCTATGTGGCTAGCCTCTTATCCCAGCATCGATTATTTAATAGGGAGACCTTTCCCCATTACTTGATTTCATCTGGTTTGTGAAAGATCAGATGTTTGTAGATGTATGGTCTTATTTCCGAGTTCTCTATTCTGTTCCACTGGTTTATGTGTCTGTTCTTGTACAAATACCATGCTGTCTGGCTTACTGTAGTTCTGTAGTATAGTTTAAAGTTGAGTAGTGTGATGCCTCCAGCTTTTTTCTTTTTGCTTAGGATTGCCTTGGCTATTTGGGCTTTTTTATGGTTCCATATGAATTTTAAAACAGATTTTTCTAGTTCTGCAAAGAATGTCAGTAGTAGTATAATGGGAATAGCATTGAGTCTATAAATTGTTTTGGGCAGTATGGCCATTTTAACAATATTGATTCTTCTTATCCATGAACATGGAATGCTTTTCATATTTATTTGTGTCATCTCTGAGTTCCTTGGGCAGTGGTTTGTGGACTGTAAAAACTTTGGAAGACCACCTAGGCTATACTACTGACAACACCGGCATGAACAAAGATTTCATGATAAAAACACCAAAAGCAATTGCGACAAAAGCAAAAGTTGACAAATGGGATCTAATTAAATTAAAGAGCTTCTGCACAGCAAAAAGAAAAATAAACTATCACCAGAATGAACAGATACCTACAGATGGATAAAATTTTGGCAAAAATATGCATCTGACAAAAGTCTAACATCCAGCACCTACAAGGAACTTAACCAAATTTACAAGAAAAAAACACGGCCATTAAAAAGCGGGCAAAGGACATGAACAGACACTTCTCAAAAGATGACATACATGCGGTCAACAAGCATATTAAAAAAGTTCAACATCGCTGATCATTAGAGAAATGCAAATCAAAACCACAATAAGATACCAACTCATGCCAGTAAGAATGGCTATTACTAAAAAGTTAAAAAGCAGATGCTGGTGAGATTGTGGGGAAAAGGGAACACTTTACGTGGTTGGTGGGAGTGTAAATTAGTTCAACCATTGTGGAAGACCATGTGGTAATTCCTCAAAGACCTAAAGACAGAATTACCATTCGACACAGCAATCCCATTAACGGGTATATGCCTAAAGGATTATAAATTGTTCTATTGCAAAGACACATGCATGCCTATGTTCGTCGCAGCACTATTCACAATAGCAAATACATGGAATTAATCCATATGCCCGTCAATGATAGACTGGACAAAGAAAATGTGGTGGTACATATACACCATGGAATACCGTGCAGCCACACAAAAAAAATGAGATAATGTCCTTTGTGGGGACATGGATGGAGTTGGAGGTCATTATTCTAAGCAAACTAAAGCAGGAACAGAAAACCAAATACTGCATGTTCTCACTTTTAAGTGGAAGCTAAATGATGAGAACACGGACACATAGAGAGGAACAACACGCACTAGGGCCTATCAGAGAGTTGAGGGTTAGGGGACGGAGAGAAGCAGGAAACATAACTAACGGATACTAGGCTTAACACCTGGGTGATGAAATAATCTGTACAATCAACCCCAATAATGCATGTTTACTTACGTAACAAACGTGCAAATCTTATGCATGTACCCCAATCTAAAAATAGAAGTATAAAAAAGAACAAAATGAGTTAAATTACTGGAAAATTATTTCAAATCAAATTACATACCGCAATGTGTTAAGATCTACTCACTGTAAAGAGCTCTTTTACTCATCTGACAAGCATTTAGTGTAAGTGTTCTATTCGCTAGGCCATAGGAACTAGAGGCTGGAAAAAGAATGGTGAAGAAAATGCCCATGCCACTAAGAAATTTGTGTGTGTATATATATATATATACAAATTAAGACATTATTGAACAAAGGTGCAAATAGCAATGAACAATAACAAAAGGCTAAAATACAAAATTATTAAAATAATAATAACCCAACAATTTTTAAATTGGGAGGCAATATAAAAAGATATTGAAGAGATCCAAATGTCAAAATGCGTGTGTGTGTTGCGGGGGATAGAGTTACGGGGTAATAAATGTTTATAGCTTTTTGTTTCTTTTTTGTTCTTTGCAATCAAACTTAAGTTTTCCTCAGTTTGAAATCACTTGTTACAATGATATTCTTTAGCCTCATGGTAACCAGAAAACAAAATTCAGTAACAGACACCCTAAAAATAACAGACACCTAAAAAGCAAGGAATTAAATCACACTCCCAGAGAAAATTACCTCACTATAAATACAGACAGGAAAAAGGGAAGGAGGGAGGAAAGGAAAGGAAGAAAGAATGAAGGAGAGAGAGAAGAGAAAGAGGAAGAAATGAAGAGAGAAATAACAAAAGAAAAAAGAGAGTGGCAAAACGACCAGAAAATAAGGGGCAGTAGTATGTTTTTACCTGTTAGTAATAACCTTGAATATAAATGAATTAAATTCTCCAATTAAGACAGAGTGGCTGAATGGATTTAAAGACAAGATCCAACTATATACTGCCTACAAGAAACTCAGTTCACCTATAAAGACATACGTAGACTGAAAATGAAGGGATGGTAAAAGATATCCCATACAAATGGAAACAAAAAAGCTAGAGTAGCTATAATTATATTAGATAAAATACAAAGATAATTCTATAATGAGAAAGAAATCAATACAGCAATATCACAATTATAAGTGCAAATGCAACCAACACTCAAGCACCTAAACACAGAAGCAAATATTAACAGACCTTAAAGGACAGATGGACTGCAATACAATAATAGAGTACCTCAACACTAATCTATAATGAACACCCCACTATCATCAATGAACAGATCATCCAGACGATAAAAAATCAACAGTTAAACTGTAATCTCTATGGAATTGACCTAACATTTACACAGCCTTCCACTCTGCAACTGCACAATGCACATTCTACTGAGTAGCACATGGATTATTCTCCAGGACAGACTATGTGTTAGGCCAAATAACAAGTCACAGCCCATTTTTAAATACTGAATTCATATCAAGCATCTTTTCTGATCACAGTGGAATAGTACGAGAAATCAATAACAGGAGGAACTTTAAAAACTGTACAAACATATGGAAACTAAAATACATGTTCATGAACAATGAATAAAGAAATAAAAAAAATTAAAAATTTATTGAAATAAATAAAAATAGAAACACAACATAACAAAACCTGTGGGATGCAGCAAAAGCAGCTGTAAGAGGAAAAGTGCATAGCTATAAATGCCTACATCAGTAAAGTAAAAAGATCTCAAATAGCCAACCTGACAGTACACCTCAAGCAATGAGAAAAACAAAAAAACAAATGTTAAAATTAGTAGAAAGACTATCAGAAAGATTAGAACAGAAATTTTACAAATAGAAACAAAAAAATACAAAATATAAAAAAATACAAACAGTCAATGGAACAAAGAGCTGGGGGTTTTTGAAAAAAAAATCAAAATTGACAAGCTTTAACTAAACTAAGGAAAAGAGAAAGAAAACTGAAATAAAATCATAGATGAGGCTAGGCATGGTGGCTCACACCTGGGATCCTAGCACTTTGGGAGGCCGAGGACTTTTGAATCACTTGAGGTCAGGAGTTCGAAACGAGCCTGGCCAACATGGTGAACTCTCTCTACTAAAAACACAAAAAAGTTACCTGGGTGTGGTGGGAGGTACCTGTAATCCAGCTACTGAGGAGGCTGAGGGAAGAGAATGGGTTGAACCCGGGAGGTGGAGGTTGCAGTGAGTCAAGATCATGCCACTGTACTCCAACCTGGATGACAGAGGGAGACTCTCTATGACATGCTTGAACTTTCTGACTTGTCCTATCTTTCCCTATTTCCTAAATAATTAGTCATTCTACTTTAGGACAAGAATTTGCCATACAAGATCGTCTCTCACGTAACATTTCTTCATAACATTTCTAACCATAAACACATCTTCATATCCACAGTTTTCTTTGTATCTCTCCTCCCCACTAATTTCTTATGCCCACCCAAATCAAACAAGATCAGGTAATGCAAGGCAAAACAGTAGAGCCTTAGATTTTGAGAGGGACCTGTCTGCTTACAGTTCTTGGGATTCCATGAGGAAAAGAGAGGTTTCTCCTAAAAGGGGGTCTGTGGCACCTTCTGTTTTTCCCATGGAGTCTCAGGCTGTCAGAAATTATCTCAGGTCTTCTCATGTGGGCATCGAGAGTGGCAACAAGACAGACTAGGAAAGTAATTCAGACAACTAAGAAGAAAAAGAAAAACAGTACTACTTTCATTGTAAAGACAGATAAACTGAGGCACCATGCAGTTTAAAATTTTATGTTCACATAGTGTTAGACTCCACAGCTCTCTTTTAACCATCCTGTAATTTTGCTGACTCTATGCCCAGTCACTGATTCACTTGTATGGTAGCTCGTGGGCCCCTTAGAGCTTGGAACCTGGGTTTCATTTCCTGCTCTACAGCTATATAATTTAACAATTTTCCTCTGGATTTGTTGGATTCTAACGCTATATATCCCAAATTTTATTAATATTACTGAATATTAATGGAGGCTGTGCTATCTTTAGTCTGTAGAAATATTAAACAACCAACAAAGGACTATATGAGGTTAAATAGTATTAATATTTCTATATGCTTTAAAACATTGAGGCAATATATTGAGAAACACACCTAAGAAACTGCAACCAATCCACTCTGGACAAAAATTTAGACACTATCTCTTCAACATAAGCTATCTAGTGGCATTTTTACATATCCTTACACATATCAACAGTATTTTACATGCTCATAACCATAAAAATAAAAAGTGTCAAAATTATAGACCTTATGCATTTCTGTGGGCTTGAAAAATGATATAATATAGATTGTTTCTTTAAAGTAGTCAATAAAATGCATAAACTTCAAGTAATCACTAAAAAAAAGATTTCATACCAAAGGTAGTAATACCAGAAATAAAAAAGGGCTCAACACTGCAGGTTCTTGAAGGCAAAAGTTAATAAAGACTTTGTTTTGGTTGTGAATCTTGGCCTTAAAACATTATACACATGATCCTCCCTTCCTTTTCCTGTTGCAAAGATGTGATGAACCAGATTTGCTCATGCAGATGACAATACTCTTGAAAATGGTGGCAGAGAAATAAAATGAAAGGAATACAGTTCACTTAATGATCTCATAAATTGGAACTAATTACCCCCCTGACTCTTGCATAGCTCCAGACTATGTGAGAGAGATGAAATGGCTGTTTGCTAGCAATATTTTATTTGATGCTTCATTTTTGATTCTTTGAATAACTACTTACAACACATTAACAGGATCATGAAAGCATAGCTATTCAAGTAACCAAATAATTACACAATCAATGATTTTCCTCATCTCTAAAGCACAGTAATGGACTGATTATTTTAAGAATACAACTCGGTGACAAGTAGTTTATGTTTAACTCAGTTTTGGTTTGTTGTTTGTTAAGGCCATTGCTTAGGATAATGAAAACAAGAGGAGGAGAAACAAGAATATAAACAAGAAATAGAAGCAGCAGCGTAAGAAAATGAAGAGGAACAAGAAGATGATGATTAGAAGAAGAAAAAACAGACTGAAAGAAAGGAAGAAGAACAGGTGCGGAAATTACAAAGCCTATTATGATACCTTATTTCCCCTCCTGATTTATGAAATTTGAAAAAATTTCAAGACTTTTCACAACAAAGCCAAGCTAAAAGATACACCAATAGTCACCCTCTAAATTTTGCTAAGAATAAGACAATGTTGCCACTCACACCTGGCCCAGGCACCAGCAGGAGGAGGGCACCTCCAGATTCTGCAGGAGAAGGAGGAGGACTCCTCCTTGCCATGGCTGGGCCTCCACTGCTGCCACCTCGGCCCACGGTACAGCACCCGCAGCTGCCTCCCCACTTCAGGCCAGGCTGGGCCCGGTGGGCTCCACAGCATTCCCACTCCCACTTCTCGGATCCCAGACTTGCTGCTGCTGCCACCACTAATGCCAACACCAACATGACCACCACTGCTGTTGCCCTCAATGCACCGGCCCACCCTACAAGCCTCCTACCACCTCCAGGAGGCCCCCGCAGACACTCTCCTACCACTCCACCACTCTGGTCAAGCTGCAGTCTCTGTCTCTGCCACCAACTGCAGCGAGGTGAGCCACAGAACCATGCCATCTGCAGGCTCCAGCCTCCAGCGTGCAACAGATGACTCCTCCAGCTCCTGGCTCGAAGCAACTGGGTGGTAAAAGCCAGACGTGCCTAGAACAGGATGCAGGGAGTGGTAGTGTTAGAGGCTCACCTTGTCATGCTGGCCACTGGGTGGCAGGGGGTGCTGGTTTCAGCAAAGGCACAACTGCGACCTGGGGTGGGTGTGACTGCCTTTGCTGAAACCGGCCCCTGGCTAGGTCCAGCTGGCCAGGAACTGCTGGGCCCACCCTGGCTGCACTCCTTGGTGAGCAGGAGAAGCAGAAACTCAGACCCAGCTAGCTCTCTCCAACCAAGTGCCAGTTCCTGTTTCTGATGCCTCCACCCACAGGGCCTTGTTCCCCCATGGTGCCCGATACTTCGTGCCCAGGGGTCCCAGATTGTCTCTGCAACACAGTGAGAAGGTGCAGGCCCGGGAACCATGGCGGGTGTGGGGGCCTTACCCTGCTGAGGATTCCCAAGGAAACATTGTGCGCATGCCGCGCTCCAGCACGAGCAAACAGAGGTTGCCCTCTAGAATCTAGAGTCTGGGAAGAGGAGGACGGCCCCTTCCTTGGAGGCCACAGCCATCGCAGCCACCCCCGTAGCCTGTTGCCAGAAGCAGCAGTGCAGTGCAACCCCCAATAGTGCCCCCTCCACCATCATGCCACAGGGCATGTAAACCTGATAGTGCCCCCAAACTGCCCCACTGCCCCCAGCAGTGCAGCCAGGGATAGTGCCCCCAACCAGCCCTTGCTGGGTCTAGTGACAGCCCAGATAGTGCCCCCAACCTGCCCCCCTGCCATGAGAGTGCAGGAGCTGATAGCACCCCTAACCCTCCCCCTAGCTGGCGGTCAGCCCCCTGTAGTACACACAACCACCCCCACCACCAGGCAGTATAGCCCCCACCAAGTCCTCCAACCCATGCCCCCGATACCCCCACTGGCAACGTGACCTTGATAGTGCTCCTACCCAGGGTAGTGCATCCCTGGATAGCTCACCTACCCTGCCACCTTTCTACCATGCTGGCCAAGCTGCAACCTCCGTCACCTCCACCAACTGCAGTGAGGCGAGCCTAGATGCCACAGGATCAAGCCTCCAGCTCGGGGTATGTGGCTCCCACTTCCTGTTCTCTAAGCTGAGCTCCCAGCTTCGATTCTGATTGGATGAGAGCAAGTCTTAGGACAACCAATCACAGCATGAAAATAAAGTCCAATCAGAATAGGCCTAGAGTTTTTCTGTCATCCAATCAGAATATGTAGTCCAGGAACCTCATTTGCATAACCTCATGTATAAAGCATGTGGAAGGGGCGTCAGGCCATTCCAGGCTCTTGTGTGGCTGCCTGCGCAGCTGCTCTGTGCCCGGCTTAGAGGACCAGGAGAAGGGGTAGTCACTTGCCACAGCTGGAGGCTGGAGCGTGTGGCACCACGGCTCGCCTCGCTGTGGTGGGTCCTGGCGACAGAGATGGCAGCTCGGCTGGAGTGGTAGGAGGGGTTATATAGTTTTTGGGTAGATGGAGGGATAAAGAGGGTGGCTAGCAGCAAAGGGAAAAGAGGATGGCAAGCAGGAGAAGGCATTGCAAAAAGACGGTGGGGAAAAGATGGTTGAAAAAAAGTTTTTGGGTATCTAGGGGGTAAAAAAGTGTGGCAGGTAGAAGGAGGAAAGAGAGGGTGGTGAGGGGGGGAAAACGGGGACAAGTAGGAAGGAGAGAAGGTTTGCAAAAAGACGGTGGGGAGAAACACGGTGAGGAGAACAGAAAGACTGGGGAAAGAAAAGATGTGTAAAAAGATTTTGGGTAGATGGAGGTGGAAAAGGGTGGCACGTGGGAGGAAGAAAGAGGGTGCAGAGAGGGAGGGGGAAGAGAGAAGGTGGTAAGCAGGAGGGAGAGAAGATTTTGTGAAAAGTCGGTGGGGACAAGATGGTGGGAAATACTTTTTTTTCAGTAGATGGAGAAAAAAAGGGTGGTGATCAGGAGAAGAAAAAAGGGTGGCGAGCCAGGAGGAAGGAGAAGGTTTTGCAAAAAGACGGTGGGAAGAAAAGACAGTGGGGAGAAAAAACTAGGGGAGAAGCTTTTGGGTAGATGCAGGAAAGAAAGGGTGGCAAGCGGGAGAGTGGAAGGAGGATTGGGAAAACGACGATGGAAAAATAGTTTTGGGGTAGATGGAGGGCAACAGGAAGGTGGCATGTAAGAGGAGGGGCAGGAATGAGGAAAAGAGAGTGATGAGCAGGAGGGACAAAAGAGGGTGGCAGGCAGAGGGAGACAAGGTTTTGCCAAAAGACCATGAGGAAAAGACAGTGGGGAGAGAAAAGTTTTTCGGTACATGGAGTGGGAAAAGAGGGTGGCAAGCGGGAGAGGGGAAAAGAGGATGGTGAGTGGGAGGGAGACAAGGTTTTGTGAAAAGATGGTGGGCAGAAAAGACAGATGGTGGGGAAAGAAAAGACAGACGGTGGGTAAAATGTGGGTAGACGCAGCGGGAAAAGAGGGTGGCAAGTGGAAGGAGAAAAGAGGGTGGCGAGAGGGAGGAGGGAAAGAGTTGGGGAAAAGACGATGGGGAAAATAGTTTTGGGGTAGATGGAGGGCAAAAGGAGGATGGTAAGGATAGAGGAAAGAAGAGGGCGAGTGGGAACGGGGATGGCTTAGTGAAAAGACGATGGGGAAATTTGGGGGGGTAGATGGAGGAAGAAAGAGGGTGGTGAGCAGGAGTGGGGAGAAGGCTTTGTGAAAAGACGGTGGGGAGACGTTTTTGCGTAGATGGAGAAGGGAAAGAGGGTGGCAAGGAGGAGGGGGGAAAGACGATGGGAAAAACAGTTTTTGGGTAGATGGAGGTTGGAAAAGCGGGTGGCGAGCAGCAGGAATGGCGAGAAGGCTTTGGGAAAATATGAGGGAAAAGTTGGGTAGATGGAGGAACAAAAGGGGAATGAGAGCAGAAGGGAGAAAAAGAGGGTGTCCAGTGAGGGGGGAAAAGTTTTTGGGTAGATGGAAGGCGAAAAGGGTGCTGAGCAGGAGAGTAGAGAAGGCTTTGTGAAATGACAGTGGGGAAAAATAGTGGGAAAAATGTTTTGGGGTACATGGAGGAAGAAAAAGGGTGGCGAGAGGGAGGGGGCCAAAGGTGGTTGAGAAAAGAAGGTGGGGGACAAAATTTTGGGGTAGATCTTTTACTGAGTTTTAAATCAGATTATTTGTATTTTTGCTTTGAGTAGTTTGAGTTCTTTATATATTTAGTGTTGTATTAACCCCTTGCCTGATGCATAGTTTGCAAATACTTTCTTCCATTCTCTGGATTGTTTCTTCATTCTATTGATGGCTTTCTCTACTTTGCAGAAGAGTTTAAGTTTAATGCAATTGCATTTTGTCTATTTTTGCTTTTTGTTGCTTGTGTTTTTGTTGTGTATTTGAAAATCCCTTGTCCTAACCAATTTCACGAGGCTTTTTGCTGTGTTTTCTTCTCTAGTAGTTTCATAATTTCTTGTCCTACATTTAAATCTTTATTTTCAGTAGATGGTAAGATAACAGCCTAGATGTATTCTTGTACATGTGGGTGTTGGGTTTTCCTAGCACAGTTTATTGAAGAGATTGTCCTTCCCGAATGTGTGTTTTTGGTGCCTTTGTTAAAAGAGTTGACTGTAAAAGCTTGAATTTATTTTTGAGTTCTCTATTCTGTTTCATTTGTCTATGTCTGTCTGTCATTCGTCTGTGTATCTCTGTCTCTCTCTCTCTGTCTGTCCCCTACCTATTTTTTTTCTTTGGCCACTACCATGCTGTTTTGGTTACTAGATTTGTGGTATATTTTGAAATCAGGTAGTGTGATGCCTCCAGCTTTTTTCTTTTTATTCAAGATTCTTTTGTCTCTCTGACGTATTTTCCATTTCCATGTGAATTTTAGGTTTTTTTTTTTTTTTTTTTTGAGTCGGAGTCTCGTTCTGTCGCCCAGGCTGGAGTGCACTGGCGCGATCTCGGCTCACTGAAGGCACTGCTTCCTGAGTTCAGGCGATTCTCCTGCCTCAGCCTCCTGAGTAGCTGGGATTACAGGCGTGCGCCACCATGCCCAGCTAATTTTTGTATATGTGGTAGAGACGGGGTTGCACCATGTTGTTCAGGCTGGTCTCAAATTCCTGACCTCGTGATCCAGGCGCTTTGGCCTCCCAAAGTGCTGGGATTACAAGCGTGAGCCACCATGCTCGGCCGTTTGTTTGTTTTTTTCCTATATCTATGAAGAATCTCTTTCCTAATTTAACATGGATTCCATTGATTCTTTAGATCACATAGGGTGATACAGATATTTTAACGATATTCTAGTGCTTGGACATGGGATATCTTTACATTTACTTGTGTCTGCTTTAATATCTTGCATCTATGTTTTATAGTTTTAATTGTGGGATCTTTCGCCTTTTTGTTAAGCTTATCTCTGGATGTCTTTTTTGGGGGGGCATTGGGTAACTACTGCAATGAAATAGCTTTCTTGATTTCTTTCTTAGGTGTTTCACTATTGGTACATGGGTGTGCTACTCATTTTTATATATTGATATTGTATCTTGCAACTTTATGAAATGTATTTATTATTTCTAGTAGGTTTTTTGTGGAATCTTTAGGGTTCTGCATATGTATATGATTATGTCACCTGCAAACAGAGACAATTTGACTTCCTTTTATTTCCAATTTGGATGCCTTTTATTGCACTCTCCTATCTAATTCCTCTAGCTAGGACTTCTAGTACTGTGATGAATAAAAGTGGTAAAAGTAGCCACACTCGTTCCAGATCTTAGAACAAGAGCTTTTAACTTTTCCCCATTGATTATGATGTTAGCTGTGGATTTCTCATATATGAACTTTATTGTGCTGAGATTAGTTCTACTGTTGAGGCCCTCTCATGCATTTTTCAGTTCATTAGTTGCATTTTTCAGCTTTAAGGTTTCTGTCACCTTTTTAAATTACTTCTATCTCTTTGTTAAATTTCTTTGATAAGTTTCTGAATTACTTCTCTATATTTGCATTTCATTGAGTATCCTCAAAACAGCCATTTTTATTTTTACTTCCCTGTCTGGAGAGTCTCACATCTTTCTGTGTGTGTGTGTGTGTGAGAGAGAGATGGAGTCTTATTCCATCACCCAGCCTGGAGTACAGTGGCACAATCTTGGCTCACTGCAACCTCTGCCTCCCACGTTCAAGAAATTATCCTGTCTCAGCCTCTCAAATAGCTGGGACTACAGGCACCTGCCACCACACCCAGCTAATTTTTGTATTTTTAGTAAAGACGGGGTTTCACCTTGTTGGTCAGGCTGGTTTCAAACTCCTGACCTCAGGTAATCCACCTACCTCAGCCTCCCAAAGTTCTGGGATTACAGGTGTGAGCCACCACACCCAGCCGAGTCTCACATCTTTAGCTCTGATCACTGGTGACTTATTTATTGTTGGGTGAGGTTATATTTCCTTGAATGTTCTTAATGCTTTTGAGCATATGTTCATGCCTGGGAGTTGAATAAGTGCGTATTTATAGCAGTTTTTGCAGTCTGTTCTTGTATGTGCTTGTTGTCCTTCTTCAGTCTTCCAGAAATTCCAAGAAATTCAAGACTGTTGAGTTCCCCAAGCCTATGGTCACTGCAGCTGTTACAGCACCAGAGGGCACCTTAAGCTCAGGTTCACCGTGACTTTTGCAGACTGAGGTCCCTGGTGGCCGTGACACACTTGGAGAAGATAAGGGAGGGGTTCCCTGGGTTCCCAGGCAAAGTTCTTCATTCACGTCCATCTTCTTCCCCTTGCAAGGAATCTGGGCACCAAGCTTTGTGGATCTGGGAGAAGTGTGATTTGGGCACTCTCATGGCCACTGCAGCTGGCGCAACACACCTGAAGCCCACAGCCTCCCAGACCAGAGCAGCACTGGGGTTTATCTGAGTCCTGTGGCCACTATATTGCCTGACTGCTGCTGACTTATTTAGGTTTCTAAGCCAGGTTAGTCTGCTGGTGATGAAGCTGGCCTGGGTTTGGGTCCATCCCGCCAGGGTGGCAGAATCCCTTCTCCCTGCAGGGGGGTCTGTAGGTGTCTGGGAGCTCCTGCCTGGGATCAGGGCCACAGTATTCTGCCTGACACTGTGTCCACTGTGGTAGGGCTGACACCGAGTTCTCCTCTTTCTTGCATAGAGAAGGAATTCTCTCTGTACTGTACTGCCTGGAGTTGGGATTGGGGTAACACAGGCAGCCCTGTGGCCACTGCAGCCGATGTCACATAGGAAGCCCACAGCCTCCCAGACCAGCAGATCGTTGGTTGTTGGAGCTCACCCAAGGACCAAAGTGACTCTGGCCTGCCTGCCACTGAAATTTATTTGGGGCCTGAGGCCACTTGAATCAGCTGGTGGTGAAGCAAGACAGGACTCAGGTTTGTCCCACCAGGGTAGTGGATTCCCTTTTAGACCAGGTCGTGTCTAAATGCTCTATCTATGGGCACTGGCCTGGAACCAAAGGCCATGGGGTTCTGCCCAGTGCTGTCCTTTACTATAGCAGAGCTGGCACTGGGCTCCAAGGGAAAGTCCCATGGACCGTTCCTTGTCCCTCCTGCAAGAGGTGGACACATTCTCTGCACTGCACTGCCTGGGGTTGAGGGAGGGGCAGTGCAGTCACTGCAAGACGGTCTTTTCACCCTCTTTAATGTGTTTTCTCTTGTTTTTAAGCTAAAACCAGGTTCTGTGATCTGTCACCTGCTTTCTTTGGCTCTTATGAAGGTATTATCTTGTTTGGATTGTTGGACCGTGGTTCAGTTTAATATTCCTGCAGAGACAGAGTCACTGAGATTCTATCCTCCATCTCGCTCCACCTCTTCTCATTTATTTAGTTCTTCTTCAGTTTATTTCAACAATGTTTTGGAGGTTTCGGAGTATTCGTTTTGAGCTGCTCTTGTTAATTTCTAAATTTATTACTTGTTTTGCTGCTATTATAAAAGGGATTGTTTCTTTAATATCATTTTAAGGCAGTTCATTGACAGTATATGGAAATAAAATTAATTTTTAACATTGCATTTATATCTGGAAACCATGCCAAATTTATTATTTTGAATACTGTTTTACTGAATTTCTTAGAATTACATATATATGAGATCATGCCATCTGTAAATATAAATAATTTTATTTTTTTTCAATCAGGATGTTTTCAATTTTCTATTCTTTACTAAATACACCTCGCTAGAATCCACAGTATAATGTTGAGTAGAATTTGCAAGAGTGGACATTCTTGGAACTAACCCTGCCAGGAAAGGATTCACTCTTTCATTGCAGAGTGTAATGATAGCTGTGGGTTTCATAGATAACTACCACTAGTTTCAGGAAGTTATCTTACTGTCCATAACTGGAGTGTTTTCATGATGAAAATGTGTAATATTTTCTCAAATGCTTTCTGTCTATTGAGATGCTCATATATTTTGGTCTTTTATTCTATTAATATTGTGTTTGCATTCATTGATTTTTCAAATATTAAATCAATGGTGCATTCCTGGGGTCAATCACATTTGCACACAGTGCATAATCTATTTTATATGTTGGTGGATTCAGCTTGGCAGTAGTTTGTTGAAGATTTTTGATTTTATAAAACAAAGATACTGGTCTATATTGTTTTGTGATTCAGTTTTGGTGTCAGAGTAATCCTGTTTGTAAAATGAATTGGGAAGTATTCTCTCCCCTTTTATTTTCTTCAAGGGTTGGTGAACAATTGATATTAATTTCTCAGAGTGTTTGATTCACCTGGGAAGCTAGCTGAGATGAGATTTTTATTGTTAGGTTTTAAAATTAGAATCCAATGTTTTAACCTTCCATAGATCTACTTATATTTTTAATTTCTCCTTTAAACTATTTTAGTTTCTGTCATTCTAGGACTTCATTCTATCTAGGCTATCTTACTTTTTCGGCATAAGATTTTTCATTGCATTCTCTTTTAATCATATTTATTTTGTAATACTGCCAGTGATGTGTTCTCTTTTATTGCCGATTTTAGTAATTTGAGTCTCTTCTCTTTTTTTCTTGCTTAGCCTAAGTAAACATTTGCCAATTCTTTTATCTTTCCAAACATTTAATTTTGGTTTATTGATTTTCTCTGCTTCTGTTATCCTAACTATTTTCCCCCCATCTTTATTTTATTTATTTATTTATTTATTTTTTTTGAGATGGAGTCTGGCTCTGTCACCAGGCTGGAGTGCAGTGGCGTGATCTTGGCTCACTGTGACTTCCCACTCCCTGGTTCAAGTGATTCTCCTGCCTCAGTCTCCCTAGTAGCTGGGATTACAGGCACACGCCACCAGGCCCAGATAATTTTTGTATTTTTAGTAGAGACAGGGTTTCACCATTTTGGCGAGGATGGTCTCAAACTCCCAACCTCAAGCAATCCGCCCGCCTCGACCTCCCAAAGTGGTGGGATTACAGGCATGAGCCACCTTGCCTGGCCGGCTTAACTCTAAGGAAATGTTTATCTTTAGGAACATTGTATTTGGTTAATTAAAATTTTAGATTCTGGAGCATCAACTTCTCTTACATGAAAATAAAAGCATGAATTGGGAAATAATGGGTTCCCCAATTTTTTGTGGGGGGAACAAAACAACTATCCATGTACATACAGTTTTTGGTTCCCCAGATCATTGAGCCAACTTGGCCCAAATAAGTAACCACTCATTCCTTATCTTAAGAAGGTGGTCTTGCCTTGCTTGGAGACGTTAAAATGAATTCACTGGATGTAGTTAACTTTTAAGAATATCAGTTTACTTCATGTCCCATTTTCAACTAGTTACTGTACCTGGAATAATAGAATCAAATTGTGTCATGCACAGGTAAATAAGTAAATTCTGTCATTTAATATCTAAATTATGTATATATATTTACATACCTATATTTTACTTGTAATTCCATGAAGATAAGGCTTTGTATGTATGCTCTGTGTAAAATATGCTGTCTATATTCTCATGATTACAAAGTATAGATTGAGTAATGGAATGTATTTGAATTTTACATGTATCTTTCATTTAGTAGCAGAAATAAAATCTTAGCACTTGATTTAGTAAATTCCTCCATTTAAAATAAGATGTTATTTTAGCAGAAACAAAATTTATCTTAATGGGATAATAATTCGCTAGTTTACCTCTGATGAGCATCAGCTAGTATTTAATCCATTGTGAAATTACACAGCATCAAAATTATAATACAGTTAAAATACAAAAATTATCTTATTGATTAATTTAGACATGAGAAGTTAGATTATAAAATCAAGGTATTTTTGGTGTTTGTTTTGTTTTTAGGATATTAGCATATACTACCAAACGTGAACCATAGTAAAAGCTCTTCAGTAACACTTACTATTCCGTTTTCAAATAACCCGAGTTTATGTGTCAGGTCGAAAAGCTTTTAGATGAGTGGTTTATGTTACTGTATGTATCCAAATATTTGTATATCATGTAGACAGCCCAAGAAAATATGCATGTATGTCAGCTATTGCATAGAATGGTAAATAATACATTCTTAAAGAAGAGAGTGAGATACATTCACTTAATGTTCCAAATAGGTCTCTAGTATCTCAAATGTACTATTCACCCATTACTTTCAAACATTATATCAGGGCCAGGCACCGTGGCTCATGCCTGCAATCTGAGCACTTTGGGAAATTGACGTGGGTGGATCACTTGAGGCCAGGAGTTCCAGGCCATCCTGGCCAACATGGCAAACACCTGTCTTGACTAAAAAAAAAAAAAAAAAAAGAAAAAAAAAACTAGGCATGGTGGCATGCCCCTGTAATACCAGTTACTTGGGATGTTGAGGCACCAGAATCATTTGAACCTGGGAGGCAGGGGTTTGCAGTGAGCTGAGATCATGCTACTGACTCCAGCCTGGGCAACCGAGCAAGACTGTCTCAAAAAAACAAAACCAAAAACATTATATCATGGTATGTGATTAATCTGAATTCAAAACATTTTAACATGAACTAAATGAAAATTATACAAAATTTTGCTTGTTTTATTGCATTCTCCTACCTAATTCCTCTAGCATGTATTCAATTCTATTTGTTTTGAATTTACCAACAATTCATATCTTGCTGAGAATATTTGCACTGTAAATATTTTTGTGATTATTGATTATATTCAAATTCGCTCTCATTTTCAAAGCAATGTGTATAAAATTATTATTAAAATTGTACATAGCTTGAAATAATATGTTGAATATAATTGTCATGGGATACATTTATATATAATAATTAAAAGCACATTACAATGCTTGTACCTGATCTTAATATTACTTAACCTTAGAAATATAGAATAAATGATAGGAATAATATGGGAGACAAAAGACTGTGTGAAAAGCCACATATTGTATATCTCTATTGTGTTTATTAAACTTTTTTTCTCACTGCACTTACAAGTAAATTTGTCATGGACCATGGTAATTTTTATTGTAATCTTACTGTAGGTACATTCTGTTAGCAGGTTAAATAAAATACATGATCAAAGTCAAAAATATATGCAAGGAAAATATAGAAAATTTAAGTTATAAAAAGCTACTGTTGGTCGCCAGTGGCCGGCAGGCTGGCAGCCCTAACACAGGCAGGGCTGCGAGTGCAGTCACCCAGGTCTGCAGGAGCAGCAGGCCGAGGCCAGCAGAGATGACCCCGATGAGCCCACTTCAGGTCGGGGCTGAGTGTGGGCGCATGGTTCCCGGCAGCGTGTGACCCAGTCCTGGCCCTCCGCCCCCCTCTGCATGTGTAAGTGTCCGTGGGCCCCAGGGCCACAAAGAGGCCTTCTGCCTGGGGCAGTATCAAGGCCGCAGAGTTTTCCTCCAAAGCCACACCTCCACTGGAAGGGGCGAGTTCAAGGACTCTGTGGGTGGTAGCCATGGGCAAATGCAGAGCTGCTGCTGTCGCTTTGCAGTGCCTGTAGGACTTAGAGGGCCTGGAGCCTCGGTTCCCTGAACAGCACCCAGATCACCCTGTATCAGGGATACAGTTCATTCCCACCTTCCCTAACTCTGGAGTAAAATCTTGAGGCTGTCATCTTGGGAAGCCACCTTGTCCGTTCAGCCATGAAGACAGAAACAGTGCCATCGTTCCAGGAGACTCCAGCTGGATCCAGCTGTCACCTCAGTAACCTGTTGAGTAGGCGAAAGGTGATGGCTGTGGGGGTCTTGCTTGCTGACTCCTGGTCATACACCTTCTGGTCAGCGTGTGGCTGCTGTGCCTTCTGTCTGCATTGCTAGTGGTGCTGGGAGGATGGCTGGGCTCCAGTGTCTCTGGAGTGGCTTCAAGTCCACTGCTCCTGGAAGGCTTCATCCCATTGGCCACCTGTCCTCTATGCCCTGAGGCAGAAAGACAGCTGGAACAGGAGATCAACCGCACCATCCAGATGTGATTATTTGAGATTTTGTATTATCCTTGTACCGTTCTGTGAGCCAGGAGCCAGCCTTTGTGGAGGAAGTGGAGGCAGCCATGAAAGAGTTGGTCCAGGAGCTTCAGAGGACTATGAGCATGATGGACCATCATGCTCTTGCCCAGAGTGTTCTGACTCTCTGTCGTTTTTCACCTGCAGAGCTACATTCAGGCAAAGGAGGCCACTACAGGGAAGAATGGTCCAGTTGAGCCTTCCCACCTCTGGGAGGCTTACTGCCAGGCTACTGCCCCACATCCTGCTGTGCACAGCCCCAATGCTGAAGCCACCTATACATGTGGTATTGTGAATTTGTTGCTTCAAGGGCTGGTGCCCAAGTCCCACTTGGAGACTCATATACTGGATGCCATGTAGTGGTTGAACTCATCATATGCAGTGTAGTCTTACCACTGATCAGCAGGCTGTCAGATCCTGACTGGATCCACCTTGTCCTCATGGGTATCTTTTCCAAGGCCAGAGATCCAGCACCCTGCCCATCCAGTACCCCTGAACAGCCCTCAGTGCCCACATCTCTGCCACTAATTGCTGAGGTACAGCAGCTTCCAGAAGGGAGAGCTCCTTCTCCAGTAGCAGCCCCAGGGTTCCTAAGTAAACAGTGAGCCAGAGATTCCTGCACGCCCCTCCTCAGAGGTTGAAGGTGGCCAGGAAGCTGTAGAGGGAGATTTGGGTGGAATGTCTGAAAAAAGAAAAGTAGGAAACAACTCATCTCATTTCCTACAGCCAAATATTCGAGGCCCCCTGTTCTTATGTGGAGACTCAGAGCTGGAGTCTCCGCTGTCTGAAGTAGGCTAAGAAACCATCATGCTAGACTCCAGGCCACTTTCTGACTGACAGGATTCAGGATGCCCTGTGTGCCCTAGAGGGTTCCCAGGCTCTGGAACCCAAAGGTGGTGAGGGATCTGAAGGAGCAGAGGCTGAGGAGGGTCCAGGGACAGAAACAGAGACAGTCCTGCCTGTCTCCACACTGAACTTCTGCCCAGAGATCCAGATTGACATAGCAGACAAGGAGCTAGAACAAGGAGAAGTTACCACCTCTGTTACAGCTTTGCTGGAGGGGCCGGAAAAGACCTGCTCCTCACGGCCCTCATGCTTAGAGAAGGATCTCACCAATGATGTGACCTACCTTGATCCTAGTCTGCCACCAGTTCTGCTTTCCTCCTCTCCACCTGGTCCTCTCAGCTCAGCCACCTTCAGCTTTGAGCCCCTAAGCAGTCCAGATGGCCCAGTTGTCATCCAGAACCTTCATATCACTGGCACCATTACAGCCTGAGAGCACAGTGGCACCAGATTGCACCCATGCACACGCTGTACTGTGAAGTATGAGACATCCCTTGACGGTGAAAACAGCAGCCTGCAGCAGCTGGCCTACCACACTGTGAATCACCGCTATTGGGAGTTCTTGAATCTGCAGGCCATCAGGAGAAGAAACCAGATCTATGAAAGTTCATTAAGAATGTGAAGGGTCCTAAAAATCTCTTTCCAGATCTTCCATTTGGAAACATGGACAGTGACAGAGTAGAAGCCTGTAAGAGCCTCCTATAATAATTCCTGAAGCAACTGTGTGCCATTCCAGAGATTGCTAACAACAGTGAGGAGGTGCAGGAGTTTCTTGCTGTGAACACAGATGCTCGCATTTCCTTTGTCAAGAAACCATTTATGGTCTCTAGAATAGAGAAGATGGTGGTGAGTGCCATTGTGGACACCTTGAAGACAGCATTTCCTTGCTCTGAATCCCAGGGCCCCACAGAGGAGCTGAGTGAGGCCGAGACTGAAAGCAGGTCCCATACAGAAGGTAAGAAGGCTAGCAAGTCCAGGCTGAGGTTCTTACCCAGTAAAATTTCTCCAGCACTAAGTGTGACTGAAGCACAAGACAAGATTCTTTATTGTCTCCAGGAAGGCAATGTGGAGTCCAAGACCCTATCCATGTCTGGGATGGAATCTTTTATTGAAAAACAGACAAAGTTACTGGAGATGGAGGCAACAGAAGCCCCAGAAAAAGATCCTGAACAACTTCCCAAAGGACACGTGGACAGCTGCTTGTCAGATGCAGCTGTGCCAGCCCACGATCCAGCAACGACGGTTCAGGAACAGAGACAGAGTTAGCTGACACAGCCCTGAATCTGCTTCTCTTGCTACTAACAGAACAGTGGAAATGGCTGTGTACTGAAAACATGTAGATGTTTCTTTGTCTTATCTTTGGTACCCTAGTTCAAAGGTGGCTAGAGGTGCAGGTAGCTAATTTAACAAGTCCACAGTGCTGGGTGCAGTACCTCTGGCTTCTTCAGGAGTCCACCTGGCCTGGTGGAGTTTTGCCTAAGTTTCCACAGCCTGTAAGGACCCAGGAGCAGAAACTGGCTGCTGAGAAACAGGCTTTGCAGAGCCTAATGGGAGTCCTCCCAGATCTCATAGTAGAAATTCTTGGGGTGAACAAATGCCAGCTGAGTGTCTAGTCTTGGAGTCACTACAACAACCACTCATCAACAGGCATTTGATTTACTGCCTTGGAGACATTATCCTGGATCTCAGTGCCTCTGTTGAGGAGTCCGCTGCTACCACCTCTGCTTCAGATACCCCAGGCAGCCCTAAGAGGATGGGTGTCTCCTCTTAGCTGGTTATTCCCGCATCCTTCCCAGGTCAGGGAAGTAGAATTACTCGGCCACCCAGAGACCAGTGAGGAAGCCCGTGCCCTCTGGAAGTAGGCTACAGCTCAGAAGGCCTAGGCTCTCAGTGGCTCAATTCTCTCCCACTTCTGCTCCATTTGTAGCAGGTGACACAGGGTATGTGTCCCAGTTGCATGCACATTTATTTCCATGTCCCTTTTGTGGTATTGGGATTGTTGTTGGTGAGTAGATTCTGTTTCCTTTGGGAAAAGAAGATGTGAGGTAGAGGAACAATCCCCTTTTGCTTCTCCTTTTGCCATCCTCCCTGAGATTATTTGCCAGAACCCTGGCCCTGTGCACAGATGTATTTAATCCACCAGCACACAAGCTCTGGATAGAACAGGAAAAAAGCTATGGCCAGATTTCCCTGGAGGAAAAAACAACCTTCTGAGCTCTCTGTTCCTACCCGGAAACTAAAAATTCATTCCGGGCCATTCTCAAAAACCAGACTCCTGGGTCTTACCTGGTTTCCCAACAGTTCCAGAAGAAGAAGGAGGGAAGAAAATTTTTCAAGGGACTTGTTGCTCATGTGTTGCTATTTCCCAACACATCAGCCTTATGGAAGATGTCATCAGGCTGCTTCCCTGGAAGGCTACACTTTTCCTTTCCAGAAGACTTCAAAGCTGATTGCAAAAGCTTCTGGTAAATCCACCGCACCCTTCACACCCTTTCCTGAAAGGCATTTGTACCACACATTTTGTTTATTGGCTCTCCTCCCAACCCCCTGCCCTAGAGCAACTGGGTTTTTTAATTTGTGACCCTCTCATTATCTTCAGCAAATTTGCATGACAACTTGCATATTCAGCCTCAGCTTTTCCCAGGAGAAGGTAAAGCACTTGCCTCCTGTCTTAAGAATGCAAAAAGAGTAGGAATAGCAAGCTGGGGGAATGAAATCTCCCCTCATAAGTCTTTGATGGGGAACTTTTATTGCTCTGAACAGATAAGATTAGCAAACTTACAAGGAATAGCTTCTTATTTCCTGTTCCTTATGGTTATAATTAGCCTTTAAAGAACTCCAGCAAAGGTGTTCTGTCAGGCCACAACATCTACTGGAAAGGCAAAGAAATTAGGAATTGCTGGAGAGGAAGGATAAATCAGGAGGAATTGCTGGTAGAAGAGGATGCAGACAGTCACAGGGAAGTGGTATATATTAAATACATGTGAATAGCTGGCAAAAAGGTGTCAGGGATGTTACTCGGAGCCATTTGGCTTCACACTTGCCTGTTAGTGCCTTGCTTTTGCTGAATTACCAGAGCCTACTACTTGGAGGAAGGTCTTGGAGTTAGACTAATGAGAAGGCAATGGGGTGCCAAAAACAGGTGTCAGAGTTCTCTTAGATTCTGAAGTAGGTGGTGAGCACACAATTAAAGTGGTTTGTGGAAGAAAAAAATGCTTCTCTTACTGAATCTCTTGATTATAATTTATAATCAAAATTATTGTAAAACTTTTCTCCATTTGTAAGTAATTACACATATAAAGTATCTCCCTCATTCGGTAGATTTCATATTTCTTTCAGAAACGTATATCAAGTATAAAACATTTTGAATTCTAAATTGCATTTAAAATTATTCATTATTGGTTATATAATTATAACCAAGTACAATAATGACTACATACTGTAAACTTTCTTTGCCATGTGGCACAAATAGTTAATTTACCTTTTCTTTGTTTATCTATCTTCTATGTCCTAGTCTATTTCAGTTTTCTCACAAGTAGTGGTTTTCATTGAACTACCAAAAAGTTATAAGGGCAACCACACTCGAAGAAAAACGTGTTAGTAACATATAGTTTAAAGCTTTTTTTATTTATAAAATTATATTCCAAATTGTTAAATTAATTTTATTACGTAGACTTGATGTCTGAAAACTTCTTAAAATAGAGAAGTTCACAATATGAGATACAGTATCTTTCTTCATATAATGACAAAAGACTTCAGTTCTGAAATTTTAGGAAAAGTTTTGCTTTAAGATTAATTAAAACATAAGTTTGCATAAGCAGAGAGCATGTAGGTACAGCTATTTTGTGGAAAACTTACTTTGTTATTAGAGCTGTTAGGAACATCTTTTGAGAATACTCAGGCTATATATGATGCTGCAAATTTATTTTCATAATTGCTATAACTGGCAGGGCAAGCAGATGATATGTTTGTAGCTATCTCGTGGTAAGCACATCTCCGGGAATAAAGAAGGGCCTTAAGAAGAGGGAGGCAGGTGGCACAGTCATCACATCATGAACACAGATGCAGTGGCTCCTGAGAAAGAGTCATGATGACAGCTGAATTCTTTGTTTCTGTCTCATATGTAATCTAATTTCAAGGAAGTATCAAAGTGTCGGGGTGGAGAGAGGCTAAGAATCACTAGCATGAAATCTAAGGAAGTGCAGACATCCAGTTGCCTGATGTCTTCTGAGGTGGATCACCCAGATTCACAATACAGATAATTAAATTCAGAGCTGCAGAGATAGGGAAAATAAGATGTGGAAATAGGCTTCATCTGAAGTATTATTCAGGTCTCCTCCGTTTCCTCCAAATGTCATCCCCATCAGTATACTCAAGACATCTGATGGCATTGATGAGCAACTGAAAAATCATTTAATCAATCATCAGATTCTTTATCCTTAGTTAAAAATGTAGAGTCACAAAAGTCATGTATCAAAATATGCTCTTTTTTTAATAGAGTATGGTCTACTACCCATTGTGTGTCCTCTTAACCTTTCCAGAGTAGCAAGGTGTCCTTACAGCATAAATTTAGCATAAAATTAGACATGTTCCATTATAAAATAAAATGAATAAAATAAAATGAAACCCCGTCTCTACTAAAAATACAAAAACTAATCGGATGTGGTCGTGGGCTTTTGTAATTCCAGCTACTTGGAAGGCTGAGGTCCAGAGAATCACTTGAACTCAGGAGGCAGAGGTGGCGGTGAGCTGAGATTAAGCTACTGCAGTCCAGCTTGGGCAACAGAGTGAGACTCAGTCTGAAAACAAAAAAAAAAAGTGGGCTTATTAGGTCAAAGTGTATGTGTGTTTTAAATTTGGATATACTCAAGGTGCCCTTTAGATAGGATGTCTATTTGAAATTCCCATCAACAGCATATTAGTATTCAATTCCATATATTCTTACTAGTGATTTGTCATCTTTAGCTTGTTGTTGGGATTCAAAATAGTTTGAAACAGTTTTTCTTCTGTTTCTTTTTCAGCATCAGGACTTACTTCTGTAGCTTAACTTGTGGGAGGGAGCTGATAAAAATGAAAGTTCAGTGACAAATGAGTCGTGTAGACCAGTGGTCTCCAAACTTTGGTTGCTTACCCCATCACTAAAAATTTTGAGCATTAAGCAGGTGTGGTACATGGTCCTGTGGTCCCAGCTACATAGTTGGCTGAGGCAGGAGGATGTTTGAGGCCAGAAGTTCAAGGCTAAAGTTCACTGTGATTATAGTGAATGAATATATGAATATGAATTATGAATATAGCCACTGTACTCCAGCCTGGGCAACATAGTGACGCCCTGTCTCTTTAAAAAAAAAAAAAAACTGATGGGCTGGGAAGAATGAAGTCAGAAAAAAAAAATGATACAAGTTCATGTTGTTGCTTTGAAAAAAAGAGACAAAGAAAAAATTGAGCATCAATTCTTAATCCTTAGACATTCAATTTACAAATAATAAACATAGTAACTGATTATTGTGGACTTTGCAAAATACAAACAAAAAATTAACAAGGATGATCATGATAATTAAAAATAAAGTTCAGATGTTTTCCCTTTTTACCCTGGAGCATCTTGGGTACACCTGGAGGCGTGTGTGTGTGTGTATGTATTTATGTGTGTGTGTGTCTTTGAGACAAGAGTCTTGCTCTGTTACCAGGCTGGTGTGCAGTGGTGTGATCTTGGCTCAGTGCAACCTCTGCCTCCTGGGTTCAAGTGATTCTTGTGCCTCAGCCACTCGAGTAGTTGGGATTACAGGTGTGCGCCACCATGCCTGGTTAATTTTTGTATGTTTTAGTAGACATGGGATTTTGCCATTTTGGCCAGGCTGGTGGAACTCCCAGCCTCAAGTGATCCGCCTGCCTTGGCCTCCTAAAGTGCTGGGATTCCAGGTGTGAGCCACCTTGCCTGGTCTCCTGGAGGTATGTTATACTTGCTTTGGATACTACTGTTTTAGACTCTTCAGGTTTAATATTTGGCATTTGTAGATGCTTGTTTTTGGGCATTTCACTAGTTTTGCAGATGGTCCAGTTTAGTTGGATTATGAATGCCTTCAAATGTCCCATGCTAGACCAGGTGCAGTGGCTCACGCCTGTAATCCCAGCACTTTGGGAGGCTGAGGCAGATGGATCATGAGGTCAGGAGATAGAGACCATCCTGGCTAACACGCTGAAACCCCTCTCTACTAAAAATACAAAAAACTAGCCGGACGTGGTGGCACGCGCTTGTAGTCCCAGCTACTTGGGAGGCTGAGGCAGGATAATCTCTTGAACCCGGGAGGCGGAGGTTGCAGTGAGCCGAGATTGCACCACTGCACTCCAGCCTGGGTGACAGAACGAGACTCTGTCTCAAAAAAAAAAAAAAAAAAAAAGTCCCATGCCCTTGAGAGTCATATCTGCAATAGGGGCAAAAATAAATGTAAAGCATCAGTTTGATACTTTTTGCATTGTTGAGGTGGCTGAATTTGAAAAGGACAAATTGTAGGATAAGAAGGAATGTAAATAGTCTATTTCTTTTAGATATGAAGAATTGATATTGTGTAGAGCATGTTTTTAAAAATTATGTTTTGGAAAGCAGTTTGGCTATAATATATATCTCCCTGTTTTTTAAGAGGTTAGGTCTTAGAGACTGAGTGAAGGGATGAATAATTGCTACTTGCTCTCCTTTGCTTTCAAAGTACCACAATTAACCTGTCACTAACTCTATTTGGATTAACCTGAGCCTATAACAAACTTTCCATGATGATTCTTAGATTAAAAGATTTTTTTTCTGGAGTTTGAATAAGTTGCTTTTGATCTGTGGCTGCCTGCCCCCTGACTCCTATAAATTATGAAATCAGGAAACAAGGCTTTTTGATTAGAAAAAAATGAGTCTTTTCTCCCTCATCATGGGGAAATTAATTTCAGTTATTTCATATGGGTCATTGGCAGAGAAAGATAATATTAAAATCTTAGAGATTGTGAAAAGAGATTATATTAGGCAACTTGAGTGATTTTTTTTTGCCAGTTAAAAGAAATGAGATAATTTATAGTGAAGATGATTGCTATATACAGTGCTTTGCACAAAAGGCTACATATCTCTTTTTACCTTAGGTAACATGATTTATAAGTTATTTTCACATGTATCTTCTTAGATCATCACAAGGATTTGAGAACATCATTTAATCAGGACTGTTGTGACTTGCTTGAGGCCACATGCCTAGTGTTTGACATCATGTTTAAAGAGGTAGACTGAAACTTCTGCAGAAATAGAGACTGGTGGCTGTTCTCTCCCTTGCTCCTTAGCAGTTAATACATTGCCTGGTACAGAGTAAGCTATCAATATTTGTGGACTAACTGTTTAAACTCCTGCATATTTATTTACACATGTAAATAAGTTATAGCATTATAAAATCAACAGTTATGTTTTCCATAGTTATATTGTTCCTTCATCTTATGTGCACAGAAAATATTTTTGTGGAAAAGGTCATGAATTTTAGATCAACCTTTCACATATCCCTTTACTTTCTCTTAAGATACTTTCATGGTGACAAAAAAATACTCTTAATGTCATTCCTTTCACTGTGTGTGTTAACTCCTGTGGCAAGACTGTATATTTGTATATATGTAAGTATGTATTTGTTTATTTAGTAGGCTGCTATTTATAAAGGAAACATACTCATTAGTTGGTCTTTGCGTACATAATGGTTCCCAAAACATGAACTTTATGGTTTGCTGTGAGTGAATGAAAAAGAGCAGGTATGATTTCCCACACCTTTGTCATTCTCTCCAGTTTCCTGTACGTATGGTTGACGTACTCAGCAGTAAGTGTAACTTCTTTACACTGAAGAAAATTAGTCTTCCAAAGAACTAGTATGCTACTTCCCCCTTGTTCTGCAGTACTTAAAATCCTGTTTGGTAAATGAACTAATACACTTTTATATACAGAAGAGACCCTGGATGGCCATGAATGGAAATATTAGTAGTGATTAATTTCTGTCTTGGTGGGATAATGTGTTTTTTTTTTGCTGCTTATTCTTTTATAGTTTCCCATTTTTCTACAATGAGCATGTATTACTTTTATAAGTAGGAAAAACTATTTTATTTTATTTTATATTTTATTTTTTGAGATGGAGTCTCACTCTGTCACCCAGGCTGGAGTGCAGTGGTGTGATCTCAGCTCACTGCAACCTCTGCCTCTCGGGTTTAAGTGATTCTCATGTCTCAGCCTCCCAAGTAGCTGAGACTACAGGCCACAAGCCACCACAGCCAGCTTATTTTTTGTATTTCTTAGTAGAGATGGGATTTTGTTATGTTGGCCAGACAGGTCTTGAACTCCTGACCTCAGGTGATCCGCCCATCTCAGCCTCCCAAAGTGCTGGGAGGATTACAGGTGTGAGCCACCACACTCAGCCAAAAACTGCTATTTTAAAGTCTTTATTTTTCACTGGATGTCTTGTGAAGGTTTAAGTCACAGTCACCATTGCACCATTGAGAAAGTGGGTCGTTAACTGGCTCCAGTTCCTAAGAGGAGTGGCAGCTATAGGAAGTAGTATGGGAGCAATGGGGCAGGTAAGCTGATTTGAACCTTATCATTGTGAACTCCACTATGACTAAAGACATTCTGGGATTTGATAACAATTATACACAAGAGGACTTAGCCATCTAGTTTTTCTTTTCTTAATAAGCTGATTGAGAATTATGAAATAAACCTTAAGAAAAATCAGTTTCTAAGCCCAAACTCCCAGGTTCTGTATCGGGTGTGTTTGTTTGTGTGTGAGAGTGTTGTGGTGTGTTTTAAAATATCAAGTGGAGTTGTAGCAACTCAGATGGGATACGATTTATATTAATACATCTAATGTGAATTGGAAGATATTTAGGCAAGTGATTTTTATTATGACAGTATAGGCTTATTGGAGTTTTGGTGTTAATACACATCTGGGAGTTGAGCCATTCTAAGTTTATATACCCATCTGGTGATATTTTAGGAAGAGCTGTGTCATATATCCTCGAGAATTTAAGTGATTAGAGCTTGTTGGTTTTTGCTCTTAGTTTACTGCACAATTTTAGCGTTTTAAATGCTTCTGTGAATGGAGAACATCATTCAAAAAGGTTAGATTTCTGGGTTAAGACATTCGTTATTATCTGCCTTTATTCTTTTAAAGGGTAAGATTAGGCTGGACTCGGCTCATGCCTATAATCCCAGTAGTTTGGGAGGCCAGGGTGGGCAGATGAGGTCAGGAGTTTGAGACCAGCCAAGGCAACATGGCAAAACCCTGTCTCTACTAAAAATACAAAAATTAGTCAGGCATGGTGCTGGGCATCTGTAATCCCAGCTACTTGGGAGGCTGAGGCAGGAGAATCGCTTGAACTTGGGAGGTGGAGGTTGCAGTGAGCCGAGATTGTGCCACTGCACTCCAGCCTGGGCGACAGAGGGAGACTCCATCTCAAAAAAAGAAAGTTGAAGAGGAGTTGAGGTAACAATTGTAGGTACTGTTAGGTTGGTGCAAAATTAATCATGGTTTTGGATTGTGAATTTTGAATCATTATAACTAGGCCCAAACACATCTCTATGTATCAAAATAGGAACCATTACAATCAACACATTCTTCCAATGAGAAAGAAGTTTGTTTATTCCTGTAGTGTAAAAATTCATGCTTCGGGATTCAGTGAACTCTTGGAAAGCATTTTCTGCATCCTGCTGGTTGTGGAAGCATTTTCCCTGCAAAAAAATTTCTAGATGTTTGCAAAAGTGGTAGTCAGTTGGCGAGAGGTCATTTGAATATGGTGGATGAGGCAAAATTTCATAGCCCAGTTCATTCAACTTTTGAAATGTTGGTTGTGTAACGTGTTGTCGGTTGTTGTCGTGGAGAAGAATTGGGCCCTTTCTGTGGACCAGTGCCAGCTGCAGGCCTGGCAGTTTTTGGTGCATCTCATTGATTTGCTGAGCGTACTTCTCAGATGTATTTGTTTTACTGGGATTCAGAAAGCTATAGTGGATCAGACTGGGAGCAGACCACCAGACAGTGACCCTGACCTCTTTTTCGTGCAAGTTTGGTTTTGGGAAGTGCTTTGGAGCACCTTGGTCTAGTCACTGAGCTGGTCATCACTGATCGTCGCTGTTGTTGAATGAAATCCACTTTTTTTCACACGTCACAATCCAACCAAGAAATGGTTCGTCGTTGTTATGTAGAATAAGAGAAGACAACACTCAAAAATGACAAAAAAAACACTTAAAATTTTCGGTCATCTCATGAGGTACCAACTTATCAAGCTTTTTGACCTATTGGCTGGGCATGGTGGCTCACGCCTGTAATCTCAGCTCTTTGGGAGGCCAAGGCAGGCAGATCAGTTGAGGCCAGGAGTTCAAGACCAGCCTGGCCAACATGGTGAAACCCCACCTCTACTAAAAATACAAAAATTAGTTGGGCCTGGTGGTGGTCACCTGTAGTCCCAGCAACTAGGGAGGCTGAGGCATGAGAATCGCTTGAACCCGGAAAGTAGAGGTTGTAGTGAGCCCAGATTATGCCGCTGCCCTCCAGCCTAGGTGATAGAGTGAGACTCCATCTCAAAAAAAAAAAAAAGCTTTTGCACCCTTCCAATTTGCTTCAATTGCCGAACAAGCGTAGAATGGTTGACATTGAGTTCTTTAACAATTTCTCGTGTAGTTGTAAGAGGATCAGCTTCGATGATTGCTCTCAACTGGTCATCGCCAACAACTTCTGGCCGGCCACTACACTCCTCATCTTAAAGGCTGTCGTCTCCTTTGCAGCACTTCTTCAACCACCACCGCACAGTTCCTGGGCGAAATGTGTAGTTGATGTTGCGAGTTGTCTCCACTGCTTTATGACCCATTTTGAACTCAAGAAAATTGCTTGAATTTGCTTTTTGTCTAACATAATTTCCATAGTCTAAAAAAAAAAACCAAATAATACATTATTAGCAAAAAAAGGTGAGAAGTGTGCATTAAAATGATGTATAAATAACCACATTTATTTAAGAACGTATTCCAGTATCAAATAGCAAATTTCAACAATGCAAAAACTGCAGTTACGTTTGCACCAACCTAATAATATGTATATTTTTTAGTTAGAAATTTTATAGTACAGAATAACAGGCTTGTCAAATACACACACACAAATCCCATATAGAATCTACAAATCTCATATAGAATCTGTCTCTGAATCCCACAACCTCAGCTTATTTTTTAAAGTAAAATTTAAATATTTCAAAAATTTAGAAAAATAATGGAGAATAATTTAACAAACACCATGTACTAGTAGATTTTTTTCTTTTTCTTTTCTTTTCTTTTCTTTTTTCTTTTTTTTTTTTTTTTTTAAGATGGAGTCTCACTCTGTTGCCCAGGCTGGAGTGCAGTGGTGCAATTTTGGCTCACTGTAACCTCTGCCTCCTGGGTTCAAGCGATTCTCTTGCCTCAGCCTCCCGAGTAGCTGGGACTACAGGCACACATCACCACGACCAGCTAATTTTTGTATTTTTAGTAGAGACGGGGTTTCACCATGTTGGCCAGGATGGTCTCCATCTCTTGACCTCGTGATCTGCCTGCCTTGGTCTCCCTAAGTGCTGGTATTACAGGCATGAGCCACTGCGCCCGGCCCATTCAGTAGATTTAATAGATGCTGACATCTTGTCAGATTTGCTTCAAAGATGTATTTATATATGTTTTTATTTATTTATTTATTTTTGACATGGGGTCTCACTCTGTTGCCCAGGCTGGTGTGCAGTGGCAAAATATCTGCTCACTGCATCCTCCACCTCCCAGGTTCAAGCAATTCTCATGCCTCGGCCTTTTGAGTAGCTGGGATTACATGAGCTCGTCACCACTCCCGGCTAATTTTTATATTTTTAGTTTCCTATGTTGTCCAGGCTTGTCTCGAACTGACCTCAAGGGATCTGCCCGTCTTGGCCCCCCAGAGTGCTGGGATTACAGGGGTGAGCCACTGTGCCTGGCCTATATTTGTTTTTAAAAATTAAAATATGCATACGGTTGGAGTCCCTTTTGTCATCCTCTTAGATCCTATTTTCTTATGTAGAAGTTATTTATCTTTTTAGCTTCATGCACTTATATTCTTCCTACAAATATTTAAATATATTTAACATGTAGTATTGTGTTTCAAATTTATGTGATATTTTAGTACATACATTCTATAATTTGAAAAATGACATTTATGTTGATACATGTGTATTATTATTATTATTATTATTATTTGAAATAGTCTTGCTCTGTCACCCAGGCTGTATAGTGCAGTGGCACAATCTTGGCTCACTGCAACCTCCATCTCCCAGTTTCAAGTGATTCTTGAGCCTCAGCTTCCTGAGTAGCTGGGATTACAAGTGTGAGCCCCTGCACCTGCCTTACTTCATTAATTTTAATAGCTATGTAGTATTCAGTTATATGAACGAATAGTACACAATTTTAGTCCTTTATTGATAGTTGTTATCAACAAATAAACAAATGTAAAATTTTTCCTCAAATTGGGTCAAGCTATATATATTCTTCTAAGTTAGCTCTTTTTCTCCCAATAATAATAGTGTGCAGGTTTGTTACATGGGTGTATTACATGAGGTTTGGGGTACAATTGATCCCATCACCCAGGTAGTAAGCATAGCACCCAGTAGGTAGTTTTGTTTTAGTGTTTTGAGACAGGGTAGGTCTCTGCTCCCCAGGCTGGAGTGCAATGTTGCAATCACTGGTCACTGCAGTTTTGACCTCTTGGGCTCAGTCGATCCTCCCAGCTCAGCCTCCTGGGTAGCTGGGACTACAGTGGTGGGCCACCATGCCCTGCTAATTTTTGTATTTTTTGTGGAGACTGGGTTTTGCCCTGTTACCCAGGCTGATCTCGAACTCCTGGACTCAAGCAATCCACCCACTGCGGCCTCCCCAAGTGTTAGGATTATAGGCATGAGCCACCGTACCCAGCCACCAGCAGGTAGTTTTGAACCTTCACTCCTTCCCATCCTCTCCTCTCTGTTAGTTCCCTATATCTATTGTACCCATGTTTATGTCCACCTTTACCCAATGTTTAGCTTAGAATGATGATTTCCAGCTGCATCATGTTGCTGCAAAGGACATGATTTTGTTCTTTTTTATGGCTGCAGTGAACCTTTGGGTAAAGAAAATTTACAAAAATATCTCACATCTTTTTTTTAATGAAAGTAAGTAGTAGTAATCCATAGTTCAGATCTACTTTGTAAGTGAGTCACTGATGAAGACAGTAGTTACACATTTTATAGCATTACCTTGATGTGGCAAATTTTTCTTGTTTTGTTTTTGTTTTACGTGAATTAATTTGGATGAGACTTTCTTGAATAATTTACATTTATAGTGTTTGCCTCCAGTGGGGTTGAGATGAGGAGCCTTAAATCCAACAAAGTTGTATACATGCATTCATGGGGTGACACTTAGGTTATTTAATCAGGAAACACTCATATTTGTCCGCATGTAGATGCTACACGTGGAGTTAGTCCTATTCTTTGGAAATTTCACTATGTTGCCCACGCTGGTCTTGAACTCCTGAGCTCCAGTGATCCTCCCACCTTGGCCTCCCAGAGTGCTGGGATTATTGACGTGAGCCTCTGTGCCCAGCCAGAAATGTGATTTTAATTCCATAATATATAGTATATGTTACTGTGAATACAGTATATGTTTATTCCATAAGTAGCAAATTGACTCATTCAACAATTTTAATAGTTTTCCAGTTGTTTTGTCTTTAGTTTCCCAGGCAAATAATGCTGTTGTCTTCAATCACAGTATTGATTAGTTCATCCCATTCTTCATACTGATCATTATTTTTTGGATATGAAGTAATACAGACTACTGTAATAATAAAAAAAGATGGAACACCTCCCCAATTTGCATGCCATCCTTATGCAGGGACCATGCTAACCTCTGTATTGTTCCAATTTTAGTATATGTGCTGCTGAAGCGAGCACTCCATTTCTGTAAAGCTTACGTATTTTATCTAATATATTTTTATGACAAATTTTAAATATAAAATAGAAATGAGAACAGTGGCATTCATTTGCGTTTTGCAAGTCTTTTGATCCAAACTCAACAGAAAATAGCTAGATTTTTCTGTTTTTGGATTCAGTATGTACTTAAATGCTGTTCTGGCTGACATATATGTAGAAAATCAAGCTTCACAAAATATGTAGTTGGAAAAGGGAAGAATACTATAATAGCCTTTTCAAATAGTTGTGAATATTCTTCAATACTACACAGAAACATGGCAAGTAGTAGTTTCTTAAAGCACAGTTGTGATAGGGAATCTGAAATAATTTCCATGAACTTTTCATCTTCTGCTGGATTAAAATTCACTGGTCTATCACGCACCTTAAATAAATTCTTTAGCTATGCATGGTCTTGTAACATCACACATTTGGAAAATATTAGCTCACTGAGTTATATGGATCTTCAAAATGTTGATGTATTCCATTGTACAATATTTAAAAGTCACATTATTTAATAAAATCACCGGTCTTATTAAAAAGTCTTTAAGTACTGAGAAGTGGGTCAAATTCAAGGTGTAACATAGAAGTTTGCCACAGTTCTAATTTTTACTTGAAGCCTCCAATGATACTTGATATCATTGGTCACAAATACTATCAGTTGTTTTCTTTGATGTGGCAGGCTTACTTCGTTCATTTTTGGGAAAATGACTGCCAAATAACCAAGTCCGAATAACCACTATATGCCTGTCAATTGTTATTTCAAGGCAAAATGTTGTTCCATTAAAGAGGCTTGTTCAGCCCCTTTATGGAAATAATTTTGAAATAATTTCAGAAGTGCTTTCCCTTGATAAAACTCTCATACTTTGGTATGCAGTAAAAACTCTATGCATACTTCTTATTTTGTCACATTGAATATAAAAAAATAAAAAATAAAAAGACATGTTCCCAAGGATCAATTTTAAAAATTAATAATGATTTCAACTGCTTCATGAAATAAAACCCTAGAAAAACTGACCTTAAAAATTGGCAGTGAGGAATATTAGTGCAGTGTGGTGCCACTGCTTTAACTTTTTTGCTAAGGCACCAGAAATTTAATACACCATTGCTTTGCTACTCTCAGTGGAAATGTCAACCAAGCAGAATAGGCAAAAAACATCTCAGTTTGAAAATCGTTTGACCTTGTGGACTCCCAGAAAGGTTTGTAAGACATGTAGGGATTTGTAGACCACACTTTGAGAGCTACTGATGTGGAAGCATCATTTCCAAGCAGCAAGGTGCCATTCTAGCAGTGTATCTGGACTGGCTCCAGGAACCCAGATATAATCAATAAGGTGAGACATTGAATTTACTGTATCATTGAATTTTATTTAATTGTTTTGTATTGAGGAGAACAAACTCATCTTGTGAATCATCAGCTTTCTGTGGTTTTGAAATTACGGAATCTGCTCTTCTCTAGCAAGGGAGAGGGGTCTTCTTCTGCTGGCCCATAGCACTCAGAGCAATCTAGGAGCTCAGATATCTCCCTCTGAGACTCGTCTCTATTTTTGACATAGAAGACTTGCAATGGCTATTAATTCAGCTGCTTCTTAACTCCTAGCATCCTTACAAACAAATATTAATCCTGATTTTCAGCATATTCTGCCTTCTGGCTGCAGGAGGTAAGAGTCTCTTTAAAGACACAGTAGAGGCCTTCTTCTTTCATAGCAGGCCCTAAGCTAATATTTGGGTGACATCCTTCCACTGTAGTTGAAAAACCCAGCCAACATCACTCCTCACAGACATACACACACGTGTGTGTGTGCAAATTGTAGAACTTCTGTAGAATGCATATATATTATATATATATATATATATATATATGTATATGTCAGTGTTTTCTCTTTTACCTGTGCTTCCTCTCAGTCCACCATAGGTGAGAGTCTCAGTAAAGCGATACTGAAGCATAAAAGTGTTCATTACCATCCCATTTATTGTAGCAATGAAAACCCTTTGCCATCTGACTGGCAAGTAACCTAGTTAGAGTATCTCATCATGAAAGTTTGCTTTCTAGAACATTTTGGGTTACTGCAATAATCAAAATTGAACCAATAATTCAAATAAAAATATTTATTTGGTAGGTGATCTCAGGAAGCAAGTCAGTGAGTGAGGAAATAAATTAGAGGAGGGAAAAATAATAAAATATATGTTAATAAGTTGGTTACCATTGTGGAGAACAAGGGCTCAAGTCTACTCTGAATCTCCGAGACACTGTAAAAAGTACCTTACAATTGTCCCATTCGGGGGTGAAGACATGTATGTTGAAAGTTGGTTATCACTGTGCTGAATGAGGTTGGTTAGCATTGTGGGGAACTTCATACATAGGAAGAAGTTGGGATACTTTTCTTTCTTAGGCTGATGGTCACTCTTGGGACTTTGGTCCTTTTCCAGACAGTTCTGTGTATGAGCCAAACCTGCCTCAGTAGCCGGAGAATACCCTCAATCAGATGCCTAAGGTAGAAAACCAAATGTAGAGTTCTTCTTCCCTAAAGTTCTGGGTGAGCTCTGGGAGAGATCTGGGAGGGGCTAAGGAGTATGGGTGGGGCTCTGAAAATATATATCGTAGATCTCTACTTCACATCCACATGCAAACCAAATTCAGGAAGATAAAAGGAAAAATTATAATATGTTTAGAAGAAAACCTTGCAACTGATGGGCCTCTTAGTAGAGAAAGATTTCTTTAAATGGATACAAAAAGCACAAAACATAAAGGAAAATATCCAATGATCTCTCTTTCTTAAAAGGTACCATAAAGAGACTGAATAAAAAATGCTACAAACTTGGAGGAGATATTTGCAATACATGTAAACAAAAAAGGGTTAGTGTGTAGTGTATCTAGATACTTCTGTGAATCAAAAAAGAAAAAAAAAAAGGAAAAGAAAACCCAATAGACAAATGAAAAAAAAAATCAATGAGCACAAACTTCAAAGATGACAAAACAAAAATGTTCTATCAATATTTGAAAAGATATTCAATCTCATTAACCAGGGCAAAGAAAATTAAAACTATAAAATTAGAGAAAATTGAACTATGAGAATGTATCAGGTGCTGGCAAGAATGTGGGGCCACAGAAACTCTCCTTCACTTTTGATGAGGGTGTAAATTGTAACACTTCTGCGGAATGCAGATCGGCATTTCATAGTGAAGTTGAACATGCGTATTTCCTGTGATCTGTCAGTACCACTTATCGCTGTATACCTAAGGAAACTTTTGCACAATAGGATGCGCATGAATTTTTAAAGGACGTGCACTCTTCTGTAAAGAATAGAGCCTTTAAAAATATATCATAAAACTTTGTAAACAAACTGACATAAGGAGGATGTTGAGTTTTGGTTCTGTTTCTTACTATTTGAGTGGACAGTTAGTTACTCAACCTCACTAAACCTCAGTTCCCTCATCAGTAAAATAAAAATAATAGTAATTTTTAACTCATAGGCTTGTTACGAAAATTAAATAATACACGTAATATCCTTATTAATGTGCTTTCTTGTTATTGGCTCAATAAATGTTAATAAAATGAATGATTCTTATTTTCACTATGGAATTCCAGAAAGGACCATTTAAAGAAAAAAGTCATTCTTACTCCTTTGAGATTTTAAGAACTTGTTCAATAGCATTTTAATTTTATTTCTTTCTAGTCACCTGGCCTTAGTAATAGTACCTACCCCACGAGGTTGTCAAGAGAATTAAGTGAGATAAGATACGTAATGTACTTTAAAAGGCTTCTGTGCCTGATGGTAGTCATGCAACCTGTGCAGCCACTGTTATTATTTTTCTATTGTGCAGGACTATTTTCTATGTTGCTAAAATCTATGAAAGTTGAGGGTTACCAAAAAAGTGGGCAAAGGAGACACACAGACACTTTTCAAAAAAAGACATTTATGCAGCCAACAATCATATGAAAAAACTCAACATCACTGTTCATTTGAGAAATGCAAATCAAAACCGCAATGAGACACCATGCATGGCAGGGATATGGCAGGGGACAGGTTAGGGGCAGTATCCGGTGATACACTGCAGGTGGGTGGGGGGCGGGAAAGGGGGTTACAGGGAGGTGATTGGAGGGGGTGGTTTCGGGCGCTGTGGCGGGCCAGACTGCTCATGATAGAGGGGGGCGTTGGGTGCGCTATTGGGGGCTACACTGCCAGCGGCAAGGGACAGTTTGGGGGCGATACCCCACCAGTGGCGGGTGGGGAGGTGTGGTGGGTTGTGGCCACCATTAAGGGGCTGTACTGTGGTCAGTGGGAGCGAGTTAGGGGAGCTATCAGCTGCTGCACTGCCTGTGGCGGGGATCAGGTTTGGTGCGCTATCGGGACCATATTCTCGGTAGTGGCATACGGGTTAGGGGAGCTGTCGGGGGCTAAGCCGTCCACGGGGGGTGCGGGTTGGGTGCGCTATCCAGGGCATCATACCCCGCGGCTGGGGAATGGTTGGGGGTGCTATCCGCTATCTGGGACTGCATTGCCCATCGTGGGGAGCGGGTTGGGGGCCTTAAGGATCCCTGGCTGCACTATTCACGGCGGGGATCAGGTTGCAGCGCTTTCTGGGGCGTCACTGCCCGCGGCAGGGGTGTTGGTTGCGGGTCCAATCCGTGGCTGCATTGCCCACGGCAGGGGGCAGGTTGGGGGAGTTATCTGGTGCTGCAGCGTCTGAGGCGGGGACGGGTTGGGGGAGCTATTGGGTTCTACGCTGCAGCGGCGAGGGGAGGGTGTTAGGGGCGCCATCCCGGGGCCAACAGCGGGCGGCGGGTTAGGGGCGCTATCGGGGGGGGGGGGTGCCCTGAAGGACACTCCGGTGGCCGCGAAGTGCCCTTGCCTGCACCCGATCTCCCTTCCGAGGAGAAGCAGGGCGGGCCGCAAGGGCAGACAGACCCTCCTCCTCAGGCCGGGCTGGCTGCGCGCGTGCGATTCTGGGGCCGCCAGGCGAGCCCAGTAGAACCGGCGAGCCCAGCAGCGCCCGCCCGCAGCTGCAGCCCCACCTGCCAGCGCGTGCCGCTTCCCAGCGACTTCCGGGAGCCCGGCGGCCACCGCGGTGCAGGCGCGCGCCCAACGGCTTTGCCAGGCTCACTCGGTCTGAGAGGTCGGAGGCTGCGAGTGTCGCTGCTGAAGGCTGTGGTGGACCGGGCTGGATCGCGGATTTTGGATTAGATAATAGATTTGGGATCGCGGATTGGTGGTTGGATCGCGGATTTGGGGTTGGATCGGGGATTTGGGGTTGGATAGGGGATTTGGGGCTGGGTCGGCGGGGGCGGGGGGGGAGGTGAAAAGGTGACAGGGAGCTGCCCCCTCTCAAGAGCCGGTGGTTGGGAGTCTGAGAAGTCACCACCATGAAGTTGTTCGGCTTCGGGAGCCGCAGGGGCCAGACGGTCCTGGGCTCCATAGACCACGTCTACACGGGTTCCGGGTACCGAATCCGGGACTCCGAACTGCAGAAGATCCACAAGGCGGCTGTCAAGGGCGACGCCACGGAGGTGGAGCGCTGTCTGGCGCGCAGGAGCGGAGACCTTGACGCCCTGGACAAGCAGCAAAGGTAGCGGGGGCTCAGCCCGGGGTGGGAGGGGGTCCCCAGGCACGGCTTTCCGGCAGCCCCTGGGACGGGGCCTTGCAGGGCGCCGGGCACCCTCTGAGCGGCGGAGCCAAACGGACCCTCAGCTGTTTTCCATCCCTTATAATTCCCTGGCTGGAGCACTTGGTGGAGAATTTGAGTGATTTAACTCACAAATTTAAGCATATACAGTGTTGTTATTTTTAACGTACACGTTTAAAACATGGTTTATATACATTATAGGAGGTGCCTAATGAGAGAACTCATTTCCCTCTCAAAAATACCGTGAGTTATTTTCAGTAGGTGAAAAGTTCTCAGATAAAACTGTCCGTTTTACATCCGTATCCCCCTGTGTAGGTAGGTTCTTTACTGAAGGTTCTTAGAGAGAAACTTGGAAGGGTGAGGTGGGTTCTGTGTTCTTGAATGGGAAGGCACATTTTTCCCAAAATGTGAGCTCTTTCTGTGTTAATCAATTTTACATAGACCGAATGGAAATATCAAGGTTTTAAGATTTTTGTATGACACCTGCTGTCTTTCGCTATTGTGATGACATTTTAAAAAATTTCATAATGGAGTGAAAAAACACTTGCTCCTCTAGATATCAAAGTGTGCTATTAATTTCTACAATTAATTGTTTACTAACAGCTGAAAAGACAGATAAACGCATGGAACAGAATAGGCAACCCAGAAACACTGAAATTATGTAAGATATACATAAGGATTGATGAGTAGGAAAGGATGAATTATTAATAAAAAAAAGTTTGCTGTTTGAAGAAAACTAATGAAATTTTATGTCACAAAGTTCCTGATGGAATACAGATTGAAATTTTTACATATGCAAATGAGTAAAGTACCAGAAGAAAACACAAACGCTTATTTTGCAGGTACACTTTATGTTGACAAAAGCCTTCCTAAGAATGACCTCATAAGCAGACATTCTGAAGGTTGATTTAGCAAACTAAAAATTAAAACTGCCTGTGTTTCAGAAAAAAAAACAACAAAAGAGAACTTACTTGAAAAATATTAACTATATTATATGTATATTCAGATGAAAAGTATGTTTTCATTTTATAGGGAATTCATTATATATATATATTTTTTGAGTCAGAGTCTCACTTCTTTGCCCAGGCTGGTGTCCAGTGGCACAATCTTGGCTCACTGCAAACTCTGCCTCGCGGGTTCAAGCAATTCTCCTCGCTCAGCCTCCCAAGTAGCTGGGATTACAGGCAGGTGCCAGCATGCCTGGCTAAGTTTTGTATTTTTAGTAGAGAGGGGTTTCACCATGTTGGCCAGGCTGGTGTCGAACTCCTGAGCTCAAGTGATCTGCCTGCCTCGGCCTCTCAAAGTGCTGGGATTACAGGCATGAGCTACGGTGCCCGGCCTATATTGTTTATTATATATCGTATGATATATATATTACTGATACATATACCATATATATTACAGATATAATCTGTTATATATTTATCAGTTATGTATACACATTGGATGAAAAGTTGTATGTATGTATACACATTAGATGAAAAGTACATTTTCATTTTACAGGGAATTCTTTCAAATCAAATCATCAAAAACTCTAAAATTGGGCAAAGTACTTTTTTCCAGATCTACAAGTTACTTGTGTATGTAGGAAAAAGTCCTTCACTTTTCTGGTATAAGAATTTAAATTAAAAGAGGAATGAAACAGTTTTCTATCCACAATATTTGTGAGGATGTTTTACACTCTTGCTTAAAGTCTAAGTTGCTGATTACTTTTCAAATAGGTAATTCGGTGGTAAGTACTACATTTAAAAAATATGTATGCCCTTTACCCATCAATTCCGTTATACCAAAACACACGTAGAAAATAAACATACATGCACTTTATTTTTTGCAACACTTCTTTTAAAAAGAACCCATAGAATGGATCCTATAAATAAATTTCAGTTGCATCCGTAGGATGGAATAATATGTGACCATTGAAGGTGGCAATAGATACAGAAGTACATTGATGTGCAAAGATGTATTTTGTTATAGCTAGCGAGGAAAAAAAATCAGTTAAATTATACATACACACAAATATACTATGGTCTTGTTTTAGCAAAAAATATGTACAAAATATAAAATTTGTGATTTCTGAGCAATTGTATTTTAAGTAAAGTTCCTTTCCTTTTTCTTATCTGTGATTGCTGCAGTGAGCATGTACAAAACTTGTAGTAAAGTTTATTAATAAAGGAATAATCCTTGGGAAGAGAGGAATATGAATCTTACAATATTAAAAATAATTTCTCGCTTTCTATTTTTTATTATTTTGTGTATTGTTATCTTCTTTGAACTTTTAGCCTCTTCAGAAGTAAAAAGGGAATGTTTTTATCTGTTTCCAGATTTTATTATCTGTATATGTTATTATGTACATGTTTTTCTTATATAGTCACTCAATTTATGCAAACAATGATAGATTAGTAATTTCATTTTAATTGTATTCTTTAAAAATAAAAATAACATAAATAATTACTATTGCAAAAATATTGCTTTATAGGAGTTTATTTAAAAATATCGATCTCCCCAACTGTATTTATCCATTCTTTCATTCCATTTATTCATCAAACATAACCTGAGTACCTGTTATGTAGCAGACATATTCTACTATCTCTCAGGACGCTTCTATCCTTAAAAACTTCATGTTTACCTGCCCTGCCTGCACAAGCTGAGAGATTTAAAATAGGAATATTGGGACTTAATCTCCTTGAAACTTTGTGTCCCACCTTTCAAACAAAAGCATTTCTGAACTTAGAAAATAGTAGAAGATAACCTTTAACTGCTCTTTGAAAAGTTTACCAGTCTTAAATACTAATATTAATCATTGGAAAGTGTTATTTGCATATATTCTGTAAGTATTATAAGTATTGAATAAAATGAACCATATGTATTCATTTGAATCATGAGTTTCCTTTGGCTTCAATTTGTTTGAAAATGAAGGAATTAATTTTTTTAAAAAATGCATTGTTATTTCAGTGCTCTTTCCCCATAGTACCTTTAAGAACTAAAATGTATTTGAGTGCCAATTATATGCCTAGAACTGCCCTAGACCTGCTGAGTATACCATATTCTACTTAATGTAAGGTCTCATGGATTGTGTGATACCCCGCTATTTTATATATCAATAAGATAATTTTTAAAATGCTACCAATTATAGTTATAATAATATAAGTGGCATTCCAATGTCAGAGGTATTAAAATGTGACCTACTCTTTAAGCCATCCTGCAAAGTAGGTATAATTGTATCTTTTACCTAATTAAAATGTTTTTGTTAAGTAGTAATAGTAACAATTATAATACCTGGCTGAGTGCAGTGACTCACACCTGTAATCCCAGAACTTTGGGAGGCTGAGGTGAGAGGATTGCTTGATGCCAGGAGTTTGAGACCATCCTGGGCAACAAAGTGAGATTCTTACTCTACAAAAATTTTTAAATAAATAGCTGGGCATGCTGGTGTGCATCTGTAATCCCAGCTGCTCAGGAGGCTGGGGATGGAGGATCGCTTGAGCCCAGGAGTTCCAGGCTGCAGTGAGCTATAGTTGCATCATTGCACTCCAGCCTGGGCAAAAGAGTGAGACTTTGTCTCAAAAAACAAAAATCTTACAATTATTGAGTTGTTGTAGGAACTATTCTAAATACATAGCTTCTCATTTAAGCATCACAGTGGTATCCTATGAGATAGCTACTATTGTCATCTTCATTAATGAGGAAGTTGAGGCACAGAAAGGCTAAGAAATAGTTGGCAAGTGACAGGATTTAAAGTAGGACTCAAATCCTAATTGAACTGAATCCAAAGACTGAGCTCTTTCTATTCAGATAGGCTGCTGTTTTCATTAAGGCAGTGAGCAATAAGAGCTAGTAAGTATTGTACTTTCTTCAAAAAAATAAGTATTTGTTTTGAAGGCAGAGGAAAAACATGCTCTTCAATTTTTACAGTTACATGAATGATTGTATGTTTTGAGATGTTGCACTACAGTTTCCTAAGAAGTCCTCTTACTCTCGTAGAACTGCTCTACATTTGGCCTGTGCCAGCGGCCATGTGAAAGTGGTCACTCTCCTGGTTAGCAGAAAATGCCAGATTGATATCTGTGACAAAGAAAATAGAACACCTTTGATACAGATATATTAGAGCCAACTCTTTTAGCATGACATGGATTTGATTTGCATACATAGAATTAAAATAAATTGATCTCATTTAAATATAACTATTTGGTGAAACCTGTGGAATGTGTATTTTGAATTTCTTAGAGTTTACAATCTATTTCTTGGTCTAATACGGACAGGCTGTCCGTTGCCAGGAAGAGGCTTGTGCCGTTATTCTGCTGGAACATGGCGCCAATCCAAACCTTAAGGATATCTACCGCAACACTGCTCTCCATTATGCCACGTGTAGTGAGAGCACCTCACTGGCAGAAAAACTGCTTTCCCATGATGCAGATATTGAAGCACTGGACAAGGTATAGATCAATCAATTTTCTTCTCAAAATATTTGTTTTAACGTTGACATAGGTAAGGGTCAATTTTTTGTATTTGGAAGCTCAACCATTCCCTGAATGCAAATGCAAATTATTTTGAAATAATTGTCTAAGATTTTATTTTAAATATTGATACTTTTAAAGGAGCATTAAAGGGTACAGCTTTATAAAATGCACTTTGGAAAATATTTGTGAATTTGTTAAAGGTAAAACCTTTTCAACCTTTTTTCTGTGCAGGGTTATTCTTTCCTTCCCCGCCCCCCCCCCCCCACCACCACCAATTAGTGTAAAACAACACAGGAAAGAAATTATGCCCTGGAAATAGGCTTTATCTTAAAACTCAAAACAAAACTAAAGCAACTTACAATAAGTGGACATGTTGCTGCTGCTGATAATTTTCTGAAAAACTGATGTATCATCTCTCAGTGGCACAAGAAGCCTTAAGAGGGGAAAATGGGAAGGGAAAAGGAGAGCAATCAGAAATATGCAGGTCACTTGGAAATTAGGTAATGAGGGAAAATGCCAAGAAGAGTTTTTTTTTTTTTTCTCTTAGTTTATTGTTCTTCCAGTTTATGTGTTGAGACAAGGTGCTCTTTAGCTTTGGGTCTAATAATTTTTGGTTTGAAAATGAGAGTGAGTTGAAACTTACCTAGAGATTAATTTTAGGAGGACTCTGAGGAAACTAGATTGGCAGTGAATATGTGGTGATGAAGTGAGAAAAACTTCAGCAGAAGGTGGAACAAATTATTAACTGACTTATTGTCCATCCTGGCAGAAACAGCCACTTAGATAAGAGTCTAAAGACTCCTCTCAAACCTAGAATGTCTTGGTGGGAAGGTGGGAGATAAGGAGCTTATAAATAGCAAAATCAAGTGGGATTTTGAGTTTACTTGTCTCTTTTCTACCCATACCCAGGAAACTTAACTGGAGCTTTAATAAATGACACTATCTCTTACTCTTTTCTCTTTTTGGCCACATGTCCAACTGATAAAGGGAATTAGCCATGTGGGTGAGAGATGAGACTGAAGTGATTGCTGCACTAATTCTCAGAATTGTGCATTACAGTGACCTGAGGACATTTTGTTAAAAATCCACAATTGTAGGCTTTCCCCTGAGGATTTTGATGTAATACACCTAATAAGGTCTGAATATTTTTAAAAACGTTTTCTTGAAGCTAGGCACAGTGACATGTTCCTGTAGTCCCAGCTTGAGCCTGAGTTTCAGTTCAGCTTGAGCAACATAGCGAGACTTGCCTCTAACAACAATAACAGCAAAAAAATAAACAAACAAAAAAAAAAACCCTCAAGGTTTGGATACACTCCTGATTAAGAACCCCAGAATAGATAATTGCAACCTATAAATTTCTGTATCTCAGAAACATAAGAAATCTCTAGAAGAATTGACGTTTGATAGGTGCTACTTCAAAGTTCTCCTTTTCAGTAATATTAGCCTGACTTATCTGTCTTTCTCTACGTCTGTGACTGGGAAGTGAAAGGAAATATTATTGGCAATATCTCTCAGCTTACAGAATAACACCTTTTCCTTCCCACAATTAATCATTCACTACCATTCAGAGTCTTTAGAAATTTGCTTATGGGTAATCTTTCAATAGGTAGAGGCTGATCCTTTCATGATTTGATGTCCCTTTGTCACCATGCAGGTGATTATGTGTCAACAAATGTTCATTACAAGTTGGGCTTTCTCAATTAGAATAGTAGCAAATCCTAAACTATTTTTTTTAGTTGAAGTTGTATTATGAACTAGCTCAGTATGTTTGTTAAGTTTATAGAGCTTTAGCATAACCAAAATGTCAGTTTTAAACACTGAAGTCCATGGAGTTAATAAAAATACAGATATGAATTCTTTTAATAATTTAGTTTTAGCAGTCCTATGAACCAATTATCTATTTGGTTAACAATCTGGGAAAATTATATACAAATATATTTTAAATGAATAAATGTTGGAAAAATTCTTGAAGCAGGTATTATGAGTCTTTTTTTAAGCAATTTTTATTATATATGAGAGTCTGATTTTTTGGTAAAACATGATGCTAGAGAAAGAAAATATTTTACATGCAAATACTTGGATTATACACAACCATTTAGTAACACTTTAATAGCGAATATAAAAACACAAGGGCTATATTCTAATGTGGTACACAGATTTGTTTGTTTGCCTCTGTAAGTTGAATCAACATGTAAAATTTAGAAGACTGGTGTAGATATCTGGACTTCAGGCTTATTCTAAAAAATCAAATCTGGTGTCCCCTGAGTTTCTATCACTGTTTGGTCTGCTGTGCAGAGGTTGCCCCTTTAGAAAAGGCATGTATTCTCCAGTTTGCTACTGTGCCCACCTTAGTACTTCCTTAACTCAGGCAACCTTCCTTTGTCCTTGTAAGTATTTGAGTTTACAACTCCTATGTTATAGTATATTTCGATACAGATTTCAAGGTTTTTAAGTCAGCACGTATTTGTTATAATATATAGTCTATAGAGTATATAAATCCCTCAGTTATGGAGTTGAATTTTAGAATTTAGAAGTTTTTGAAACTCTTTTCTTTATATATACCACAAATAATTCTCTGCCCATAAGAATGCCTAGAAGCCTTTTTAGGTTATTCCTGGTTATAGTTGGATAATTTATGAATATTGCAGATATTACATCTTTCTCCTCAGTGCTCTTCCTTAGAAATGCAAGTGACTTACTGGCTTTTATTATGCCAGAAATAATTCATATGGATCAGTATGAGAATTTTTTTGATAAGCCATTATGTTTTTATTTTGGATTTATATTTTGTCTAAAATAAAAAATAATTTTAAGTAGCCCTTTAAGTGGAAGCCAATAAAAATGGATTTAAAAAGTAGAGCTGCCCTGGGGTCCCGGGATTACCATTATAATTAGAATAATATTTCTTACTGAGCTTTGGTTTTTTAAATATTTGTTCTTAAGTTTTTTAAACCTATTTCTCTTACACAGAACATACTGAGCTTTCAAACAGTAAAGATAAAAATCTATTCTCTTGTATTAGGGAAAAAACCCATGGACTATTTAATAATAAGGAAAATAAGTGCATTTGAAGCCAATCTCTCTTAATTCAAAGCTCATCTCCATAGTGACCCATTTGGAGCAGGAGTGCCTGACATTCGCATCTGGGATCCTGACACCATTGATAGAAGTGAATCAAGCAAGTTCGTACCACCCAGAAAAAACCTCCACCTGCATTGGGAAGCTCTGGCAACTGTACCCCTAAAACTCTTAATTCCTCAAATGTTAATGTTTGCCCCAAATAGTATTGTCAAATGGGGATTAGGTAAAATTCAAGAGATTTCTTGATTATTGGACATAACATACAGTTTTATAATACTTCTCAAATGCAGATGGTCATGGAGTCTTTCCCTTGGGGTATAATACTTCTGGTAAGGCAAATATTCTTTGGAATATAGTTTAAGAAACACTGCTTTAGTGAGAATAATTTAGATCATTAATTTATGTAAAAAACTTAAAATGTTTGCTACTGTGTCTTAGGGTTTTGGGGCTATAGAGACAAAAGATACAGCCCTTGCCTCAAGAAGCTCTTGGTTTCAGTGGGACACAGTGAAATGATTACAATGTACCATGCTAAGTGCTGTGATCACAGCAAGGATTCTTGGGACTGGTAAATGTTTAAAGTGAGTTTTGGCAATGACCACAGTTAATCCGGGGAGACAGAGGAGGGTTGTTTGCAAGGCAAAAAGCAGCACATCAGAAAGCACAGAGGAGTGAGAAGGAAGGGACTGCTTTTCATTTACTTCCTTTGTATATTGTATGTTGAAGTTCAAAGCACCTTAGAGAAGATTTTCAGTTCAGTTGAGAAATATGTAATTTTGTGAATTATTAATTTTTTCTGCTGTTTTATAGGACAATAATACCCCACTTTTATTCGCTATAATTTGCAAGAAAGAGAAAATGGTGGAATTTTTATTGAAAAACAAAGCAAGTACACATGCCGTTGATAGCCTGAGATGGTACAGTAGTTCTTTTTAAATGAAACCTGAGTATTCTAGAGTGGTAACAGTCACTTAAGTCAGAAATACTAATAAGAAGATTAATGTAATTATTGGCATATAGTGAAAAATATCACCATGAATAATCAGATAGATCAGCAAATATTTGGACTGAGTAACATAACAGTATAGTAGGATTCATCTTCTCCTATAATACAGAGTGTTTGTTATTTATAATTGGATGTTTTTGGTACTGTAATCTTTTATTAGCTAAAGGGTTTTGTATTAGCTTTATTAAGTTTTTTTTTGAGATGCAGTCTGGCTCTGTTGCCAGGCTGGAGTACAGTGGTGTGATCTTGGCTCACTGCAACCTCCACCTCTCAGGCTCAAGCGATTCTCCTGCCTCAGCCTTCCAAGTAGCTGGGACTACAGGCGCGCACCGCCATGCCCAGCTAATTTTTGTATTTTTAGTAGAGATGGGATTTCACCATGTTGGCCAGGATGGTATCGATCTCTTGACCTTGTGATCTGCTCTCCTTGGCTCCTTAAAGTGCTGGGATTACAGGCATGAGCCCCTGCACCTGGCCAGTTTTATTAATTTTTAAAGTGTGGACTTTTAGTTTATGACTACTAGTATTATCATCATCATCATTATTGTTGTTGTTGTTTTCAGTCTGCAGATAGCTCTTATCTGACCCCTAGCTGATATAAATTACAATATATCAGACTAGGAAAGCAATGGGGGAATCTTCATCTAAATCTTTACCTACTTTAGATAAGTGACCTCAGCACAGTTTCTTGGCTATCAAAGGACTGTAAGTTAGCAACTTGTATTATGTCATACCCCAGTGGGACAGGAGGCTTCCTTGTTGTCCTTTTCTTTTAGACTTGGTGACAATTTATAAAGATGAACACCTGAGCACCCTAGATGCTTATAGACCCAAGCTAGTACATGCAAAATGTTATTATGTCGACACTGACAGATGGATATTAAATTGGTAAAGTGTATCAAACTAGCTGTTTAAAAAAGTCTTTATTAAAGTTCTTGAGTGGAGTGATTTCCTTGTTATTTTAGAACAGCCCTCATGGTTGCTGTGCACTATGACTCACCGGGTATTGTCAACATCCTTCTTAAACAAAATATTAATGTCTTTACTCAAGACATGTGTGGACAAGATGCAGAAGATTACGCTATTTCTCGCTGTTTGACAAAGTAAGTGTTTATGTTAAAAGGCCAGTTAATATTGAATTGAAGTTTAAAATAATTGCAACTATTCCATCTTATTCATTAGGTGAGAGTTCCTAGTTTTGTTCAGATGGTTTGAAATAGCAATGAGTTAGTCTACCTTTTAGCCAGAAATCAAGCAGAAGTCTAGATTAGTTAGAAGTAGAGTGCAAGATGTTTTCAGGATTTTTAAGACCTTTATCCCTAGGGATCTCAATGTTGTTCATTTTATTCTAAGTATAATCCCCATGCATGGGATAAAAAGAGCCACATTTTTTACTTCTTTTCCTTCCTTTTCTTTTTTTTTCCTTGAAACAAGTTCTCTGTTGCCCTGGCTGGTCTTGAACTCCTGAGCTCAAGTAATCCACCTGCCTTGGCCTCTCACAGTGCTAGCCACCATGCCTGGCCTGACTTTTCTAATTAGTTATTGGGTCTTGAAATGTCCAATTTAGCAGAAAATCTTGTATTTTCCCGTGGGACTATCTCCTGTGTCTTCCTTCTTTGAATTTTCCAAGAAGCTAAGGGGTTTCCTAAGTCCAAGGAAGGCAATCTTTCTTTACAAGTCAGAAGAAGGGGGAAAAAGGCTATTCTGATCTTTCTGTTGTTTCCATGGACTCACTTCCTGTATTGTTGCCATTGTAACCAGTCCTGCAATCTGATAATGATTGACCTTTGCCACCAGGATGCCTTCACTCATTCAGACCCCTCAATTTTTGTGGTGATTCATACATAGAGTTCAAAGCTACGGTGTTTATTAATTTATGTACTTATACTCAGTCGTTGTTCCCAGCACCCTGATCTGGCAGCTAGGCCTCCTAGCTTTACCCACACAAATGTCGAGCAAGTTGATCCTCACCCTACACTACAAACCTTATTTGGAGCCCACATCTTAGCTAGACTTAGCCTAGGCATTCATGGTAAGTTATCCTTTGAGACCCGTGTTTGTCTGTTCTTTAACCAATATTAGTTGGGATTGCTCTCAACAGTCAGGGATGTTAAAATCATGTTGCAGGAAGAGATTAGGGTTCCCTTTCCCTTTTGCTATCAGATCTGTACCTTGAGGCCTTTTTACATCCTGTGGAGCAGCTTTGGTTAGATAGCAGAAGGTTCCATGTTATCTTTCCACCGAGTAGTGGGAACCAACTTGCAATTGGCCCCTCAATTAATGTGTCTCTATGATAATGAAAATCTCCTGGGCTAATCACAACTCTTCCAGGAGTTTTAAATATATTTTAAAATTCTACCTCACAGGAAGCCATTCAATAAAATTCTCTGAATCTAAAGTCAGTGAGTTGGATTTAACAGAGCTAAGCCTCATCCGTAACTCATGAGTATCCATGTATCAAACAGGGCTTTGTACTTGTTTCAGCAGCACATATTTTAAAATTGGATCAATACAGAGCAGGTAAGCATGGCTGCTGCCTAGGGATGGCACACAAATTCAGAAAGCATTCCATATTTTGCATAGTCCCGGGAAGGTCATTTGACTATTTGTTGAGTAGCTCCAAGGAAGCAGTGTGAGTGAAACCAAAACAGAAGACACCCAATATTGAAATTGTGATTATCACTATAAAACTATTGATGTAAGGTGATCTCTGAAATGAGAACAGAGCTGAGTAATAAGGGGATGTTACTTGTTGCTAGTACATGTCTTGGAAATGACAAAATGTCAACTTGCATTTCCTTCATGGAAGTGAAAAACAATAAAAGCAGGGTTTTGTCTCATCTGTTAGTTGGAGAGGACCATGGAGATCCAGCGTCCTAGCACAGATCTGCTGGCTCAGAGTTTGAGGAGGTAGAGAAGGAGAGGTAGTTGTCCAAGCCCAGGTTTTGACACCTATTAGTTTTCTGCCTTTGGTGTGATTGATGAGCTCAGTGATGGGAGACAATTAGGTAATCTATTTTAATCAGATTAGTTATGAATTAGGTAAAATGCCCTGAATTACAAGCCACAAAGAATACAACTAATAACCAAAATTAGCACTTAATAACATTTTCTGAAAACTGCAACAATTGAATATTAGAACTTATAGAAAAACACACACCAAGCAATAAAGTTCAAGAATAAATCATTCCATTGCTTTACTATTTCCTGAACATTTAAACATGTAATCTTATTACATCTTCCTAACAACCTACTGAAGTAAGGTAGCAAAATCCTTATTTTTTAGAAGAAACCAGGGAGCCTAAGAGAAGCAACTTGTCTGAAAACAAAATATCTGTTAGTTACAGAGTGAGGATTTATTCTGAGTGTAGGACACGTTACATGATGTCCAGCTAACTAGAGTTCATTTACTGAGCTATGCTTCCTCCATTTATGAGTACTTCACTTTTTTTCTTCTTTAATTATAAGCTTAATAAGCTTGTAAGGTTTAAAAATTTGAAGTATATGGGACATTAAAATTCTGATATTAGGTTTGATATTGCCTGAAATGGTTTTAGAATTTAATATGTTTGGTAAATATTTTTTATTTCAGTATTAAAATAGCAATTTTATTTATTACTTTTGTATACGTAGAATTCAACAACAAATTTTGGAACATGAAAACATGTTAAACATACTTAAAAATGACAAACCAGGTAAGACTTCTGATAGTGAATTTCTTATTTCTCTTGGTGTTCCTACTCTTGATTAGAAAGTAAAAAGTAAGATGTAAGATTAAGGTAATGTTAATAAAAAAAGATCAGTTTAAAAATATATGTAAATTAAATGTGCATATATGTATATACATATGTAAATTAATTTTTAAAATTTAACTTCTTTAGTTTGAAATTCAGATTTATTTAAGAAGGTAGTTGTAGCTAACTTATAATCTCAAACATGATTGTCTGAAAAAATTCCTTTATTTAATTATGATCCCTAAAATCCTATATAATATTTTTGCATAAACAAGAAAAAAGACTTTTAAGTTAGTATGTTGTATGTTTCCTCTATAGTCACATTATAACAAATTGGACTTGTTATACAAATGGATCTTCTATTTCATTTTTATAATAAATTGTTTATATTTAGTAAACAAATAATTACAGTTGACCCATGAATAATGTGGGGGTGAGGTATTCTGATCCCTGTGCAGTTGAAAATCTGAGTATAACTTTTGATTCCTTCACCTTAGCTACTAATAGCCCACCATTGACTGGGAGCCTTCCTGATAACATAAACAGTTGATGGACACCTATTTTGTTTGTGCTGCATTATTATATACTGTGTTCTTGCAATAAAGTAAGCTAGAGAAATGAAGCTGTTAGAAAGAAAATCATCAGGAATGATATATTGACTTTTCATAAAGCATAAGTAGATCCTGACAAAGGTCTTCAAGATCTTCAGGTTGATTAGGCTGAGGAGGAAGAGGAGAGGTGGATCTTGCTGTCTCTGGATTGCAGAGGCAGAAAAACATCTGCATATAAGTGAATCGCTGCAGTTGAAACCCTTGCTGTTGAAGGGTGAACTGTATTACATATTGATTTGTGTCACTAAGAAAGTAACTATCTTTAGAACCAGGAACTCAGCAATCCCTTTCTGGTACCATAAATAAATGGCAATAAGAACTGTAAAACTGAACCAGCATGCACCCATACAAATAAGAGATTATTTTTTGAGGATAGCTACTGAGCACAGAAGACAGAAAAGCAATTCCTTCATGAGAAGCACAAGTTATATTACATATTCTTACACAAGCAAAATGGTTTTATCTGTCATAGTTTATACACATACACATACACACATGCACATATACACATACATATGTGCGCACGCATGTGCACACAGACACCAAGTTAAAAGTCCTGCTGATTCTTAATGACCAAATCCAACTGTTCGCGAGGAGTGGTGGATAACACATTCTACAGTTTGGATGCAATTCTTTTGACTTTTTGACCTGTTCTGTAATGAACTGCCTTTAATGGGTGAATCATGTTTTTAGTTTTATAAGAAACAAAGAAAAAGATGAGAAGCAAGTAAACAGGAACTCTATGATCAGTAGTAGACTATTATGGTATATTCAATAGTCATATGTTTTTCTCCAGTTATACAATTTACTTGAATGATGCACAATTAATCAATTATTATTATTATAGGAGATGGGGTCTCTCTATGTTGCCTAGGCTAGAATAAAGTGTCTATTCATTGGTGCAAACATAGCTCACTGTAGCCTTGAACTCCTGGGCTCAAGCAGTCCTCCTACCTCATCTTCCTGAGTAGCTGGGACTACAGTTTTGTGTGGTTATATCTGGCCTGATACACAATTGTTTATTTATTTATTTTTGATACAGTGTTTCCCTCTGTTGCTCTGCACTGGAGTGCAGTGGTGCCATCTTGGCTCACTGCAACTTCTGCTTCCGGGCCTTAAATGATCCTTTCACCTTTCACCTTAGCCTCCCAAGTAGCTGGCACCCCAGGCACGCACCACCACACTTGGCTAATTTTCTTTTTACGGTTTTTTTTTGTTTTTTGGTTTTTTTTTGTTTAATAGATGAGGTCTCACTATATTGCCAGGCTGGTCTGGAACTTCTGGGTTCAAGTGATCCTCCTGCCTCAGCCTCCCAAAATGCTGGGATTTACAAGTGTGAGCCACTGCACCTGACCTGCACAATTATTATAAAAAGGAATTAAGCCCAGTTGAATTGCAGAAAATTGACCACCTTTTCATTATTTTTTCTAGAAACATTCATATTGTAGAACATATTGTCAATCACCCAGATTCTCTATTTTTTATTCAGTTAAAATAGGATTGCTGCTTATTCCACATTATTTTCTGATATTATTGTGTCATTTATTCCTTTTATGGCTTTATTCCTGTGGATAGATATAGAAATACAAGAATCTCCAAGTCAAATATCAAGGGAAAAAAAGAAAAGAAAAACAGTTTAGGGAAAATTATTCTGTGAAATAGCCATCTGATTTTACAGTTACATATATCATATCAACTTAATACAAATCTTACGCAATGTATTTGTGTCAAGGTTTCCCAAGACCACCCCAGGTTTGGTGGTTCACTAGAAGGACTCACAGGACTCAGCAAATAGTCATACTCAGATCTTTAAGTGATTACAAGAAAGGGGACAAGCAAAATTAGTAGAGGAAAAAGGTGCTTGTGGTCAATTCTGGAGGAAACCAGGCTCAAGCCTCCAGGAGTTCTCTCCTGTGGAGTGCCCGGGATCTGCTTAATTCTCCCAGGCTCACATTTTGACAACATATGTGCAGTGATGTCTACCAGTACCAGAGTCTCATTAGAGATGAAGTATCCAAGTTTTTCTGTGGAAATTACTCTCCCTTACATGTACCCAAATTCCAGACTCTTACAAGGAAAGCAGCTGTTTAGAGTAAATACACTGTTTCTATAAGCACTTTAGACACAGTGAGCCACTCTTCTCAGGGAATGGTGGAAACCCTCCCAATTCCAATTTCCTTAACACCAGCCAAGGGCCAGCCTTGCATGCAGGCCTTTCTAAGGACGGCAGTCTCTTTCCTGCTATATGAAATCTTTTCTGCACAACGCTTATAGCCCCAATTTAATTTTTGGTGTTGTTTTAAAATTTCATTTTAATAACACATAATATTATAAGATAAGGTAACTTGGTACTAATTTCTGTTGTATGATCCATCTTAAGTTGCAATGCTGGTTACTTTTTGACTTTTGGTGACTAACAGGTATTTGTATATAAGTTACCATAGCAATGTTAGGTAATTATAATCTGTCCTTTTTATCTCATTAAGCTTTCAGTAGAATTGTTAAATTAAATAAGCATAATAATTTTTGAGTTAAAATTAGAATAAAAATTGTATTTTATTTTGATTACATGAATAATCTAGTTTTCATATTGTGCTAAATCCCTGTTTAGAATTATGAAATAAGATATTCAATCATTTTTATCAATATTTTCTTACCTAAGCATGCAATTAAATTTATTTATTTTATATATTTCATATACTTCAATTTGAGAAATATAATGACCACATGCTGTCACTTTGGTCTTCAATGATCTCTAATTTTTAGGGTCACTGTCTCTTGCTTAAATATATCATCATAACAGGTTCAGTGAATATCTTTATTTTTTATTTATTTATTAATTTTTTGTGACAGAGTTTTGCTCTGTTGCCCAGGCTGCAGTGCAATGACAGAATCTTGGCTCACTGCCACCTCCACCTCCCGGGTTCAAGCAATTCTCCTGCCTCAGCCTCCCAAGTACCTGGGACTACAGGCATGCACCACCATGCCCGGCTAATCTTTTGTATTTAGTAGAGACGGGGTTTCATCATGTTAGTCAGGCTGGTCTGGAACTCCTGACCTCAGGTGATCCACCCACCTTGGCCTCCCAAAGTGCTAGGATTACAGGCATGAGCCACTGCGCCCGGCCATATTTTTTTTATTATTTTAATTATTCTGGAGATCCTGGGATGCATAAACAGTGAATATCTTTTTTTTTTTTTATTTGAGATGGAGTTTCACTGTCTCCCAGGCTGGAGTGCAGTGGTGCGATTTTGGTTAACCACAATCTCCGCCTTCTAGGCTCAAGTGATTCTCCTTCCTCAGCCTCCCAAGTAGCTGAAATTACAGGTGCCTGCCACCTTGCCCAGCTAATTTTTGTATTTAGTAGAGGTGAGGTTTTGCCATGTTGGCCAGGCTGGTCTTGAACTGCTGACCTCAGGTGATCCACCCGCCTATGCCTCCCAAAGTGCTGAGGTTACAGTCATGAGCCACTGAGCCCTGCTGTGAATATCTTTTTTAAATCAATAACTTTATTTCTTAGAGTAGTTTTAGGTTCACAGCAAAATTGAGAGGAAGGTACAGAGATTTCTTGTATATTCCATGCCTCCAACACATGCATAGCCTCCCCCATTGTTAGTATTTTCCACCATAGTGTGGTACATTTGTTACAACTGATGAACTTACATTGACACATTATAATCACTCAAAGTTCATAGTTTACATCAGGCTTCAATCTTGATGCTGTACATTCTGTGAATTTGGACAAATGTATAATGACATGACATGTATCTATTACTGTTATATTATTGACAGAACAGTTTCACTGCCCTAAAAATTCTCTATGCTATGCCTGTTCATCTCTCCCTTTCTCACTAGCAACTTGTGGCAGCCATTGATCTTTACTCTGTCTTCATAGTTTTACTTTTTTCAGAAGAGTCATATAGTTGGAATAATACTGTGGATATCTTTTTGAATAGTTAAAAAAATCAAAGCTCCATGGCAATTGAAGGTAGTCATTTAAGATGTTCTTTGTCCTTTTGTTTTTCTTTTGCTTTTTTATCATTGTAAAGAATGATATATGCTGATGAGGTATGCTTTACATACTTAGAAAACATGATTTGTATAGATATTTGGCACATAATGGAAAGGGTTGAGGAAAAGGACACCACGCCGTACCACACAGCACAACCTGGAGCATCTTGCTCTGTGAGGTGGGTCCAGATATACTGTCTAGCCATGGAAGGGGACAAGCGCAAGGGGTTGTACTTTATAAAACTGGAATCACAAAGTCTTTCATACTTACCTTCGGTTGGAAATAAGACCAGGCAGTGAATGCTATAGGTAAATACATATGTTCCTCACTGATCCTTTTCCTTTGAGGGATGAGGTTGACAACAGCCTGTATTATGATGACATGACTCACCTACAACTAGATTCTGTTATGAGGGATGGCAAGGGAGTTTTGCTTTATGTGAGGTGAAAAAGAATTTTTTTCTCCTACTAGGGAGAACGGCAAGCATTGGAACATTCTGGTAGTAAAAGGGCATTGATAGTTTTCTTTCTATATATTTTTCACATCAGATAATACTGCCCAGCAGCCTGCCACACCTCCCCAGTGTTTCTTAAGCTTCTCTTTGAATGTGGATAAGCTCTTAAAGGAGTGATCTTTCCAGTGGTTCTTTCTGTGGGAGGTAAAATGGCAGGTGAACATGGGCCTTGTTATATGTAGGGCAGAGCAAATAGCTACAACTAAGGAAACCACCCAGCACCTTCCCCAGAAGAGTATTAGCCAGAGTAACACAGTGATCTCTCTTGAGCTCTTCTCCACTGGCAGCTGCAAAGTTTTTGCAAGGATTCCTGTTTCTGGTCTGATTACTATGTTTTGCTGGCTTCTGGTGATAGGGTGTTTTATCCTAAACTGAACAGTTTGAACTGAAGAGCTAGAGAGGCTGTGTTGTGTTATAACAAAATAAGTGCAGTAGTTCCCCCTTAATTGTGGGAGATACATTCCAAGACCCCCAGTGGATGCAAGAAACCATGAATAGTACTGAATCACAAACTATTTTTTCTATACATACATATCTATGATAAAGTTTAATTTATAAATTAAATCTGATGTAATCTGAAGATAGGGTGTGAGAATTGAATTGTGCCATCAGCAGGAATGATTGCTTGCTTGTTGGTGGGGAAAAACTCTCCACACATTTGGTCACAGAAGCCTTCTTTGTTGATGATTGTTGCTGTGGTGTGAGAGCAGAGAAAAACATGTCAAGTATGTCTTTCCGCACATACAGTGGATAAGGGGTACTACTGTATCCTCTAACTGCTCCTCATATTTTGGTCCAGAAATCATGCTCTTTGACACTGTTGACTCATCACACCTGTTCTGCTAACAATACCATTTTTACTCAATCTCATAGGGTTTGGCTAGGATGACTTGTATACTGCAGTTCACTTGTAGATACCAAATTTTAATAAATTTATTCTTCTTTACATCTAATAAATGCAAAGGGAAGAGTTCTTACTGCATTAATTACCTACCAATAGGTAAAATTAATGTTAATTCTAATAAGGTCCCAGGCATGCTCCCTAAGGAATTCTTTGTAACAAAGCATCAGTCTTATGCTTTTAAAAAACAAACCAAAACAAAACCACCACCACCATCAACAACAAAAACAGGATCTAAAGCATACACACAAGTGTGCACAATTTTTTTTATGAAGGTAGTGTCTTACTGTGTTTCCCAAGCTGTTCTCAAACTTCTAGATTCCTCAAGTGATCCTCCTGCCTCATCCTCCCAAGTAGTTTGGATTGCAGGCATGCATCACTGTGCATTCTTATGCTTTTAATATTCTGTACATTTATTATTGATTTAAAATGCATTCTACCTTTTTCTTTAATAGATGTTGGAAGTTCTGATGAATCTGCAGTCAGGTAGGATTTTATAGATTTAAAAAATTATGTTAACTAAGAAAACATAGATGGAAGAAACTAATATCTGTTGAGTGTTGTATTCTGGGCTAGACATCCTAATATGTTCTATGCATTTATCATCTCATAAAGCCATCACAACATCTGTGTTCCTATAACCTACTGTTTATTAAATAAACAACTATCGATTAGAGCAGTTGATTAATTGCCTTATAATCTCATAGTTAACAAAGTAGCTGGCCTACAGTTGGACCGTCAGCCTGCCTGGCTTCCAAATCCCTTCTCTTGCTCCTCAGCATAGATTGATAGACATCCATGCAGCACTTGGATCAAGGTATAGGTCTGAATCAGATTAATCAGATTCATTAATTTAATTAATGTCTAAATTAATGAGAGTTTAAATACCTTAAATACCTTAAACTGTCATTTAAGGTTATTGTTAGAATGTGGTTAGTGGAAGAGATTGTCCAGATAAATTTGACAATTTCAGTGGTAACCAGTATCTTATTTTTACCATCAAAGGCTTTAGGGCAAATCTTACTTAGCTTTGGCCATAGGACTGTAGGTTTTACAAAAGCAAGTTTAGGCAAGTCTTAGAGAGAAATCATTTGACTTCCCAGTTTGGTTTTCCATTTAGGCAAGTATTTCTGCTACTTCCATAATACTTTTGTTAGTCTTGTTTCTTTTTCCATGACTTTTCTATAATCTTGTCTTGATTTTTTAGAACTTTCTTCTCTGCTTTTCTTGCTGTTTCTTTTGTTCTATTATTTTTTAAAATTCTGCTGGGTATGTATTCCCAGTTTTCCTATAGACAGAATCAAGAGGACATAGAATTACAGAATTTTAAGGAATCTTAGAATGAATTAAAATACTTTCTAGTATTTTTACCTGTATTGAACATTCTGGTCAAGTGATTCTCAGAGAATGTGAGGCTCAAAGAGATTAGGATGCTTTTTTTTTAGACATAGGACTTGGCAGAAATGAGATTTGAACTCATTTTGAGGCCCAGTACTCTTCCTTCTTTTTATATCCTATTTGCATGTGCTTTAATAATACAAATGGGAGTGAGTCCGGTGCACCCAGTGGATAGTATGAGAATGGAATTAGCTGGTGAACCCGATGGAAGTAGATAAAAATGGAATGAGCAGGGGAAGGCCAAGTTTGAAGAGAAACAACACTGGATTGGATAGGAGTATGGACTCTTCAATAAGAGATCAAAATATTGGGGTTTATGAGAAGTTTGATAAAGAGTTCAAGGGAGCTCTAAAAAGTTTGCTCCTTTTGTTTAAATCAAGGACTGACAAACTTGAAGAATTTTACTGAAAGATGCTAAAACATTTTGAGACACTGGGAGGAGTGTCTACAGCAGATAGAAATGTGGTGTCATCTATTTCCGTCCTGACTTTCAGAGGGGTGGCTTAGAGCCCCTGGAGTACTAAGGGGCTGGAGATTGCTGGACTACATAGATGTGTGGCCCAGGACAGGTGGCCTCTTCACCTCTGCCTCTGTTCCTGATTCACTGATGTCCTTCCCATGTCCATGTAGGCTGGGTCAGGGGCATGATTGGCTGGCAAATCAGTCATGGAGTTCAGTTGGGTAGTTGGTAGTGTGTCTATGCTGGGTGCAGGTGATGGAGACTCCAGTTAGCTTGTTTTTCAGGAGCAGGGATATAGAGGGCTCCTACTCCTGGTCATTTGAGGCCATCCTTTCAGGAATCTGTGCTTTCATAGGCTGAAGATTTGAAGATTGGAGACTTCTGTGGAGCCCTGCAGAAGTGGAATCTGGAAGTGGGAGCCCATAGGAAGACAGATACTTAGATAGTACTTAGGGAAATAGAGGTACAACTACCAGGACTCTGTTTTTCTGGCAGTCTCTCTCCTTGGGTGTCTGAGTGCCTATGAAAAATTTTAAGGGCTTGCTAGTTTATGTGGACCTGAATAAAGTAGGACCTATAGAGTGAAAATAATGGGATTTTATAATTGTTAATATTTTAATCTTTCTGGGAAAAGTATTCTCAATAAGAACATACACTTTTGTTATTTGATTTTTGTACATGTAGCTTTCATACCTTTCAAATATTGCATGGGATTTCCTGTACCGATTTAGGGCAAAGGAAAGCAATAGGACATTCCTAAGTGGGTTCCATGTTGAGGAATCAAGACTGCCAATTTGAAGTGATGCAGATTAGTCTTTTAACCAGAGATAGATTATGGAAAAGAGACAGTGGATCTTTCTACCTTGTTTTAGGTCATCAGTTTTCTTCCAGTTTAGGTAACAAAATTTATGTCATCCATTAATTGAGTTTTAAGTTCAGCTTCAGGACAGATAATTTGTGAGGGCAAATTATTGTCAGGCTCTGCCAATATATTGACTGTCACTATTTGTTATGAAGCTGAAGGTTAGTTTTCATTGAATATTTTATAGATTTAGACAGGTGGAGGCAGAAATAGGTAACTAAAATCTATTTTTAGAACAGAGGACCTATTTTAATTATATCAAGAATCATAATTTAATATATAGATCACTGACCTTTCCCCAGGTTATTCTTTCCTTTTTTGAGGGGGAAGCTGGATATAAACTGGCAGTTAAAAAATTGTAAAGAAATCAACTTGCTCATTTTCATTGTGTATTTTTGCTCCCAAGCATTTTCCATGAACTGTGTGTGGATTCATTGCCTGCATTGGATGACGAAGTGTTGAGTGTTGCTGCTAAGGTAAAGTGGTCTCTTGTAAAATTAATTTTCTCACTCTGAATGTAGTTTTGCATAGTATTTACTTTTCAAACTTAGCAGTGGTTTATCTGTCATTGTTTTATGGTGGTAACGGAAAGTGGGTCAGAGAAAAACATATATATGGCTAGTTGATTGAAAAAATTTGTTTAACTTTGGTAACTAACAAAGATTGATAAGTACCGTGACAGGGTAGGAGCTGAAAAAAAATGAACTGGAAAATAAGTAGTGACAGGAAAATCACATTAGGAAATGCTTTCTCCAATAGAGGAAATATGAAATTTGATTAAGCTTTATTTGGATAAATACTAATAATTTGACTTTTAAATCCTGTGAGTGTGACTTTCATAATATTTATGCCTGTATAACTCTTCAGTGGATCAAATTATTTGCAGTAATCATGGAATCCTCCTGGTAACTTTTAGTTGCAAAAAGGTTCAGCACTTTAGCATATAGCTTTTCTTCTTGGAAACTTATTATTTTGGTATCATATAGTTTTTAGGAGAGATTGTTTCTCTACTTATATTATTGGTTCTATAGTGAGACTAAAATAATATTAAAAATTGTAGAAAAATAGCTGAGTGTGGTGGTGTACACCTGTAGTCCCTGCTACTTGGGAGTTTGATGCAGGAAGATTGCTTGAGCCCAGGAGTTTGAGAACAGCCTGGGCAACATAACAAGACTGTATCTGATTTAAAAATATAAATTGTGGAAACATAGAAATTTAAATTTATGTTCTCAAAATTTGTATTGCGAAGGGATTTTTGTGTGTTTTATGAGTTGTCCATGAAGAGTTTATATAAAACACTTCATCTAATTGAATAACATGTATTTTGCTGCAAATAACCAGTTCTAGAAGCAGAGACTCTTAATACCAATATGGTAAGACTTTATCATCATAATTTTGTCATTGTAGTTTATTTAAAATATTTAGTTGGCCAGACGTGGTGGCTCACACCTGTAATCCCAGCACTTTTGGAGGCCGAGGTGGGTAGATCACCTGAGGTCAGGAGTTCAAGATCAGCCTGGCCAACATGGTGAAACCCTGTCTTTAAAAAAAAAAAAACAACACAAAAATTAACCAGGCGTGATGGTGCATGCCTGTAATCCCAGCTGCTCAGGAGGCCACGGTGGGAGAATCGCTTGAACCTGGGAGGCGGAGGTTGCAGTGAGCCAAGATCGCACCATTGCACTCCAGCCTGGGTGACAGAGCAAGACTACATCTTAAAAAATAAAGTAACCACTCAAAGTCCTTATATCCTATTCTGAAATTTTGAATGTCAGAAGGTTTTCTATTTAGTTGTTTAAATAATCATTGGAAGCTCCTGCATACTATAGGCTACTGGAGGTCAGTAAACATATTTGTGTGTATCCTGGAGTACCTAGAATATAGTCTTCCATGTAAGAAGCATTTTACTTGTTGTTTTTTGAGATGGGGTTTCACTCTGTCACCCAGGCTGGAGGGCACTGGTGAGATCTTGGCTCACTCCGATCTCCATTTCCTGGGCTCAGGAGATCCTCACACTTCAGCCATCCAAGTAGTTGAAACAGTAGAGCTGTGTCACCATAGACCTGTGTCACCATGCTCGGCTGAGTTTTGTAGAGACAGGGTTTTGCCTTGTTGCCCAGGCTGGTCTTTAACTGTTGGGCTCAAGTGTTCTGCCCGCCTCAGCCTCTCAAAGTACTGGGGTTACAGGCATGAGACATTCAGTCTTAATAGTTGTTTAATCTGAATAAACAGACAAATGAATTTTTATATAATGGAATGTTGTAAGTAATATAATATACCTAATGTATCTAACAATTAAATATTGTATTTAAAATATTGCTTACATTTGTATTATTTTTTAATATTTAAGGGAGTATAAGTTTTGATGTGTTATGTTGAGAAATTATGCCATAATTAAAAAGGAAATAAATTAGAAATAGGTCATCAGTAGCAAAGAGGGTTACAATATATTTTCTAGTATCATTGAACTGGAATCTTAACATTGAGATTTTAGATTAACATTTCTTAAGCTTTTTATTAGTCCCAACTCAGGTTCTATTAAATATACCTTTTCAAGCCATACATTACCCTTTATTATTATTATTCTTATATTTTAAGTTCTCGGGTACATGTGCACAACGTACAGGTTTGTTACATATGTATACATGTGCCATGTTGGTGTGCTGCACCCATTAACTCGTCATTTACATTAGACATATGTCCTAATGCTATCCCTTCCCCCTCCCCCCACCCCACAACAGGCCCCGGTGTGTGATGTTCCCCTTCCTGTGTCTAAGTGTTCTCATTGTTCATTTCCCACCTATGAGTGAGAACATGTGGTGTTTGGTTTTCTGTCCTTGTGACAGTTTGCTCAGAATGATGGTTTCCAGCTTCATCCATGTCCCTACAAAGGACATGAACTCATCCTTTTTTATGGCTGCATAGTATTCCACGATGTATATGTGCCACATTTTCTTAATCCAGTCTATCATTGTTGGACATTTGGGTTGGTTCCAAGTCTTTGCTATTGTGAATAGTGCTGCAATAAACATACATGTGCATGTGTCTTTATAGCAGCATGATTTATAGTCCTTTGGGTATATACCCAATAATGGGATGACTGGGTCAAATGGCATTTCTAGTTCTAGATCCTTGAGGAATCACCACACTGTCTTCCACAATGGTTGAACTAGTTTACAGTCCTACCAACAGTGTAAAAGTGTTCCTATTTCTCCACATCCTCTCCAGCACCTGTTGTTTCCTGACTTTTTAATGATCGCCATTCTAACTGGTGTGAGATGGTATCTCATTGTGGTTTTGATTTGCATTTCTCTGATGGCCAGTGATGATGAGCATTTTTTCATGTGTCTGCCATACATTACTCTAGAATTCTGGTGACCAATTCTTTTTCTGGGTGGAATGTTGATGGAAAGTTCCAGTTTTCTCTCTCTGTTATAATAATGTTCTTTCAGGTAGTGGTAGATGACCATATTTAGCTAATTGAATGTCTTATAGTAATAAACTCTATCACAGAAGTACTTACAAAAAACTAATTGTAGCATAAATATTAATTAGTATTATCAGGGATATGAAAGACCAAAAGGCTCTGTTATAGATCTATTTCCCCATGTACTTTACTGTACCTCATGTTGTTTCTTTTCTTTCTTGGCTTAAGCTCATATTTCATTGACCAATTAGGCTTCTTTTTTGTTTGTATCTCTCTTCATTCTTACATTTTAAATTGATATTTTTGGGGAGTCAGGGTCGTGCTCTGTTGCCCAGGCTGCAGTGTAGTGGCATGATCTTGGCACCCTACAGTCTCCACCTCTCAGGCTCAAGTGATCCTCCCACATCAGCTTCCCAAGCAGCTGGGACTACAGGCACACACCATCATGCCTGACTCCTTTTGGTATTTTTTGTGTAGAGATGTGTTCTCATTATGTTGCCCAGGCAGGTCTCAAACTCCTGAACTCAAGCAATCCACCCACCTTGGCCTTGCAAAGGGCTGAGATTACAGGTGTGAGCCACCATGCCTGGGCAACATTGAGACTGATTTAAAGAAATTGATTAGGGCTGGGTGTGGTGGTGCACACTGCTTATCTCAACACTTTGGGAGGCAGAAGTAGAAGATTTACTTGAGCCTAGGAGTTTGAGACCAGCCTGGGCAGTATAATGAGGCCTTGTTTCTACAAAGATAACAATAGAAACATTAGCATGGCATGATGGTATGCACCTGTAGTTCCAGCTATTCAGGAAGTTGAAGTGGGAAGATTGCTTGAGGTCAGGAGTTTGAGACCACAGTGAGCCATAATCAGGCCCCTGCATTCTAGCCCTGGGTTGACAGAGTGAGACCCAGTTTCATAAAAAGAGATTGATAAGAAACTGTTGATGCAACTCATTATAATTTTAAAATGGAAACTAATTCTTGATATTACCTTAGCAGTGTGTCCCCGAGAAAGTGTCAGAGCCTTTACGTGGACCTTCCCATGGAAAAGGAAGCAGAATAGTCAATGGAAAAAGAGAAAGTGAGAACCATATTTTATTTAAAAAGTCATTTGTTGGAGGCTGGGTGCAGTGGCTCACACCTGTAATCCCAGCACTTTGGGAGGCCGAGGTGGGCGGATCACAAGGTCAGGAGATCGAGATAATCCTGGCTAACATGGTGAAACCCCATCTCTACTAAAAATACAAAAAATTAGCCAGGTGTGGTGGCGGGCCCCTGTAGTCCCAGCTACTTGGGAGGCTGAGGCAGGAGGATGGTGTGAACCTGGGAGGCGGAGCTTGCAGTAAACGGAGATCGCTCCACTGCACTCCAGCCTGGATGTCAGAGTGAGAGACTGTCTCAAAAAAAAAAGAAAAAAAGTCATTTGATGGAATGTTTCTTTGAAAATATGAGCACTAATAGAGTCTAATAGCTAAAGAAAATGCCCTATTAACTGTATAATAAGTAAAGGAGAAGTGAAATGGTGATAAGTTGTGTCTCTAACCAAGGGTCAGCAGTTGATTCTATTGGGAGTACCACTAAAGGAGCTGAGTTGTGGGTTCCATTTTAAGATACTCTAAGACCTGAGGCAAGTCAGGAGAGAGGGAAGAGGAAATGAATAAAAGAGAAAGAAAGATGAGGAGGGCAGAGTATACATGGAATAAATAAAAACACATATGCGGATGTATGTAATAGAGGGTAGTAAAGTCTAATTGATCTGTAGAAGAAGGAAGAACAGGGTGTTAGAAATAGGAAGGAAGATAAAGTGAGCTTCCAGTACCAACATGTGTCAGAGAATTAGAGTAACATTTTCCTACTCTTGCTGTCATCCTCACTACTGGGGAGGCATTAAGGATTGAGGTATTTTACCACACAGACCTATGTTTTATCTACCATAGATGAACATCATCATAAATGGTCAGCCATGTATGGCTATAATTTGGTTTTAAAGAAAATGTTATAACCTCATAGGATAGTATCATATAGGCCAAATTAACGTAATTGAAAAGAATAGTGTTGGGTGATGTATGGAGAAGAAATTAATTAGAGAAGGTATTACCTGATTAAAAGTTCATTAGAAACATTATGGCTTATAATGTAGTATTAAATTCAGAGACATAATAGGGAAGAAATTGAGTCTAGGCCAAAAAGGGCAATTAGGGTAAACGAATATGGAAGCACATATAAAGTGTAAAACAGGGCATTCAGATAGTCATGAATTAGTTGAGGAATTTCTGGAAACTGCACATTCTGATTTAGCAGGTATAGGAGTCTGCATTTCTCATGAGTACTCAGGTGATGTTGTTGCTGGTCCTTGGACACAGCTCTGAATAGCAAGGGAATAGCCTTCCTTTAGAGAAATCTGGAAAAAGAACCACTGGAGAGCAATTTGAATAATAGCAGAATCCAGGGAAAGCATTAATTTCCTTTTATTTGTGAGCACGATTCTAGCCACAGGGGAAGGAAAATGAGATGAAAAAAGAGAGATTACAGGTGTATACTACTGCTGAATACAGATGAAAAAAGTGGTCACAATTATCCATAAAAAGCAGTTAGGAAGGGAAGCATCAGGATGACAGATCTAAAAATCACTTTTTCAAAGGAAGAGGGATTGTGAAAGGACACAGAGGGAGGAAAGAAAGACATTTGCTGGGGTCTTGGGAGTTAAAGCCAAGTAAACTTGAGACAACTCACTTTCAGTTGCTTCAGCATATGCCCAGTCTCACAAAAGAGGTTATTGCTGTGGAGAGTACTGGAGGCAGGAGGGAGTGCTAGAATTGGGGTAAACCACAGCAGCTCATTTCACTTAATAATTGTCAGGCCTCAGAGAGAGAAGTTTCATTGACATGAGTGAATAAGATGTGATTAAGTTGCATATAGATGCTTTGGCTAATTTTTTTTGAGACAGCCAGTTCTTTGATATGATAGCTGCTTTATAAAAGTCCTTTACAGTGTAAGATGATATACCAAACTTAGTTAATTTTAGAAGCAATTGTATTATAAAATTCATTCTGTGAATACCAAAATACTCATTTTCAATAAGTACTGCACTGATTTTGAAATATAAATGTGTATTCGTATCCAGCAAGTCTGTGGTAATTCAGTGTTTTCTTTTTTGATAAATATTTTGATATTGGAAGCTTATTCGACATGGTTTATTTGATGTGTTTTATGGACCACCTCGCACAAGTGGATCAAGGAGCTCTAACTCAAGGACAAATGAGGGGATAGGAGAAATGTAGGTGCTGCAGTAGCCCATGTGATCATGGGAAAAATGAGTATTTTGATTAGCTGTTATTTCATAAGTGTGCATCCTAGCTGATCAATGTAGAATACTTTCTTTGATGAGAGGTGAATCACACATTCACCTGAACTGTCATCCCAACTGTGTATTTCCTCAGCGACAGGACAAGGGGAATTTATCTGTGGTGTGCTGGCAGCAATGCCTCTGATGTGTTGAGTTATAATACTCTGTACATTCACCATCAGCTTTGACATCGATTCCCTCAGGTTTGATTTGCTCCTCTGTTTAGTGGTCCCTTTTCTCCTCATCAGCCCACGTGTTCACAGTGATATCCATGCTTTTCTATTTTAGGTATAGACATTTGAAACATAATCTCACTACTGAAATGTAAGCTGTGCATTTTAGGAATCCTGTATTCCTATTTTCCTCATTAGGTTTCTGTCATGTTGCTGTCCTAGGCAATGAAAAGAAGAAGCCAAGAAGAACCCTCAAAACCTTAAGTAATTATTTTCATAGGCAGGCATGAGAATTCAGCTCGACAGTACCACTGCATGAATGTTTGGTTGGCCCTGTCATACTTACATATAATTGATGACATATCCCCTTTGCTCTGTAGGGCCTCCTGCAAAACATCCTTCCTTGAAGGTAATTAATTATGTATATTTTTGAATCACTAACTCCATGTTGTATAAAATATATATGATTTATGAATCATTTTCTTTTAAAACCTATTCAGCCTAGCACTGAAATGGAAGATCCTGCTGTGAAAGGAGCAGTACAAAGAAAGAATGTACAGACATTGAGAGCAGGTACATATTCAATACAAATGGAATGCTGGAAATAAGTACATTCAATGATTGGAAGTACTCACATTATTCTTACCCCTAATTCTGTTTGTTCAAAATTGAATGGAAGGCATTGACGTAAATGTTATTGTTGGTATCCATATTTGAATAACAATAAATTTAGAAGCTTAAAAAAGATTTTAAAAATGTAAGCTTTAACTCAGATGTTTCTCTTTTAATGTTTTGAATAGCATGAAGTTTTCAGTATAAAATTTTTATACTTGTCAGGGATTAAAAGCACTGAATTTTGAGACTCTAAGATATTTCCATTGATTTATGTGCTAGTTGGAGCTCTGATCTTTACGTAGAGGAAAGCTTTTCTTATTAACGTGTCAGTTTCTGTTTTAACTTTAGAGGCTTGCTGCTAGTGTTATTACACTGATGATCTGAAGCCAATCAGATGTTCTAGTGAGCAAGACTGTGTGTGTATGTGTATGTATAGGTGTGTGTATGTGTGTGTTTGTGGCATCTTTGACTATTAAAAATGAGGAAAGTAATTATTCATTTATAACTGGTAGACACAGTCTTTTAAAATGGTGATTTTGAGCCTTTTTGGTGTTAAGGTTTTTAAAACATGATTGCATAGAGGCTACCGACATCATAAGTTGGTTGTTTTTCATTTCAATGCGCTTTTGAAATCTTTAACTATATTGTGATGCTCAGAAATAATATGCAGAATTTTTTATTTGTGTCCCAAAATGGTGTGTGAGTGGTTATACACTTTACATACCATTCTGCCACTTTCTTTGGTGTATTTTGTATTATATTTTCCAGATGTATCTACATTGATATGATTATCTCTGGTTTAATTCATTTTACACTTTTCATTGTATTCCCTTACACCACTTTACCACATTTAGTTAGACTCTCCTGTTGCTGATAAATGAAGAAAGAAAGAAAAATAAAAATAATGTCAGATTAAGAGGGCTTTTCGTTAATCAGTTTGTATATATTAATATTTACTATATGAGAGTTTAAAGTTGAAAAGTTCAGAATACAAGCATGCACCACCATATTTTATAAATGTCCTTAGAACTATGACTCATGAGCCTTTAGCCTATGAAGTTAGGACAATTCATTTCTCTGAAGAAGTTTGCTGTGCTATTCTCAGAAAAGAAAACTGAAAATAGCAAATGATATTGTCTTATTTGACCTCTTGGACATCCTTGAATGAAACTGAAACTCCAGGGATACTTGGATCAAAATTCAGAACTAATGTTTTGAATAATATAGTTTGTGAATGTCCAGTGATCATGAGCCCTTGATGGGGAAATGACCTTTCGAGTTTCACTTTTGCATTTTTTGCTCTTTTCCTTGACTTGTCTTAAAAGCTTAAATTCAACCATTTTATTTTTACAGAAACCAGGAATATAACTTTTAAAATATATGTCTGTCCTGTCTCACGGTGTTGTGTACTCTTCAGATCTTTTGTGAACATAGACTTATATGGGAACAATTATGTTTTTTGTTTGTTCATTTGTGTTTTTGAGACAGAGTCTTGCTCTGTCACCAAGGCTGGAGTGCAGTGGCTCAGTCTTGGCTCATTACCACCTCTGCCTCTCAGGTTCAAGCAATCCTCCTGCCTCAGCCCCTTGAATAGCCGATACTACTTGCACGTGCTACCATACCCTGCTAATTTTTCTATTTTTAGTAGAGATGGGGTTTCACCATGTTGGCCAGGCTGCTCTCAAACTCCTGACCTCAGGTGATCTGCCCACCTCAGCTTGCCAATGTGCTGGGATTACAGGTGGGAGCCACTGTGCCAGCTACAAATAAGATTTTTAAGGCTATTATATTTTATACAATTCTTTGGTCTATGTGAATTCTGAAGGTATTCATGCATTGAGGGAAGATTATATCAGTTTAATGAAAGCAGTTTTTAATTTAATGTATATTCATTAAAATTTTTTTTGAAGTTTTTGTCTCTAGTACACAGAAACACACAATAATGTCATGGGTATTTGACCTTTATGTGTTTATGCACAAACTTAGTTATTCAAATATTTTCTGATCCCTGAAGAATCTTATTTACTAATAAACAAATTTCTCATTAAAAACAACATATATAATAGAGATCGTTGAGTGATTGAAAGTAAATTGTAGTAAATAACAGAAGCTTAGAACAAGTTAAGTAAACTTGTCTGAGTTAATAGCAATTACAGGACTTTTAAAATATGTTAGACAATGAGGGAGTGGTGTGTTTGTGGGGTAGAAGACAACATGGTACTGCTTCAGTGAAGAAAGAACTTTTACAACTTATTACAATTTGTATTACTATTTACATTCTAATAAATAAAAACTTTATTTTCAGATATTTTAGATTATGTTTCTACTAGTTGAACCATCAATAGTAAGACTTTTCAAAGATTTGGGAAGTTGTGAGTTGACGATAAATATCTGTATCGCCATCCGTGATCAAAAATCAGACAGCAACTACAGACTTTGGACATGCGAACTTCATAGTTAAAGAAAGGATTAATTTTGGAGCTGTGTTTCTATCAGGGAATTATACTCTTCATTACCTGCATGAATCGCAGTTATGAGAGTAGAAAGAGAGCAAAGAAGGGAAAGAAGCATAGAAAATTTTATTCTAGATTACCTCGGTTGGCTTCATGCTACCATAGTTCTGACTTTTAAAAAGTCATTTTGTCGTCAAATGTACTTTGTGTTTACTCCCCTTATGCAGCCTACAACCAAACAGAATGCTTCTTAGCAAGGCATTTATATTCTTCCCTTAAGGAAAGCAACATATAAATAACAAAGAGAATGAGGAGAAAGAGTAATTTCATTGAGGTTGTTATTTAACATAAATTTGAGTGTGGGTACCATGATTATATTTAGAATTTTGGGACTGGATGGGAAAACCAGCTAGACATCTACAGATTCCCTACTCAAACACAATGTGCCTTTGTTTTATTTTTACATCTCTAATTTTGCAATTATTCAGTACAACTGTATGCAGTGTCACTAAAAATACCTTCCAAAACCAAATATTAAATAATGCCTATGGCTTTCGGTTTTATAGTGTTGATTTTCCCAATTTTAATGGGAACCATTGAGCATTTGCCTTGTGGTGTCTCCTCAGCTGTATTCACACATTCCATCACCTTGTCTTAATGGATAATCATACACTAGGAGTACGGGTTTTCAGAAGAGCTGTGTCATTTAAAGATAACAAAGGAGCATCAAATTTAATTCTGCTAGAACACCTGGTCTACTGATTAACTGCAGCTAATATGGGGTCTACTTCACATACAAGTTAAATTCAGTGCCCTTAATCAGTCATATGATCAGGTCAACAGTAATAAATTATGCAATATTTTTCCCCCACCCCTATAGTTTTAATTTCTTTTTCCCCTTATATCTAGAATTAACATTTTGTTTTATAAAACATGATGATAATCTTCTAGAGTAGTGATGACAAGCTATAAACCCAAAGTTTCTTACCTATGCAGATGACTTGTTTGCTTCTATTTTCTCATGAGCTTGGTAGATCCAGGAAACAGAACTTTTAAAACAAAATCCCCATATGTGGCTGGGCACGGTGGCTCGTGCCTGTAATCCCAGCACTTTGGGAGGCTGAGGCGGGTGGATAACCTGAGATTGGGAGTTTGAGACCAGCCTGACCAACATGGAAAAACACATCTCTACTAAAAACACAAAATTAGCTGTTCATGGTGGCAAATACCTGTAATTCCAGCTACTTGGGAGGCTGAGGCAGGAGAATCGCTTGAACCTGGGAAGCAAAGGTTGTGGTGAACTGAGATCATACCACTGTACTTCAGCCTGGGCAGGAAGAGTGAAACTCCATCTCAAAAAACAACAACAATGACAACAACAACAACCACCACAAAACTCAAATGCATTTCCTTGGCACAGTAAAACTGAAACAGAAAAAGTGTAAAGTAAATACAAGTAACTGAAACAGTTTATGTATATTATCTTACTTCTCATTTGATAAAATTTGTAAAGTAATGAGCAGAGGGTATTTCTCCAGGGACCTGGATATATACATTTATTCATTCAGTAAAAATTCATTCCTATAATGGCCACTGATACTTGTATCCTAAATATTTCTGAAAACATCTCCTCAGGCCTGCATCATCTTTGCAACTTTGCCATATTTTATCTTTGTTCATTTATTTATATGCCTCAGAATTTTATGCTCCTCACAGTATTTAGAGTTAATTATCTCTAATGTAAATAGATCCATGAACCACTCCTGAATACCTAATGTCCAAGCATCTTAAAGCTTTATATAAGGATTTCAGAAACTGACTTCTGGGTTGGGCACGGTGGCTCATGTCTGCGATCCCAGCACTTTGGGAGGCTGAGGCAGGTGGATCATTTGAGGTCAGGAGTTCAAGACTAGCCTGGCCAACAAGGTGAAACCCCATCTCTAATGAAACACAAAAAATAGCAGGTGGTGGTGGCATGCACCTGTAATCTCAGCTACTTGGGAGGCTGAGGCAGAAGAATTACTTGAACCCAGGAGACCGGGTTGCAGTGAGCCAAGATCATGCTACTGTGCTCCAGTCTGGGAGACAGAGTAAGACCTTGTCCCAAAAAAAGAAAAGAAAAGGAAACTGATTTCTGCCCAAATTTCCATCTGTAGCCCATTCCCCATCTGCCTTTTTCTCTGGAATTGTTCAGCTGCTGGTAATGGCCCCCTCACCATTCCTCTTTTGCAGAGAAATACATACTCTCTTGGAGGCTTCTCTCCCTCTCTTGTTGCTGCCTGGCATGTGCTCACCCTTTCCTGCCCTCTGCCTCACTTAATCTGGCGAACCTCACTCTCTAATTCTCAGCTCATGCATGGTCTTTAGGAAAGCCATCCCTGACAGCTTTTATGTTCCTTCCTTATACCCCAGTGCCTAACACTTAGCAGGAACTCAATAACTAATTATTTAGCAAAATTAAGACTGTTTATACAAAGATGATTCAAAAGATTGTCCTCTACAGTCTAGCAGCAAAGGGGATCGACATGTAAAGACATGATATGAAGTTCAGGTGGTAAAGTGACACTAGAAAAATTGACAAAGTACTAAGGGACTGCAATGAAACAGACACCTCTGTGTGTGGAGAAAGATAGCTAGAATCAAGGAAGACTTCACACAGCATTCTGAGCCTTTTTTTTTTTTCTTTTTCTGTTGTTGGAGACAAGTTCTTACTCTATCACCCAGGGTGGAGTGCAATGGCGTGATTGAGACTCACTGCAACCTCAAACTCCTGGGCTCGAGGGATCTTCTTATCTAAACTTCTTGAGTGGCTGGGACTACAGGCACATATCACCATACCTGCCTAATTTTTTGTAGAGTCAAGGTTATCTATGGTTCCCAGGCTGGTCTTAACAGTCTTGGCCTCGAGTAATTCTCCTATTTTGGCCTTCCAAAGTGCTGGGATTACAGATGTGAGCTATTATGTCCAGCCTACTTTCTGAGTCTTAAAAGATGAAAATAAATTTTTCAGAATAGCAGGGGAAAACATTTGCGATGTAAAAAATGGTGTGCACACTAATTAAGATATAAACAACAATAATTTTGCAAATTATTAGTAACTGCCAACCCAATTAGTGTCTTGTTAAAAAGATACTGTTATGTACATTCTATATTTTGACTGTATTTCAAAATTATGTTTTGTTTCCAACAGTTTTGTTGATTTATGTTGGGTGGAACAATTTGTGAGTGACCCTGAGATTTTGTATGGCTTGAACCTGGTGATATCTAGTGTCTCCCCAAGTGGTTTGTTGAAGTTTTGGATAATTAGAAGTATTTCTTAAAGAAGTAAATATTTCAGTAAAAATTAAGCTTCATTTAAACCCTCAAAATATAAAATACAAAGAAATGTATTTTCTATTTATTTTTATAAAGATTATAGTCTTTATCTAACTGTTCTTAGTTCATTTGAACTAAACCAATGAATTTGTCAACAGAACAAGCCTTACCAGTGGCTTCAGAGGACGAGCAACAAAGGCGTGAAAGAAGTGAAAAGAAGCAACCACGCTTAGTAGCAAAGCGTAGTCCAAATGACATGACCTTTTAGACTATACCTTTAGAATCCAATAGATCATAATTTTATATTTAATTTTTAAAACATTTTAACCAGTTATGAAACTTAAGATATTCTCACTATCTCTAGTAACTATTCGTTATTCTAGTAATTCTTACCAACTCTAGTAACTCTCAGCTGTCTTTACCCTTGGAATTGAGGCAAGAATTTTTCATATCTTGCTCTTTTATCTGTATAACCTTACTCATAATACAGAAGGTAACATGAAATATTGGGTCATATTACTAAGGAATAGAAATTATGAACAATTTAATAACGATGGCCGCTGAGTTAAACTAGTGTTAAAAGAGTCATCATTGCCAGTGGTTCAAATGTTGCAGTTTTATATTGCTGGTCACCAGTGCCGAGGTTAAAGATTTATTCTGTTTTGTGGTCGCCAGTTGACTTCTGTGTCTGTGTTCAGGGAGTGAATGGGGTCATAAAAGTCAACCCAGTTGCCTTTTAAGAGAATCCTACCTTGCAGAATGGGACCTTTGGTATCAGGATACAAACAATAACTTTATTTCAACATAAATACATAGTAAATATTACTAAAATTTAAAAAATCCAAACACTATCACTACTGGAACTTAAAATATATTAGAAGTGGATATAAGCAGAAAATCCATCTAGATACATATCACTATCATAGTATATCATTTGAATTAGAATTTAAAATTTTGCTTCTCTTTCTTATTGGTGTTCAGTTTGGCTCTTAATAATTTAGTGTTTGCCTAGTCTCTAGTTAATCTTCAGAAATATACATGCACTGTAGGGGCTCACTCTTTCTGGTATGCTGAGGTAAAGTCTTTGTAAGAGAGGAAGCTTTTATAATACTACCTATCATCTTTGAATTCATTTCTGGTAGACTTTACACATAATGCATTAAGTTTAGTCCAAACAAACACTGAGAGTTCAGCTTGCCGGTTTATGTTTCTGTCCTATGTTAAGCCAAGGCAAATTATTTTTCACTTTTTAGTTACAATCCCATAATTTAAGAGTGGCAACACATAGATTAAGTTTCACAGTTAAATTTTAATTATTTTCTAATATTTCTTTGTTTATACTTGATTAAAGCTAATTTTAGAACATGCACTCTGACAGAAAAGACATCTGAGAAACAAAACAAGCAAATTTGTTTTCCATTTTGCACCTGCCAAAAAAAAAAAGAAAAGCCTCAAGAACCAGAACTGGGTAAGAATTGTGATAAAGGGAATCTGTATATTCACGACTTTCTTTAAAATTCATTACAAACAAGTTCAAGCTGAATATTGGTAAAAGTTTTGAAAACTCCAAAATTACTGCTTGCCCTGAGGAAGAGCTTCTACATAGTAACTCTAAAGAGGGACGAACAAAAAAGGAGTGCCCTCTAATCTGATGAATCAGGTCCCTTATTGTGAGGAGAAAAATGCATCTGGAGGGTCTAACTCTGTGGCATTCCAGGCAGCACCTGAACAGAGGAATCCCATGTCAAATGTCTTTTTATTCCATTCACACTCCAGGTCCCTGACATACACTTACCAGTCATCTTCTAAGCTTCATTTAAATGAAAATAAATCAGACTATAGAAATGATAACAAACCAGACACATAGCTTGTTTCTAACAGAGATGATGAAAACTTTTGTAATGATACAGAAACTGAAACATTAAGGAACCCAGTAATTATGATTGAAATGAAAGATGATTAAGAGTTTCACATGCAAATGGCAAAAAATATAAACCCAAATACCACTAATTGGAAATTAAACATTAGGCATTGGCCTCAGTCTAGAGATCCAGAAAGTCTTTTTGATTTGTGGTTTACCCACCCCAAAGAAATGAAGCATATGATTCAGATAGAAAGTCACAGTATTTCTGCTACTACAGATACTTATATAAACAGAAAACCAATACAGTGCTTACTCCAGAAGCCACTCTATGACAATCCCAGTGCTAATAACTACAAAAGCATGAATCTTGAATTATAAAATGTGGGTTTATTCTTTGCCACATAGTGAGAGAACATCAAAAATATAGCTAGAAGACACAGCAAGATATTCCAAGGTCACCAACATGGCACATGTATACATATGTAACAAACCTGCACGTTGTGCACATGTACCAGAACTTAAAGTATAATAATAGTAAAAAAGAATGAGGTAGCATGTTACAAGTAGAGTTCCTGGCTTTGGAGAAAGAGAAAGTCCAACTTCAAAAAGACAGAGGTTCACTTGCTGCTGCTTTTTTCTCTTTATCAATTATTTGATTTAGTCAGAATTTCTATTCAAGAAAATCTCATGTGTACAGTTACAGTGGGGTTATCTAAATGTGTAATTATGTGTCAAAGTAGATTAGTTTTGCTATCTAAATAATGGTTCTGGAGAATGTTCTCATAATGTTTGTTCATTAATCAACCTAAGTCTCCCTATCAGTCTTCCAAGTGGTGTATGAGCTGGGAAACTAATTCAGCCATATACCATGTGACCTTCTGAACCAGATCAACATAAAGAAATTGCTAAAGAAATAAGCTCTAGATTCTAGATTCTTTTTTCTGTATTCATTTAGAGATGAATTACATTTATTTAATGATAGAATGGTAATACAATGGGAGGGAAGCAATGACTGAGACGAGCCACAAAAACACGTCTAGCCTTGAGAGTTGCAACGAATATTCCCAGCCAAATGAGTCTGTTTAATGTGTTTTCATGCATACAAGTTTATCTGCTTAGCTCAAACTGTTTGAACTTATAGTCCCATCATGGTTATTTCCAATATTTTGAAAACAAATATATACTTCCACATATTTTAAAAAATCACCACTCTCCAATATTTCTGTTGAATCAGACCTTACATTATGTTGTTTAATAAAGTATGGTAAGTTTTGGCATGTATGATTTTTATCATGTAAGAAGCATAATTTCTTAGCCAAAAATTTAGCCTTTGACTCTTCAGTAGAAAGTTGAGTTCTGTACATTGTGTTCTAAATATAGACAAAAATCTAGAGATTTTCTTCTTTCAAAGTAAAAGCAGATGAGGCCTTTTTCCACCCTCTGAGGCATTAAATTGCTTTGCTCAAGTTAGACTTTTAATATATTTAATTTGATAAATTTATCTGGTAATTTATGTAATTCAGCAATATGGAATTGTATCATGTTATATGGTGCCATGAAATGCTAGGGAATGCCACCTCAAGAGCTCTGGATGAAACATTTAATATGTCTTGGTTGGTTTGACTCCCATTATCAGTAGATAATGGGGCTAAAGTAGGTAACTGTATCATATGTTTTCCACCTATAAACTTTTGTGGTAATAGAATGTGAAATCTGGGAAGCATGTCGTTTTCCAGAATTCTGCACTAGAAACTCAGCAGTTTCACTCTGCTTCTTGTGTTGTGGCAAACTTTGGTTCCCATAGTTCAGGGAGCACCTTTACTTTTTTGATACCCCAGGATTCAAAAAAAAAAAAAAAGAGAGATAAAAGGCACTGGGGAAAAGAATAGCTTAGTGCAGAAAAGGGAAAACTTCTTTACTGTTCCTGAAGCCCTACAAAGTCACATCCTCTTAATCTGGCTATTTCATGTAAAATCCAGGTGGTAAAGACAGAAGACATATGTTATGCCTGTGTCTTTTTATTTCTCTGTTTCTGCAAGTCAGATAGCATAAACATTTATGTCAGATAGCAGAGAGTGGATGGGAATAAAAGCACAAAATGGAGAAGAGACCTTTTTAAAATTTTGGAAAATTCTTCCATTCACTCAAACAGAAATGAGCAGACTTGACAAAAATTTCAATGATAAAACGGTGAGTATCTTATAATTATAATAATTATGTATAATGATAAAATTAAAGTTAGCACAAAATACCTTTATCATTAAAATGGTGATAGTTAACCTGAATCAAGTGAAAAAATAGGGAAAAAGTTCTTTTTATGAATAAAATAATAATTATTATTCGTATTACTTTTATTAAAGGTCAAAGAAGGAAATAATACATACAAAAGTGAAAAAATACAACTATCAGAAAATATATGTCATAGTACATCTTCTGCTGCTGCTGACAGATTAACCCAACAAAGAAAGATTAGGAAAACATATCCTCAGCAATTTCCCAAGAAACTGAAGGAAGAGCATGATAGGTAAGTAAGCCTATTGCAGTGTGTTTGTTTTGTTTTGTTTTGTTTGGGTTTTTTTTTTTTTTTGAGATGGAGTTTCTCTCTTGTTGCCCAAGCTGGAGTGGAATGGTGTGTTCTTGCCTCACTGCAACCTCTGCCTACTGGGTTCAAGTGATTCTCCTGACTCAGCCTCCCTAGTAGCTGAGATTACAGGGATGTGCCACCATGCCTGGCTAATTTTTTGTATTTTTAGTAGAAATGAGGTTTCACCATGTTAACCAGGCTGGTCTGGAACTCCTGACCTCAGGTGTTCTGCCCATCTCAGCCTCCCAAAGTGCTGGGTTTACAGGAGTGAGCCACTGTGCCTGGCCACCTATAGCAGTATTTCACAGGAGATAATTGTCGTGCTATAAACTAATTCAAAATTGGACTAATATTCCTTATGATTAACAAGTTTTATATTTTTACCAGGGATATTTAGCCCTGTCTGGTAATCAGAAAAATGTAAATTAACGTAAAATAAGATATATTTTGTAAAGTCATGCTGATATTTAAAAAGTAATTACTCATGTTGGCAAATGTGAGGAAAAAGGCATTCTCATACACTGTTGGTATATGAAACTGGTAAATTATTTCTGAAGGGTAACTTAGTGCTGTGTATCAAAATTTCAAATAACCTGACATCCCTTTAACTCAACAACTCCACTTCTGGGACTAGATTTCCCAGGAAAACATAACTTGTGTAAACATACACAAACTTATTAAGGGCATTAATTATATATTACGCATAATGAACAATAGGCTAATTAATATATAAAATATATGTAATAAGAAGGTGAATTGAAAGTATTAAGAAAGAATTATAAAAAGTGTGGGGTAACAGATGTTAGACTCTTTAGCCTAGTTTTGGATGAGAATCATTTGCAGATATAGTTTTTGTGAGAGACATCTTACTCTGTAAATCATTTGGAGAGACACCTGCAATATTTCGTAAAGATGAAAATTTATTTCTAGTGAACTTATACACTTGTCAATAAATAGTAACTTTAAAATTTTAGTTGATTGTAAATGACCTTTTCTAATTAGGGAGTAATTATGACTGTGATTTGAAAAGGTAATTTTGAACTTGTAACTTCAATGAATTATCTCCAGTATCCTTTTTTATAATATATACTAGAGTGACTAGTAATAAAACCTTTAGCAGAATATTCTTTCCTTACTAGTTTTCAAGTATATGCATTCTTTTGAAGATGTTGAAGTGAGAATTTAAATATCTGAGAACTGCAAAGGAAAAATAATCCAGAACATAGAAATTTTATTAGGATAATAAACAACATCTGCAGAGGTAGATAACAGGATGAACTCTTTATTTTTTAACAAAATGAATTTTAAGATAAATGTCTTTATCTGCGGATGCACCTTAAAACAAGAAAATGAAGAAAAAACAAATGTTAATATGCTGTACAAAAAAAATAGAGAAGAATTAGAAAGGAAAGAGAAACAATATAACAAAGAAGTTGAAGCAAAACAACTTGAACCAACTGTTCAATCACTAGAGATGAAACCGAAGACTGCAAGAAATACTTCAAATCAGGTAAATCAATCTTTGGTAAAAATTCTATATTTTAAACTTTATTTTATCAATGTTACTTATAATATCCACTTGATTTAATATATATTATTTAGGTAAAAAACAAACCAGAAATGTTATCTCATTTTTAAAAATGAGTGATGACACTTACAGGTACAATTATTAATATTTATTATAAATCTTGGCATCCACATAGGATATTATTTTATGACAAAGAGCTTTTGAAAACAATAATATGCCATAATATATACTTAGTGATAACCTATTGATAAAGATTTTGTTCCCAGTAAAATTGTTCCTTGTACTTTCCCCTATTTCATATTGATTACTGTACCTAATATTATAAAGAGGAAACAGAAATTATTGCAATCACAAATAATCTCATGATATTCTTAGAAGAGCTCTATAAATTTTATCTTATTTACCACTGGTGTTTTGAAATAAAAGTTTTCTTTCGTATGGATATATTTACACCACAGAAGTAACTGTGATCTGTTGGAGAACTAGAAGTAGAGTCAGAAGTCCTGCGGAAAATCCTGTAGCTTGCTTATATTTTTAACCTTTCTTTCTCAAAATTATGGTAACTAGATGAGTTCATCAATGAATGTATATAGGAGTGACTAGTATAATGTCTAGATTTATGATTTAGTAAATGTAATTCTTATAACTGACTATAAAAGTGTTAAAAGAGTCAAATTGAAATAGAATGTTATCAGTGAAACAACTGTAATAACTCTGGGAAATTTTATCTATCCAAATAACGTGTGAACTAAGGTTCTTACTATAGGGTGGTGTATAGGTTAGATATCAAAGTGTAAATGCAATTTTTTGACATATTTTAATTTAGTCAAATTTAATTTATACTTTTGAGTTTGTTGTAATTCAGGGAAAGACTTTTCCAATTCTGAAATTCTTAAAAATTCTCTGCTGTGCATGTGTGTGTGTGTGTGTGTTTACTTTTATAAATTCATTGACTTTAAATAAATTTCTGAACTTTTTGGAATTTATGCTCTGTAAGGTTCAAAATTTTGCTTCAACTTTTTCTCCAGTTGGATATCCACTTACGGTAACCTTTTTAGTGCATGGATGTGCAGGTTAGTCTTTAACTTCAGAGGTAATCATGATATGTTATTTTATTGAGTACTAGCTAAAACTTTCTTTTGTTTTATTTAGGATTTTCATAATCATGAAGAAATGAGAGATCTGATGGATGAAAATTGCATTTTGAAGACAGATACTGCTATACTCAGACAGGAAATATGCACAATGAAAAATGACAACCTGGAAAAAGAAAATACATATCTTAAGGACATTAAAATTGCTAAAGAAACAAATGCTGCCTTGAAAAGTGTATAAAACTCAATGAAGAAATGATAACAAAAACAGCATTCCGGTATCAACAAGAGCTTAATGATCTCAAAGCTGAGAATACAAGGCTCAATTCTGAACTGTTGAAGGAAAAAGAAAGCAAGAAAAAACTGGAAGCTGAAATTGAATCTTATCAGTCTAGACTGGCTGCTGCTGTAAGTAAACACAGTGAAAATGTGAAAACAGAAAGAAACCTAAAACTTGCTGTTGAGAGAACACAAGATGTTTCTGAACAAGTAAAAATGAGTTCTGATATTTCCGAAGTAGAAGATAAGAATTAGTTTCTTACTGAACAACTTTCTAAAATGCAAATTAAATTCAATACCTTAAAAGATAAGTTCCGGCCGCCGCCGCCGCTGCAGCCTGCTGGGCTGGAGGAAGCGGAGCTGGTGCTGTCCCGGCTCTCTTGCGGGGAAGGAACTGAGGGGGTGCTGTTGGGTGGATGCTCCTGGTGAGAGGAGTCCACTCCATGCGTGCGGGCGGAGGCCGTCCCCCGAGAGCCGCCGACATGAAGAAAGACGTGCAGATCCTGCTGTTGGGAGAACCTAGAGTTGGGAAGACATCACTGATTATGTCTCTGGTCAGTGAAGAATTTCCAGAAGATGTTCCTCCCCGGGCAGAAGAAATCACCATTCCAGCTGATGTCACCCCAGAGAGAGTTCCAACACACATTGTAGATTACTCAGAAGCAGAACAGGGTGATGAACAACTTCATCAAGAAATATCTCAGGCTGATGTCATCTGTATAGTGTATGCCGTTAACAACAAGCATTCTATTGATAAGGTAACAAGTCGATGGATTCCTCTCATAAATGAAAGAACAGACAAAGACAGCAGGCTGGAGTGCAGTGGCGGGATCTCGGCTCGCTACAACCTTCACCTCCCAGGCGCCTGCCTTGGCCTCCCAAAGTGCTAAGATTACAGCCTCTGCCTGCCCGCCACCCTGTCTAGGAAGTGAGCAGCGTCTCTGCCTGACTGCCCATAGTCTGGGATGTGAGGAGCCCCTCTGCCCGGCCGCCCCGTCTGGGATGTGGGGAGCGCCTCTGCCAGGCCGCCCCATCTGGGATGTGGGGAGCGCCTCTGCCAGGCCGCCCCGTCTGGGATGTGGGGAGCGCCTCTGCCAGGCCGCCCCGTCTGGGAAGTGAGGAGCGCCTCTGCCCGGCCGCCACCCGGTCTAGGAAGTGAGGAGCGCCTCTGCCCGGCCACCCCATCTGGGATGTGAGGAGCGTCTGCCTGGCTGCCTCGTCTGGGAATTGAGGAGCGCCTCTGCCCGGCCGCCCCGTCTGGGAGGTGAGGAGCGTCTCTGCCCAGCCACCCCATCTGGGAATTGAGCGCCTCTGCCCGGCCGCCCCGTCTGGGAGGTGAGGAGCGTCTCTGCCCAGCCGCCCCGTCTGGGAATTGAGGAGCGCCTCTGCCCGGCCGCCCCGTCTGGGATGTGAGGAGCCCCTCTGCCCGGCCGACCCGTCTGGGAAGTGAGGAGCGCCTCTGCCCGGCCGCCCCATCTGGGAGGTGAGGAGCGTCTCTGCCCGGCCGCCCCGTCTGGGAATTGAGGAGCGCCTCTGCCCGGCCGCCCCGTCTGGGATGTGAGGAGCCCCTCTGCCCGGCTGCCCCGTCTGGGAAGTGAGGAGCGCCTCTGCCCGGCCGCCCCATCTGGGAGGTGAGGAGCGTCTCTGCCCGGCCGCCCCGTCTGGGAATTGAGGAGCGCCTCTGCCCGGCCACCCCATCTGGGATGTGAGGAGCCCCTCTGCCGGGCCGCCCCATCTGGGAAGTGAGGAGCACCTCTGCCCGGCCGCCCCGTCTGGGATGTGAGGAGCCCCTCTGCCCGGCCGCCCCATCTGGGAAGTGAGGAGCGCCTCTGCCCAGCCGCCACCCAGTCTAGGAAGTGAGGAGCGCCTCTGCCCGGCCTCCCCATCTGGGATGTGAGGAGCGTCTGCCTGGCTGCCCTGTCTGGGAATCGAGGAGCGCCTCTGCCCGGCCGCCCTGTCTGGGAGGTGAGGAGCGTCTCTGCCCAGCTGCCCCATCTGGGAGGAAGTGAGGGGCGCCTCTGCCTAGCCGCCCCATCTGGGAAGTGAGGAGCGCCTCTACCCGGCTGCCCCATCTGGGAGGTGTACCTAAGAGCTCTGAAGAGACAGCGACCATCGAGAACGGGCCATGATGACGATGGTGGTTTTGTTGAAAAGAAAAGGGGGAAATGTGGGGAAAAGAAAGATCAGATTGTTACTGTGTCTGTGTAGAAAGAAGTAGACATAGGAGACTCCATTTTGTTCTGTACTTAGAAAAATTCTTCTGCCTTGGGATGCTGTTAATCTATAACCTTACCCCCAACCCCGTGCTCTCTGAAACATGTGCTGTGTCAACTCAGGGTTAAATGGATTAAAGGCGGTGCAAGATATGCTTTGTTAAACAGATGCTTGAAGGCAGCATGCTCGTTAAGAGTCACCACCACTCCCTAATCTCAAGTACCCAGGGACACAAACACTGCCTAGGAAAACCAGAGACCTTTGTTCACGTGTTTATCTGCTGACCTTCTCTCCACTATTATCCTATGACCCTGCCACATCCCCCTCTCCGAGAAACACCCAAGAATGATCAATAAACATTAAAAAAAAAAAAAGGTACAAGAAAAAAAAAAGATAAGTTCTGTAAGACAAGATACTCTCAGAAAAAAGTCATTGGCTTTAGAAACTGTACAAAACGACCTAAGCCAAACACAGCAGCAAATAAAGGAAATGAAAGAGATGTATCAAAGTGCAGAAGCTAAACTCAGTAAATCCACTGGAAAGTGCAACTGTGTAGAAGAGAGGATATGTCCACTCCAACGTGAAAATCCATGGCTTGAACAGCAACTAGTTGATGTTCATCAGAAAGAGGATCATAAAGAGATAGTAATTAATATCCAAAGAGGCTTTATTGAGAGTAGAAAGAAAGACCTCATGCTAGAAGAGAAAAATAAGAAGCTAATGAATGAATATGATCATTTAAAAGAAAGTCTCTTTCAATATGAGAGACAGAAAGCAGAAACAGTAGTAAGTATCAAGGAAGATAAATATTTTCAAACTTCTGGAAAGAAAATTTAAACATTTGGTTCTGGATACATGTTGAACCTAGTTGAATATAAAAATCAGTAGATAAAAAGTGTGTTTACTATACTGTATAATTCCATTTACATGAAGCATCCAGAAAAGAGAAATGTATAGGTACAAAAAGTAGATTAATGTTTGCGAAGGGCTGGGGCTGGAAGCTGGTAGTGACTGCTAATGGGCGTGAGGGATCTTGCAGTGATGGAAATGCTCTAAAGTTGGATTGTAGAGATGGCTGCACAGCTCAGAAAATGTACTAAAAATCTTTTAACTTTATGTTAAAACAGATACATTCTATAGTATGTAAATTATAATTCAACAAAGCTTTTTGATTTAAAAAAAAAAGGAAAAATGTGTTTACTACATCAGCTTAGAAACATACCTTGTTTCCATAGTGGTGAGAGATGATTTACTTTGAGAGAAGACATTGTGTCACCTATGACATTTTATTAGGCACAGAGTCATATTTTAAGGTAGATGGTCCTGTAGTGCTGAAATAATAATTTTAATGTCTTTATGTTGCCACATGTTAAGACCATGATGAAGGTATAAATGGAAATGTTTACACCTGAAATGAGTATTTTCAAATTAAAATTTAATTAAGTGATTTGCTTCAACACTGAATTCTAGATTTCCCAGATGAACTGAAGTGTATTGCATGTCTTGTAATATCTTGCTTTAAGTAGTTTTTTAAATATTTTAGTTGGTATAGCTTTATTATTATTCATATTAATTTAACTTAAATCTGAAAATATGTCAGTCTCAAATTACATATTTTTATGACCACGTAATGTTTTAAAGGCACCTACTTGTTATAAAATTATAATTTAGCGTAAATGTGGTAAATTTTAGCAAAACTATATTTGATTTAGTCTTCCCACTGGTATTCATAATTTACTTTGAATATTTTTATTAGTAATTAGCCCATAATTTTTATTTCAAGGCTCAATGACTATCATTTGAATATAACTTTGTCCAGTACAAAGATACTGTAGCTGCCTGTGATTTATGAGTTAGGCATTAGTTCCCCATTTTCAGACCAAAGAGGGGTGGCAGGCTTCACGTACAGTGGGAATGGAGTAATTACAGGAGGGAGTTGTAGGAGCTTGAAGTCAGAGAGGGAGGTAGAGGCCTGTTTACCTAGGGCCTCAAAGGCCATTGGAATTTTACTTTTATTCTGAGACAGGAATCTGTTGGAAGGATTTGAACAGTTGATTATGTTAGGAACTTTGAGGTTGAGTTGAGCTTCTAAGATGATTGAATGGTGGGATGAATCGGTTATATTAAGAGAATACCAATTTGGCAGGAGGATAACACATTCTGCATCCCTCACTGAATTCAGTAATAAATGAAAATGTGTGCATGTGATTAAAAGAAGGTGAATTGATATGTGTGAGATAATTTTCAAAGTAGGTATGTTAGAGTTAAATATTATTAACATAATTTAATAATAAGGCAATTTATAAAATCAGTAACAAAAATATTTTATCAGGTGGTTTTGAGACAACTTCAATAAGAAGTGGCTGACAGCGTAAAAAAATTAACGATGTTAGAGTCTCCACTGGAAGGTACATCATGTTGTCACATTAATTTGGATGAGACACAGGCCTCAAAGAAGAAATTATTTCAAGTGGAAAGTCAAGTATGTATGGAATTTAACATGTTGACAGTTATTCTGTAGCTGGTTGAATTACATAACGTGTTTTAGGATACTAATTTTGGCAGAAGCTTGATTTTTTACTTTCATTATAATTAATTATTTCCATTTTACTATCTTTATAATGTACTTTTTTTTTATATTGTGACTTTTGTTCTACCATTTTGAAAAAGGATTGCATACCTTTTCTCTTACAATATGTACCCTTGGAAAAGTTGATAATTATACATCATTCCTCAGAGAAAATTGACTTTTTTCCTGTTAAACATATTTTCAAGTAATTTTTGTATTGCTATGATGAGGCAGGCCAGATTAAATCAGAGGACAATGTTTAATGGAATGTTCCAGAAAATTGTCTTATTTCTTCACTTTTGTGAAAGGACACAGAATCTGTGTCTATTTCACAGATTCTAAGTTAAGTTGTATAGAAAGGGCATTATACTATTCTTTGAAATGTACATGTTTTATGTCAATTTACAAACTATTGTTAGGCATTTTCTTTATTTACCTTTTATTTAAAATATACTATAAAAGTATAGAAATATTTAGATCTGATATAGTATGTACATCAAAAATTGAGAGCTGAGAATATTATCTTGATCCTGCCATTGTATTTTAAAAACAGTTTCACTGAGATATAATTCATGTATCAGACAGGCCAACCATTTAAAATGTGCAACTCAGTATCTGTTAGTATATTCACAGCATTTTCATCACCCTGAAAAGCAATGCCACATCTCCTAGGCATGACTGCAGCCTTCATCCATGTCCCTCCACCTACCCGTGTTGTAGGCAAACACCATCTACTTTTGTCTCCATAGGTTTGCCTGTTCTGCATATTTCATATACATAGAGTTAGACAATACATAGTTCTTTGTGACTGGCTTTTTCACTTAGCTTAATGTTTTCAGAATTCATGCATGTTTTAAGCACAAATTGGTAGTTTATTTCTTTTTATAGTTAAATGATACTCTATTGCATGGCTATACTGGTTTTCCATTCATTCATCAGTTGATGGACGTTTAGGTTAGTTTCCACTTCTAGCTATTATGAAAAATGCTGCTGCAAACGTTCACTTACAGGTTATTATGTGGACACGTGTTTTTATTTCCCTGCCATTGGACTTTATCCTCAGAGTTAATTGGGCAGATTTCAGCACTTGTCTTGCTCATGCTATCCTTTCTGCCTTCTCAGTTTCTGTTCATCTAGCCTCATTCATTCAGACCTGGCAGACAATTTTTTTGTTTTTACGAAGCTTTCTCTGACTGTTCTGACTCTCATTGACCTTATGTGTTAGGAATTGTTGTCCAGTCTGTGCAGAAAAACTTAGTCCTTAATGTTACATGGCTTTTTCTTTTTTATGGAAGATAATTTTGTCTCAGTATAAATTTGCTTAATGGGGGAATAATATACAATATGTATGCCACCTATCCTTGCATAAATTGAAAATATTTTAGCTTAGAAGTTTTTAGCATACAATTAAATACTTTATACCATACCAATTATTTGTTCTTTTGAGACCTTGACACTGTAAGGTTTATATTCTAAATGTATTTTTAGCAATTAAATATCAAATCTAAACCAATTAGTCTAATAGAGGAGACTTGTTCAATCACATGTTTATGTTTTTCTCACTATGAAAAAGAATCTAAATTGGCCTTTTTTCACTATGCAGCAGAACTGTGTTTCTGGACTGCTAGCCGTTTGTCAGCTGAACAGTTCTGGCTGCAGCTTCTCTGATGAAGGATAGCACAGCCCCTCAATCTGAGTGCTCAGCAGAGTGCTTGTGAAGGCAGCACCACAGCAACAGTTGCTCAGAGGGAACGGATTCAGGAGCCTTGATTTAGCAATAGAGTCCAGGGTTTTCAGCTCAGTGTCTTTAGCCTGTCTCTGCTGGTCATGTCAGTTATGTACTATTCCATCCAGGAGGTGCTATTTACATTGTAGTACATATATAGTCATTGCCTACTGAGTCATACACAGAGAAAAGTAAGTTATAAATTATATGCCCCCCATTTGCTGCAACTCTCAGTGGTGGGAAGAATGATTCAGTGCAGCTATAGGAGACTACTTCCATTGGCATGCCACCTGCCTAACATACACAATTTTGTTAAGATATACAATAAAATTATTATGCTAATAGCAAATATTTTATGTAGCTCACTATGTTCCACGTACTCTTGTAAGTGCTTCATGTTAGTCCCCAGTTAAACACCTGGTTGGGGGAGGTGGCTCATGCAAGTAATCCTAGCATTTTGGAAGGCTGAGGCAGGAGGATCACTTGAGCCCAGGAGCTTGAGGTCAGCCAGAGCAATATAATGAGAACCTGTCTTTAAAAAAAAAAAAAATAAATAAATACTTAGAGGCATGGTGGTGCATGCCTGTAGTCCCAGCTACATTGAGAGGCTGTGGTAGGAGGGTCGCTTGAGCTTGGAATATTGAGGCTGCAGTGAGTGTTGATCAAGCCACTGCACTCCAGTCTGGGTAACAGAGTGAGACTCTGTCTCATAAATAAAACGTTTTGTATAGATTCCCATAGAAGTGAGTTAGACATCAGGCATAGTATTATTAGCCACTTTGATGTCTGCCTTGGGAGTAAATGGGAAGAAGGGAGATGTCTACTTGACTGGAGCTTTCCAATGATATATTTGATTGTCCCCTGAAAGAAACTTTAGAAACTTTAGAACAAGACTTTCATCTTGTCATATCTCTATGGAAAAGGAAACTCTTTAAAAGAAAACAAAGGCAAACAATTGATCATCTGATTCTCATGGGAAAGTTTTCATTATAAAAGAAAAAAAGGGCTAGGTGCCGTGGCTCACGTCTGTAATCCCAACATTTTGAGAGGCTGAGGTGGGTGGATTACCTGAGGTCAGGAGTTCAAAAACAGCCTGGCCAACATGGTGAAACCCTGTCTCTACTGAAAATACAAAAATTAGCCAGGCGTGGTGGTGTGCACCTGTAGTCCCAGCTACTTGGGAGGCCGAGGCAGGAGAATCACTTGAACCCAGGAGGTGGAAGTTGCAGTAAGCCAAGATGGCGCCACTGCACTCCAGCCTGGATAACACAGTGTGACTCCATCTCAAAAAAAAAAAGAAAAAAAAAGGGACAAAGTATACTGGTCCAAAAAAGAAGAAAGAAAGAAAAAAGGACAAAGTATACTGGTCAATATCATAATGGTGAGACTGTCCCCCTTTGAGATTAGAAAATAACGGTATACTCAAAGTAACATCAATAAGAACCAACATAAAATAGACAAGATTCACTATCTACAAAAGTAATCTGTACCAAGTAGCAATGTCTGAGCGTGTGGTTGAGAATATTGTCTATAATATGTGTACTAGAAGGAAGAGGCCTCAAGAAAAAGGTCAGAGCTCGAAATGCAGATTAGGGAATCTAGGTCAAAGTTTTGAGATTTTAGGAGTCCTGAGAGAATTTAAAAAGTGGAATAGCAGCCAGGCGTGGTGGCTCACGCCTGTAATCCCAGCACTTTGGGAGGCCAAAGCAGGCAGATCATGAGGTCTGGAGTTCAAGATCAGTCTGGCCAACATAGTGAAACCCCATCTCTACTAAAAATATGAAAAGTTAGCCGGGTGTGGTAGCACACGCCTGTACTCCTAGCTACTTGGGAGGGTGAGGCAGGAGAATCGCTTGAACCCAGAAGGTGGAGGTTGCGGTGAGCTGAGATTGTGCCACTGCACTCCAGCCTGGGTGACAGTGGGGGACTCCATCTCAAAAACAAAGAGAAAGGAATAGGACTGAAGAACAGAGGTTGCTGCATTTAGAAATGAAGCGGGGTCAGAGGAGCAGAGGGAACATTTGGTCACTGCTCGCAGCTGCTGCTGAGTAAAGCAGGATAAAGTCCTGCATGACCCTTGGACTTTTTTATTGGAATTATTAAAAATCAGATTTCCATATTAAAAACACAATAAGTGATGAAAAATAGATTTCTGGATGAGACCATGTGTCACAGAGTCCAATGGAAGGGGAGAAACAGGAAAATAGAAAAACCACAAAAAGTAGACAAAAGTTGTGTTTTTGTTTATTATAGGAAAAAACTTTATTTAAAGAGAAAGGGTTAAGAGAAAGGGAAAAACTGAAACCTGTGGGTGAAAACTTACAGAGAATGACAGTATTTAGCTCAACCTGAAGACAGATGAGGATCAAACATGTAGTAGGAAATAGATAAGAGTTTTCTAAAAATCCTCTTAGGAAGATGTAATTTAAGAAAACTTGGAGTATCTTAAACTATTAATGACAATGTTTCTAGAGCATCTTTAAAAAGTAAAATGTAAATATAACTACACATTTTTTACTAACCTTTAGTATTTTATGTGTAAAAACCCTTGTTTGTAACAAACATTTTTGGCAGTTTAAATTTCAGAAAATATAATGAAAGTATGTATCATTTTTAGCAGTTTTAAGAAAAGTGACTATTTTTGAAATCTGCCCTTATTGGCATCAGGTTTATAAAATGCACTTTATACCCCTGCCTAAATACGTATTACTCATCAACTTATGAGAAATAATATTTTTAAGATAAAAGAGGGTCTCTAGATTTTACAAAAATAATTTTAAACACTTTTTTTTAAGCCTAAAGAAAAAAATGAAGAATTAAGGAAACTTTTTGTGTTAGTATCATCACTGGAGTATAATGTGAATCAAATAAGAAAGAAATATCATGAATTAGAAGAGGCAACTGGGTGTGGTTTTCATATTGTAGAACATGTTAATCATTTATTAATTTATCTCTAATTTTACTTGACTAAAACTGAGATACAAATTCATTGTATGTCTCCATTTTCATAATTAAATGAATTCTATTTTAAAATGTATTTCAGAAACTCACAACACAACTTTATAGGCATGTGCATCATGGGGTTGGGAGTCAGCTGAGCTGCTGGGGCAAGGTTGGGATGAAAAAACTTGTATTAAAATATGTATAAAAGAGAAACAACATAATCTGAAAACTTTTTGAATGCCAAAATATTATACTTATTTATTTATTTTTATTTTTATTTATTTATTTATTTTTGAGACAGTGCCTCTGTCTCCCAGGCTGGAATGCAATGGTGCCGTCTTGGCTCACTGCAACCTATGCCTCCAAGCAATTCTCCTGCCTCAGCCTCCTGAGTAGCTGGGATTACAGGCATGTGCAACCACAGTCAGCTAATTTTTGTATTTTTTAGTAGAGAGGAGGTTTTGCAAAGTTGGTCAGGCTGGTCTCAAACTCCTGACCTCGTGATCTGCCCGACTCAGCTTCCCAAAGTGGCGTGAGCCACCGTGCCCAGCCGCTTATTCTTTAATGATTTTGAAAACAATGACAAAGCCTTGGACATATAATGTCAAGTCCACTCTTCATTATCTAGTTTGAATTTTTATTTCTGAAGATATTTTTGCTGTCTGTGGTCATCTTTTCTTCCTTTTGTAGTATCCTCTGCTGCATTCAAATTCTTTAAAGAAGACCTATTGTGTCATTCTTTAACATCAAAATTTATCTTTATATATAGCTTATATTTTGTTTCCACTTCTTTTTCTTTTAGATATAAAACATGGAAATGTACTCATTTTACACAGATACCTCCGTTGTATACACGAAGTATACGTTATTAAACTTCTGTTTTACAGAAATAAATTTATATATATAAAAATATATGTATAACTTAAAAGTAAAATGAACATTTATGTTTTGATCACAGATTTTTTTTAAAAAAAATGGAATGTGTCTTTGAAGCCCTGAACACAGCTACTTTTGTATTTATTTACTGAGCACTTAAGTTGGTTTTCTGATTCTAATCTACATTTTTCTGTCATTGCCTTTCTCTACATTGTTTTGTATCTCTTTCATTTTGTTGACATTATGTCAGCAAAGATCTCTAGATCTCTTCTTCAAAGTCTTTAAATCGTCACACATCTCTCTGCCCCTTTCTTGGACTTCTCTTTTTCTACATTGAATAATGTCCTTGATGGTTTTTGTGTGTACTTTTTTTCTTCTTATAGACTGTGAATGCGTATCAAAATGTAATTTTTTGTCTTTTTCAAATGTATGTGTTTTACTTTTTTATCTTGGTTACTCATTTCTGGGTTATGGCTTATATTTAGTTATTTTATCTTAGCATACCAACATGGATATGAATAGTTTATTTACAAAAAGTGTATGGTTAGGCCAGGTGTGGTGGCTCACACTTGTAATCACAGCATTTTGGGAGGCCAAGGTGGGTGGATCATTTGAGGTCAGGAGTTCAAGACCAGTCTGACCATTCAAGGCCAGTCTGACCAACATGGTGAAACCCCATCTTTACTAAAAATACAAAATGAGCTAGGCATGGTGCTACATGTCTGTAATCCCAGCTACTTGGGAGGCTGAGGCAGGAGAATCACTTGAATCCAGGAGGCAGAGGTTGCAGTAAGCCAAGATGACACCATTGCATTTCAGCCTGGGCAACAAGAGTAAAATTCCATCTCAAAAAAAAAAAAAACAACTATATGGTTGTAATACCGCTTTACCTGCCATGTATGCCATAAAATTGTTCTTCATATTGTTTATCTAAGATTATAATTTCATATAGAGTGCTTCCAAACTATGCTCAGTTGAAACTGAAAGGATCATAGTTTATAGATGTGTTTCTTTGATATGCTATAACATAATATCTGTTTAAACAATTATTAAATATTTACTCTTAAAAATATTTGACTTACTAATTCTGTACATTTCTGCAGCTATAAGAAACTCCTGGAAATGACAATAAATATGTTAAGTGTATTTGGAAATGAAGACTTCGATTGCCATGGAGACTTAAAAACAGATCAACTGAAAATGAATATTCTGATTAAGAAGCTAAAACATAAGGTAATTAAAAAAAAATCTTAAGGTCTAGATTACATGTGTGAGATGTGCAGGTTTGTTACATAGGTAAACGTGTGCCATGATGGTTTGCTGCACCTGTCAATCCATCACCTAGATATTAAGCCCTGCAGGAATTAGCTATTGATCTTGATGCTCTCCCTCTTGACCCCAACAGGCCCCAGTGTTTGTTGTTCCCCTCCCCGAGTCCATGTGTTCTCATCGTTCAGCTCCCACTTATAAGTGAGAAAATGTAGTGTTTGGTTTTTTGTTCCTGCATTAGTTTGCTGAGGATAACAGCTTCGAGTTCATCCATGTCCCTGCAAAGAGCGTGATCTCATTCATTTTTATGGCTCCATGATGTATATATACCACATTTTCTTTATCCCGTCTATCACTGATGGACATCTGGGTTGATTCCATGTCTTTGCTATTGTGAATAGTGCTGCAATGAACATGCAAATGCACGTATCTTTATAACAGAACAACTTATATTCCAACATACGGTAATTTTAAATCAGTTTTGGGATTAAAAATCACATAGTTTGGGAACATATTGATAATGGAAAAACCCAAATTCTGCCAAAATATGCTGAGAAAATAGAGGATAAATATATCTTTTCAGACTTTAAATGCATCAGCCTCTTAGTTCATCTTCACCAGATCTGGGAAGACCTAGAAGGGGAGAGATTGGGCTACATTAATGAGGGCCATTTCAATCTCTTGGCCCTGCAGCAGCCATTTCAAAATATGTCAGAAAAATATATTTGGGGGTTAAATATTTTGATTTCCTTCAGCTTCTTCTCTCTGTGATGCTGTACCAGAATCAGGTGAGAAAGTAAGCCACATTATAAGAGTTAATAAAACCCATCTGATGAGATTTAATAGTTTGAAGTGTGTGATTCTCAGACCCTTTAGATAGAAATTGGAGCCAAAGAAAACAAGGTCTTATTCCTCAATATAAATCTCTCAGTGCTTTAAGCAGTCAAAGAAAGATTTTTCTTTTAATTTTACAGAATTGATACTAATGAAAAGGATAGTTTTGAAAATATAAACCTTTTTTCTATAAAAAGGACATGCTGTTGATTCTCTTATGTCTTTAACTCTAGCCAGTGATCTGAAACCCAAAACCAAGCAGTACCTGTCTCCAGACCACTAGTACCAAATTAATTTGGGGGGGCTGGGTAACAGGTTTATTGAGAAATAATGAACACACCATGCAAGTCACTCATTTAAAATATACGAGTCATTGACTTTAGTATTTTCAGAGAGTTATGCAGTCATCATTACAATCAATTTTAGAACATTTTCATCACCCTGAAAACAAACCCCACATCACTTAGCCATCTTCGCTAGTTTTCCCTTCCTCCCTCAGCCGTAGGGAACCACCAACCTCCTTTATATAGATTTGCCTATAAGCCTCTGAAATAAAAAGCAAGTGGTCTACTGTGACTGGCTTATTTCACTTAGCATAATTTTTCATGCTGCATCTGTGCTGTAGCAGGTATTGATGTGGGGTTTTTCTCGTTAGTTCAGCTACATCTGGGTTCTTCTCTCATGACCAGGAAAAATTAAGCACACAGACACATTGAAGGGTGAGGAGGACAGAATTTATTAAGTGAAAGGAAAGCTCTCAGCAAAGAGAGTGGTCCTGCAAACAGGTTTCCACCTCACAATTGAATACCAGGAGCACATGAGCTGAAGTGGCCAGGCTCCTCCCCTGCATAAGGCGTGAATTCCTGGTGGCTCCATCCCATTCCCCCAGTGCATGTGGGCCTCTGGTCTGCTGCAGGCATGTCCAGGCAAGACAAGTCCAGGTTCCCTTATCTGCACTTAACTTCTGGTGTAAACACTTGTGGGGCTGGTTGGAGATTCTCCAGGGACCCTTCTATATCTGCCTAGGCATTTTTCTGTCTCCTCCTAATACAGTATCAGTACTTAATTTCTTCTTACTGCTGAGTGATATTCCATTGTATGGATACATCAAACAGTTTATTTATCCATTCACCAGGTGATGGACCTTTGGGTTCTTTCCCACCCAAAGGTGATGGACGTTCTGGTTCTTTCCACTTTTTGACTCATATTAATAATGCTGCTGTAAACATTTATGTATGAGTCTTTGTGCTTGCATGATTTTTATTTTTCTGGAGTATATACTTATGACTGGAATTTCTGGGTCGTATGGTAACTTCATGCTTAACCTTTTGAGGAGCTGCCAGTTTGTTTTCCAAAGCGGCTGCATCACTTTACATCCCCAGCAGCATTGGATAATGGTTTTAATTTCTTTACATTTTTCCTAACACATTTTCTCTTTTTTATTGAACAAAGATTTTATCCTGTGGTGTAAAATGATACCACATGTGGTTTTGATTTACATTTTCCTAATGACTAATTACATCAAGCATCTATTAATGTGCTCATTATCCATCTTTATATCTTCTTTGCAGATACATCTATTCAAAATCTTTGCCCATTTTTAAAATTGAATTATCTTGTTACTCATGAATTGCAAAGGTTCTTTGCATATCCTATATATGTAAGTCGCTTATCAGGTATATGCTTTTCAAATACTTTCTTCTACTTAGTGTCTTGCCTTTTCACTTCTTGATACTGTCTTCCCAGGCACTGCAGTTTTCAATTTTGAAGTCCATTGAATCCATTTTTCCTTTAGAGTCATAGCTAAGAAAACACTGCCAAATGCAGTCACAAAGATTTATGCCAGTGTTTTCTTCTGAGAGTTTTATAGTTTTAGCTGTTAGAGTTAACTGTTTTATTTTGAGTTAATTTTTAAAAAAGATATTTGGTCCTAATTTATTTATTTTTTGCATATGGATACCCAGTTGTCCCAGCACCATTTGTTGAAAAGACTCTTCTTTTCCCGTTTTGTTCTTTTGTTAACTTTATATAAAATCAATTGACTGTAAATGCAGAAGTTTATTTTTAGATTATCAATTCTTACTTTATGTCTATTCTTATGCTAAGGCCAAAATGAATTTACTGAGAAGTTTTTTTCAATCATGTTGCATATTACCAGTTGTCTTATGTCGTAATAAAAATTACATTTATTAGAATATCTTTAATTTCACCTTTTGTGTCTCAAAGGAGTCTCTGGCCAGCTTATACCTTACTTACTCTAAGACATGATGGGAAGCCAGGCCTATAAGACGCACTTTATTTCTTTTTTCTCCATTCAAATCTTTAGTCTCTTTTCCATTGTCTCCCGCTATAGTTTTGTTTTCAGTAAGTTTTGGTCACAGGATCTGCTGACATAGTCTAATATTTAGTGCATTATGTTTTGCTAACTCATTATAATTCATAGGGTCTTCCATAGATGTTTACCATCCAGGAAGGAGAAGTTTAAGTCTGAGCCGCCAGCTTTCCTCAGTGCAAATCAAGTGAAGTCATCATCTTGCAGTTCACAGATCCTCTTTCCACCTGGTAGCTGGTTCTCTTGGGTAGCACTGTGGCTAATCCTTTTCTTGGTGCAGATATTGCGTTCTCAGAAACCACAGTTAGCTGTATTGACCGCCTTTTACTGAAACAGAGATGCACAGCTCTGCTTTCTAGCTCAGTAGAGGATTCTTGGAATATAAAGTTTGACTCATTCCAAGAAAAGGTCTTAGGAGTGCAGCACTTCAAAATCGGGTAATGTTCAGGCAATTTATCAGAGACACATAGTAGATTAGTATTTTGACTTTCAAAATTTCAGAGCCAAGTTGTGTGCTATAGAGAAGTCTTGTGGTATAGTATAGAGATGGGATGGTCTTAACTTCTCCAAACAAACAAGCTTGAAGTAAGGTAAAGGAGAAATTGCATTTGATTGCTTAACACTCAAAGCACACTATGTTTATTTTACTTCTGTGAAGACTAAAAATCATTTCATAATGTTCTTATTTCCTCATCGAGAAAAGGAAAATAAAAATTAAATACTAGATTGATTAATAAATACTGAAAGCTTATCTTTTAGAATTTTAGTTAATTCAAATCAGGTAAATGTCTGATTTTGATTGTGTAACCAAGTATTTCTAGTTTTTTTTTCATACCATATGTCTTCTTCTTGCTTCCCAGTCTTATTTCCTAACTTGAGGGGAATCCGTAAGGAGACACCCTTGCCTTGTTATCAGAGTTCATAATTGAAGGAGTTTTAGGAAAAGTTCCTCCTCAGCAGCTTATGTCTCTGTCCTGGTTATCTGCTGCTTCTCAATAATGTTTTCCATCAATACATTAACCTCAACATGTGTTAGATCTTACTTTAAAGGAGACTCTTTTCTGCTGCATAAGTTATGTTTCTTGTTGTCTCTTTTTAAAACTTATTTTTCTAACAATTACCCAGAGTTTTGTGGCTTAAAAGAAAAATATTTATTTTGTTAATGAACCTGTGGTTTGGAAAAAGCTTGGCCAGGACAGCTCGTCTCTACTCCCCTCAGCTTCCCTAGGAACAGCTATCAGTTGGGGAAATGGAATCCTCTGAAGCGTTGCTCACCCATGTGTTTGATGGTTGATGCTGGCCATTGGCTGGAACCTTGGTTGGGACAGGCAGCATGAACACTGACACTGGCACTGCCAGGTTCTCTTTGTGGCCTGAGTGCTCTCACAATCTGGGGGCTGGGTTCCAAGGGAAAACAGTCTGAGATAGGTAAGCCACATGGTATCCCTTTTACTGCATTCTATTCATTAGGAGGAAGTCAGTAAGGTTGGCCCATATTCTGTTTTTTTAAATGGGATCGATGTAACTTCTCTTTTGTTTTAATTGACACATATATACATAATTGTGTTATAGAGTGATATTCTGATACATGTAAATAGGGTGTAATGATCAAGCTAACTAGCATATTTACTACTTCAACCATTTTTCACTTCTTTGAATTGTGAACATTCACAATCTTCTGGCTTTTTAAAAATATACAATAAATCATAGTTAACCATATTCACCCTACAATGCCGCAGAACACCAGAACTCATTCTTCTTATCTAACTGTAATTCTATATCCATTAACCAACCTACCTTCCCCTACTTCTTTGAGATTTTTGTTGTTGTTAAGAGACAGGGTCTTGCTAGTGTAGTCTGGGCTCTGGGCAACTATAGTCACCCAGACGGGAGACAGTGGTTTGATCATAGTTCACTGCAGCCCCCAACTCTTGGGCTCATGTGATCCTCACACCTCAGCCTCCTGAGAAGCTAGGATTATGAGCATACACCATTGCACCCATCTGATTTTTGACTTTATAGAAATATCTCCCTATGCTGCCCAGGTGCTCTGGAACTTTTGGCCTCAAGTGACTCTCCTGCCTTTGTCTTTCTAAGTGCTAGGAAATTACAGGCGTCAGCCATGTTGCCCAGCCCTCAATTTTTCTTTAGCTCCCACACAGGAGTGAGAATGTGCAGTATTTATCTTTCTGTGTCTGCACTTAACATAACATCCTCCAGACTGATCCACGTGGCCACGATAACAGGATTTAATTCCTTTATATGGTGAATAGTATTCCATTGTGTATGTGTGCCACAGTTTTTTGTCTTTTCATTTGGTGATGGATATGTAGGTTGATTCCATACATTAGCCGTTGTGAATAGTGCTACAATAAACATATGAGGACAGGTATCCTTTTGATCTATTGTTTTCTTTTCTATTGCCTGAATACCCAGTAGTGGGCTTGCTGGATCCCTCGGCAATTCCATTATTAATTTTTTGAGGAAACCTCTTGTTGTTTTCTATAGTGGCTGCACTAATTTACCTTCCCACCAACAGCACGTAAGAGTTTACTGTTCTCTGGAACCTCACCAGCATTTTTTTTTTAATCTTTTCAATGATAATAATTTATTCAAATTGAAGCAAGATTATATCATATCGTAGATTTGATTTGTATTTCTCTGAGGATTAGTGATATTGAGCATTGTTAAATTTATTTATTGGCTATTTGTATTTCTTTTTTCTAAAAAAAAGTATAGTTAGATATTTTGCCCAATTTTGAACTCAGATTTTTTTTTTACTGTCAAGTTGTTTGAATTTCTTGTACATTTTGGATATTAGTCCTTTATTAGATTAATAGCTTGATGATATTTTCTCCCATTCTACAAGTTTTGTCTTCACTCAGTTGTTAGCTGGACAGAAGATTTTTAGCTTAATGTAGTACCATTTGTCTATCATTTGTTTTTTGCCTATGCTTCTGATATCTTACCCATAAAAATCTTTGTGCAGACTGTCCTCAAGAATATTCCCTATGTTTACTTATAGTAGTTTGATAATTTTGGGCCTTGCATTTCAGTCTTCAATTGATTCTGAGTTTATGTTGTTATATGGTGTTACATAGGAAGCTAGTATCATTCTTCTCCATATGGATATTTAGTTTTCCCAGTGCCATTCATTTGAAGAGGCTGTCCTTTCCCCAGTGTATGTTCTTGGCACGTTCATCCAAAATCACTTGGCTGGAAATATGTGGATTTATTTCTGGGTGCTGTATTCTGTGGCCTTTACCCCAAGAATCATTACTTCTTAAAATGCAACTCAAATTAGCACGAAACATTTGCAGTTTAAGGAAAGGCTTATGGCATCAGAATACTTATTTATAGGATTCATTATTTTGTGTTTTTTTGAGATAGGGTCTTTGTCTGTCATCCAGGCAGAAGGGCAGTGATGTGGTCATAATTCACTGCAGCCCTGAACTCTGGGTACAAGCCATCCTTTTGCCTCGGTCTCTCAAATAGCTGGGTCTACAGACATGAGCCACCATGCCCGGCTAATTAAAAAAAAATTTTTTTTGTAGAGATGGGGCCTCACTATGTTGCTCTGGCTGATCTCAAATTCCTGGCCTCAAGTAATCTTTCTGCCACAGCTTTTTAAAGTGCTAGGATTACAGGCATGAGCCACCATGCCTAGTATAGAGTGTTATATTATTTTCAAAGTCTTATTCCTAGAGCCATTTATTGACTTTGGCCTAAATAACTCAATGTGATATTTCTGAAACTTTTTTGACATATTATGGGGAATGATAATGAGGGAAGGGGGATAGACACTTTTTACTAAGAGATAGCTTAGTGCCATTTAAGGAGGAACAAAAATAAATTATCAGAAAAATAAAAGTAAGATGAAGTGCAAAAATTCTGTGGCAAAGATGATGATAGTTAAATAATGTATTTTTGTGACTCATGGTAGCTTTAACTTTGTTCTTAAAATTCTGAGTAATTTAAGGGTTCACATTTGAAGAATCTACTGCACTACAAATAACAGTTTATTCCAAGTAAATGCATTTCAAAATTTGCTATTGATTTTGTATTAGATTATTCTCAGCCTACTTCATTATCAAGCTATACTATTTTATTCATGCAGTTTGATGATCTTACAGCAGAGAAGGAAGCTGTATCTTCAAAATGTGTCAATTTGGCTAAAGACAATCAAGTTCTTCAACAGGAGTTATTATCGATGAAAAAAGTACAACAGGAATGTGAAAAACTTGAGGAGGATAAAAAGATGTTGGAAGAAGAAATATTAAATCTTAAGACACATATGGAAAACAATATGGTAGAACTTAGTAAACTACAAGAATATAAATCAGAGCTAGATGAAAGGGCAATGCAGGCAGTAGAAAAATTAGAAGAAATCCATTTACAGGTTAGTTTTTTAAATCAGGTAAGTTTATCTGTAATGTGCTTTCCTTTATTTCACTGCAAATTGTATTTTGGATATGTGTATATTGTGTTTCCTCTGCCTCTCTTGTAGCAATTTGCTTTGTAGAGTTTTAGAAAAAAAAATGGCATCTGTTTTTTCTTTTAAATATTTAAATTTCCATTATTATAACAAAATCAATGTTTCAGAGTAATGATTCTGACTATGGAGTCATTTGATGATTAAGACCAGTTGGCATAAGAAAAAGTTGTGATTTAGAAATTATGTGATACTTTTGAATTGGTCTTAAGCTACATTGTTTGTTGATCACTTTTTAAAATTATGAATGGATTCTATTGCTTTTTATACGACCAGATTACATTAATACTAACATAATTATGGTTTCAAATTTTTATAAATCAGACAATTCTGAATTTGGTTATTAGTTTTGATACTGTTGATAAACATTTTAAGCTTCAGCCTCTTTTTTTTAACATATTCAAAATTGCTCTTTGAATCACTGGCTCAAAATGAAAGGCAACAAACATATAATAGGTTATAATTGTTTTAAAAATATATTCTTTTCATTTGTTTTAGAAACAAGCACAATATGAAAAACAATTAGAGCAGTTAAACAAGGATAATACGGCTTCACTAAATAAGAAGGAACTCACACTTAAAGATGTGGAATGTAAATTTTCCAAAATGAAAACTACTTATGAAGAGGTTACAAACAAATTAGAAGAATATAAGGAAGCCTTTGCAGCAGCATTGAAAGCTAACAATTCCATGTCAAAAAAATTAACGAAGTAAGTCCAAACATACACTCATAGAAAATGAATTCAGCTCATTGTTTTGAAAGCATAATTTTTAGTGAGATGGCTTCAGGATGTTAGTAGGAAGTGAATGCTAATTTGACAATGTAATTTGGGAAAATAATGTTAGTAAGTAATCTTACCTTTAAAATGTTAGTCAAGGATAATTTCTGTCTCTCCTCTCTTTTTTTTTTTTTTTTTTTTTTTGGCTTTTGTATGGCTTTTTTCCCCTGAAAAGTCTCTTGTAGTTAATCTGTTAGTTTTTTTACTAAGTATTTTTGAAGCTTTATAATTAATAAAGTGATCTTGTTTTAAATTATTTGTCAGAATTTCCCTAAATAGTAATATTAATGAGTTTATTTTTCGGTATATCACGACCTAAACCCAAAGTGTCAAGTGATACTGCTACTCTGGGCACAATCGTTTTTGATTGTGATCTTTAGTATTATCACTAGAGGGTGCCTCAAGAAAGACTATTTGTGTAACATATTCAAGATGTTATAGAAAGGCATCCTTATGAAATAGGGAATAATTATCACAGGAATTTAAAGAAGTGTAATTCACAAAGTGGTTAAAAAATAACACCTTGTTCAGTCTGAAGGGGTGTGTGGAAGGCAAAAAGAACAAGCCCCACCTCCAGTGCCTTGGTCACAGTGCTGGGGGCTAATTGCCTTCAGAGATGCTTTAGTTCTTTTTGATCAACAACCAAACAATCTAGTTCTCCCCTAGGAGTTGTTCCTCTGAATTATTCCTCATTACCAAATGTTTAATTGGTCCTAGATAATTGGTGAAATGTACAAGGGTGAAACCTAAAACTGGTTTACTAAACACAAGTATTCCTAGATTTTTTTTGTTCATTTTAGTTTTCTTAACCTACATTAAGGAGTACAACATGATGTTTTGATATAATTATTTCTAGTGAAGTGGTTCTTACAATCAAGCAAATCAACATATTCCTTTTCCCATGTTGTTACCCTTTAAATACAAGTATTTCAAATGGAATCTTCAGAATCTTACAAGTAGAGCCATTTTAGAAGGCAGCAAGTTTTATCTGTTGAGCCATACATCACCGGTAGCCATTTCTCTTCCCTGTCTACTTTGTTTGAGCTGCTTGTTCAGTATAAATCACCTTAGAAACACAGGTGCTTCTTTAGAATGATTTTAAAAGTATAATTCCTTACAACAGGTATGCATGCTCTCACACATCTTCAGTGTGAAAACACTGTTTAGTGGGTAATTTGGTTTACTCTCAGGGCAAGTTTTTAAAAACTAGAAGTCATTAAGAATCATTTAAGGAAAAATGAAATACTAAGCATATGTCTTTGCTATCTTTACAGATCTAATAAGAAAATAGCAATGATCAGCACCAAGCTCCTTATGGAGAAAGAGCGGGTGAAATATTTTCTCAGCACTCTTCCTACAAGGCGAGGCCCAGAGTTACCTTGTGTTGAAAATCTTACTAGTATAGGACTCAACAGAAAATATATTCCCCAAATGCCCATAAGAATTCCTACTTCAAACCCTCAGACCTCAAATAACTGCAAGAACTACTTGACTGAGGTTCGTTATATGACCGTTTCTCTTTAGGGTTTCATTTCTCTAGCGTAATTCTTGTTTTTAATTTGGTGAAATACTGAGTTGTTCTGTTGACTTTTGCATGTTAAGTAAAGATCATAATTAGCTGTGTTAACACAGAAAGGAAATGGGAACCTTACATTTTTTAATTCCCTGGATCTCTCATTTTTGAGAGATATCCATTTGCTAACTTTATTCAATAAATGTGACTAAACTGACACATTTAAAATGTCTTTAAAAGCTGCATTTAAGTTAGGTTTTAGAAATTGCATGTTATTGCCTTATAATTGATGATATACTTTGAGATACTTTGGCTTACTCTCTAATTGATTGTAGTTTAGCTGTGGTTCATACCACATTTTTTTTTTCTTTTTTTTGAGGCAGTGTCTCACTCTGTCACCCAGGCTGGAGTGTCATCATGCCATCTCCACTCACTGCAACCTCCACCTCCCGGGTTCAATTGATTCTCCTGCCTCAGCCTCCCAAGTAGCTGAGACTACAAGCACCCACCATTACACCCCGCTAATGTTTGTATTTTTAGTAGAGACAGGGTTTCACCATATTGGCTAGGCTCTTCTTGAACTCCTGACCTTGTGATCTGCCTGCCTCAGCCTCTCAAAGTGCTGGGATTACAGGCATGAGCCACCACACCTGGCCCATGTCACTTTTAAAGTTTCTTTGCACCAGGCAGGCGCGGTGGCTCATGCCTGTAATCCCAGCACTTTGGGAGGCTGAGGCAGGTATGTCACGAGGTCAGAAGTTCAAGACCAGCCTGGCCAAGATGGTGAAACCCCGTCTCTACTAAAAGTAAAAAAAAAAAAAAAAAAAATAGCCGGGTGTGGTGGCGGGCACCTGTAATCCCAGCTACTAGGAAGGCTGAGGCAGAGAATTGCTTGAACCTGGGAGACAGAGGTTGCAGGAGCTGAGATCGCACCACTGCACTCCAGCCTGGGTAACAGGGCAAGACTCCGTCTTGAAAATAAAAAATTTAAAAAAAAGTTTATTTGCACCATCTCAACTCTTCCCACCCATAATCACAACTGAATGATTGGCATCCAAACACTTTACCACATATGGATGTTTATTATTTAGTAGAATCCAAAATAATTGCATTTTATGAATTAAACCAAACACTAAAATGTTCATTTCCATTTTTATGTTAAAAGCTTTGTGCTTGGCCAGGCGCGGTGGCTCACACTTGTAATCCCAAAATTTGGGGAGGCCGAGGCAGGTGAATCACCTGAGGTCAGGAGTTTGAGACCAGCCTGGTCAACATGATGAAACCTGTCTCTAGTAAAAATACAAAAATTAGCAAGGCATGTTGGCAGGCATGTGTAATCTCAGATACTCAGGAGGCTGAGGCAGGAGAATCACTTGAACCCAGGAGACAGAGGTTGCAGTAAGCCAAGATCATACCACTGCACTATAGCCTGGGTGATGGAGACTCCGTCTCAAAAAAAAAAAAAAAAAAAAAAAAAAGCTTGTGCTTTTCTTACATAAGAGTATATCTTCTGACTATAAAAATCCTGGAAGAAAACCTAGGAAATACTCTTCTAGCCATCATATTTGTCGATTTATGGCTAAGTCCTCAAAAGCAATTGCAAGAATAACAAAAATTGACAAGTGTGATCTAATTTAGCTAAAGAGCTTCTGCACAGCTCGAGAAACTATCACGGGATTAAACAGACAGCCTAAAGAATGGAAGAAAATATTCACAAACTATAGATATAGCAAATGCCTATTATCCTATTATCCAGAATCTATAAGAGCCCTAAACAAATCAACAAGCAAAAAATAAATAACACCATTAAAAATGGGCAAAGGACATGAACAGACACTTCTCAAAATAACACATGTAAGTGGCCAACAAACATTAACAAATGCTTACCATTGCTAATCATCAGAAAAATGCCAAACAAAACATCAGTGAGATACCATCTCACACCAGTCAGAATGAGTTTTGTTAAAAAGTAAAAAAAAAAACAAAAAAACAAAAAAACAAGATGTTGGGGAGGCTGTGGAGAAAAGGGAACACACACCATTTGTGGCAATGTAAATTAATTCAGCTACTATGGAGAGCAGTTTGGAAATTAAGAACTAAGAATGACCGTTGGATGCAGCAACCCCATTACTATACTAGGGGTATACTGAAAGGACAATAAATCATTGTAACAAAAAGATGCATGCACATGTATGTTCATTGCAGCACTATTCACAATAGCAAAGACATGGAGTCAATCCAGGTGCATCCAAGGTAGATTGAAAATCCAAGATAGATTGGAAAATTCCATATATACCATGGAATACTAAGCAGCCATAAAAAGAACAAAATCACACCATTTGCAGCAACATGGATACAGCTGGAATCCTCTCTCCTAAGCAAACCAATGCAGAAACAGAAACCAAGTATCTCATGTTTTCACTCATGTGGAAGCTACACATTGGGTGCACATTGTGATAAACATGGGAATAATAGACACTAGGAAATAAGAGCAGGGAGGGACAGAGTGGGCCAGGGTTGAAAAACTACTTACTGGGTCCTACGCTCACTACCTGTGTGATGGGCTCAATTGTACTGCAAACCTCGGCATCCCTCAATATGCCTTTGGAAGAATCCTACAGAGGTACCACCTTAATTTAATACAAACTAAAAAAAAAAAAAAGGAAAGTTTACTGTAAGTAGAGAATAGAAATTTCTTTTTAAGATAAAATTTATTGAAGTAAAAAGTGGATTAAACTTTTATAAAGGGCAGAGTTTTCTAAGAATTTCAAAGCAATGCATTCATTGCAAAAGATGGCTTTAATTACTTAATCTTTTTTTTTTTTTTTTTTTTAAGGCAGGGTCTCACTGTCACCAGGCTGGAGTGCAGTGGTGCCGTCTTGGCTCACTGCAACCTCCATCTCCTGGCTTCAAGCAATTCTCCTGCCTTAGCCTCCCAAGTAGCTGGGACTATAGGTTCGCATCACCACGCCCAGCTAATTTTTGTATTTTTAGTAGAGATGGGGTTTCCCCATGTTGGCCAGGATGGTCACGATCTCCTGACCTTGTGATCTGCCTGCTTTGGCCTCCCCAAGTGCTGGGATTACAGGTATGAGCCACCATGCCTGGCCATTGTTTAACCTTTGTACTAATAAAACACTACCTTTCTAAAATCATGTATATGCAATAGATCAATATTAACTGTATTTTTGTCCGATTACTCTAAATAGCATTACACATATACATCCTCTGTTATCTAAACTTAAAATAAGTAGAAATTTTACTTTATTTATGTGATTATTTTTCTATTTAAGCAAACTTCAAGTTATGTCTAGTCACTAAAAATACTAAAGGCCACATTTTGTAAATGATACATTATTTTCATGATAATGTTTCTTGTTTAACTTAAACATTATTATTATTTTTACTTATTTTAGATGGAGCTGGACTGTGTAGAACAAATAATTAGAGAAACAAAGAGAAGTATGTTGCCAAAATTTATTAATTAAATTTAGGTTTATTTTAGAAATAAAGTGTAAATAGCAAATGGCATTCCTTTTCATTCTTGGGTTAGTAGATACTACGTCAAGTATTTTTTTTCTTACACACATCTAATGAAAGATGTGAAAACAAAAACTTTCACAGAGAAGACTGTGCTTATGCACCATAAATTCATCATGTTCTGTAGCTTAAAAAATTCCCAAGAAGTCTGTGCATCTCTTTTTCACTGGCTCTACACTTTCTTAAGTTTTGCCATCCTCATGGAACTGTCAGCCAGCACACTGAAACGATTCTCAGAAAACACAGGCATCATCAAGCTCTCAGGGTTTTGGTAGAGATTGAAGGCCAACAGACCTCAGACTCATTCAGAAATGCTTAGTTGAGCAATAACCCTTCATAAGCAGTCACTTGACAGGTGACATTTTAAATCTCCTGTCATTTACTGTGTCATTGGCTTACACTTGTTCTCAGGAAACATTCCAGATTTTTCACCATGAAATAAAAACACCCATGTCAATGTAATTCTTGTCAAGTTACTCAGCCTTGTCTCTCACCACTTACTGCACTCTGCCCTTTGCTCTAGCCCAAACTGGATGGAGTGGAACTCTGCAGGGCTCTTCCTCACCTCAGGCTCTTTGCCTTTGCCTCTTCCCTCTATCTGGCAAGCTTTTCCTTGTCCTTCAGGTATCAACCTATGTTATCTCCTCCATCAGAAAGCCCATGATATTGACATAAAAGTGGGTAGGTGTCCCTTCTGTGTGTTCCAGTAGTGCCCTGCTGTATACCTGTCATGGTATCTATGACTCTATATGGACATTGCCTGCCTGTCTGTTTTTTAGGTTATAGCTTATGACTGTTGAGAGGTGGACCATGCCATCTTCATCTTGTAATTCCAGTGCTGGTTCTAGTACCTTGGCACATGGCTGTTGATTGCATGAATGAAGAATGAAAAAGCTCTGATATTTAAACACAATTAGAATTAATGCCATGTGTAAATTATTAAATAGTAATTTTGTATTGTAAATGTACATACATATTTATCATACTTATTAACTCTGATAAAGTTCACAACTCTTTAGTTTTTAAACTCACACTTAGTTAACTGAAGTGTTTTAGGTAAAGGACATAATTCTTTATTTTTCTTTCTAGCTGTTGCTGTGTTGGACACTTGCTCCCATCTATTTTCTTCTCTAGAATCCACTGGTAAGCCACATCTAATGAAGAGAATATTTAACCATAAAGTTTTAAGGAATAATTGTATGATTTAAAAGATTATAAAACTTTATTACTGGGCTGTTTACACATTTTAATTGTTTTTCATAAAATATATAACATTACAATATTTACGGAAGTAGGATATTTTTGTATCATATGTACGATGATAATTTATAGGGTATTTAAAATGATGTTTTTTAGCCTCCTTAAGTTTTAAGTGGATCTTGCAAATGAAAACAAGTATTATTGAGTTTGACATACTCAAATTGCCCAAATATCAGCTGTTTAAACAACCAAGTCATCATTGATACTTTAGTAAAGGTTAGTAAAGGTCATCGAAGGCTTATTTGCAGTTTACAGTTTTTATTACTTAGGAGACTTAAGGAGTACCTGCCAGGTTTGTCCATGCTAATGCTACGATTTTGTTTTTGTAGTTCAACCATATTTTGTATGGAGATACTTTGAGGCTCTGTAAATATCTGGTTACTCCTCAGAACCCACTAGATTTAGCATTTCATGGATGACTTGTGTTTGAACAATTATTACTATGATGGTTGCCAGATGATTATTTTCTTATTCTCTTCTTTGTTCTACATGGAGAAATAAAACCAATAAATAAGGGAGAAGGAAAGCTCATGATTCTGATGCTCCAATTCCCCAAGATTAGGCCAGTGGTAGACATTCCAAGCTGACTTGATGTGTTTTTGATTTGTCTCCATTACTCTGTCAGCATTTTTTTACTTTCTGGCACAAGATGTTCTAAGCTAATCTTGTATTTTCTCTGCCACAGCCCTGGAATGAGTAATTTTTTTTAGAAGGAGAGGTGGAGCCACTGAGGAAGCACAGGTGAGCCCTCCCCAGTGTGTACTCACTGGTCCCCAACAGAAGAACAGCTGCCGTATCCACTGAGGTACCAAGAAACTAGCAAAGGGCCTTCTGGCTGTCTGGGGACAGTCCTCATGTGGTCCCTGGCTTGGCCTCAGAGGTTCTGGATTAGTCTTCCTGTAGCCTCTGTGCTGTGTCTTTAGATCAGGGCTCTGTGGGAAGGGCCCTGGGAGACCCAACAGCACAGTGTGTCTCATCTGGCAAATGTCCCTCCCTTCCTAACACTCTGACACTCAGGAATAGGGTAGATGGCGTGTCCAGGCAGTGCCAGGCCACCTCACTGTCTCCTTTGAGATGGGCCCAGAGGGCCTTTGGGGTGAGTGTGGAGCTGGGAACCTGGAGCCTGAGGCCGACTGTCTCTCCCTGTGTCTTGGAGGAAAGGCCATTTCCCAAAAAAAACCCCAGGGCCTGACCTCTGGGCACACATGCAGGGAGGGAGGGTCTGTGAGCTGAGGGGGACGTTGTAATAAGACTTTGAGCATGACTGCTCAGGGGCCTGGTCAGTGGACCATGGTCAGAGGTGACCTGGTCATCAGGACCTAGTCATTTGGGACCTCATCAGCAGGTGCCTGGTTAGTGGTGGGCTCCTCAGTAAAGGCCTCATCAGTGGGGACCTGGTGACCTAGTCATTGGAAGCCTGGTCAGTGGGGGGACCTAGTCAGTGGTGGCCTTATTAGTGGGGCCTGATTGGTTGGAACATAAACAATGAAAAACTGGTTGGTGGGGCATATACAGTATACCAGGGGCCTGGTCAGTGTGGGGCCTTGGTGGCTTGGAGCCTGGTCAGTGAGGGCCTGGTCAGAGGTGGCTTGGTCAGCTGGGGTCTCATCTATGGAGAATTGTTCAGTGGGGGGTCGGGTTAGCAGCAACCTGGTAAATAGTGGTCTTGTCAGTGGGAACCCGGTCTTGTCACTGGGGACCAGGTCAGTGGAAAATTGGTCAGTGGAGTCTGGCCCATGAGGCCTATTAAGTGCGGGCCTGGTTAGGAAGACATGGTCAGTGGGGACTTGATCAGTGGGACCTGGTCAGTGGAGGAGTGGTCATTAGGGGCCTCATCACTGGGAACCTGGTCAGCGGCGGTTGGTCAGTACCTGGCCCGCTGGCCACTGTGTGACCTCAGGTAGGGGGTTTGTCTGTGGAGCCTCATGTCCATCTGCAGGGAAGGTGAGTCACGGCACCCTGGAGGGTGGCTGGAAAGAGAAGGTGAGAAGATGTGTTGAATCCAATACTGCTTGGCAGACCTACAACTTTACAAATGACCTGTGTTCCACCTAGAGAGGGTGCCAGCCCTCTCAGCATTATGCAGTGCCCCTCCTTTGTCTGCATCCCCAGGACCACCATGGGTGGGGAGGGCAGAGATTGGGGAGCACCTATAGAGGCTCTAATGCTCTAAGGTGACAGTGATGAGGACCTGGGTGCACCCATGAGTGGAGAAGCTAGGCCTGTCCAGAGAAGCAAGACAAACACACACATATGTGCACACACACACACACACACACAGGCAAACATGCATACACAAACACTTTGCATGCACACATGTCAGTTCAGGGGATACAGGACACTGACTCTGGGCCCTGTTGACCCAGGCAGGCTTCCATTGTGGTGGGTTGTGTCACCCCACAATGTCACTGTTGCTGAGTCCCCATCGCCTCTGTGTTGTGGAGCAGTTAGAGACACACAGCAGTGTCTGTGAGTGGCTCTGTGTGAAGGACCATTTTCTAGATGAGAGGCACATCTCAACACAGCTCACTGATCAGACTCAGGTGAGTGGGACCTGCTCTCTTTTCTTCCTCCTGGCTTGGGGACAGTCACTATCAGATGGGTGGTTTTGGCCTCTGGGCAGCTACTGAGGGTAATCACTGAACACTCACCGGGTGCCTGTTCTGTGCTGACAGTCATCTCATTCATCCTCGCAGCAATTCCATTCTGCATCTTTTCTGATCACCCCCGTGACCACCCAGGACAACCCCATCAGGGCCCTGTCACCAGGCCCAGTCCAGCTCCATGATAACCAAGACACAGGTCCAGAGACAACCGTCCTGCATCATGCCTGCATCTGAACCCCCTTGGTGGGTAGTGACCAGCATAACATGGAAGAAGCCAGGGCAGCATGCGGCCAGCTGTTCTGCAGCCCCAGATGGCTCCTGGGCCTTGGGAAGTCATTCTTAAAGGGGAAGCCGGTCACTTTGAGGTCCCTGAAGGGAAGGGTGAATGTGCATCCCAATAGCCCTGGCAGCCAGCAGCATGCCATACATCTTCTCACCCAACCTGTGTGACAGAGGCCCCCTCCTGGGGCACAAGTCCCATACCTAAAGCATCCTGTCCCAGTTGGACCTCATTCTGAGCCCTGGGAGGGGAGGGGCATCATAGGCCCCCCTGCAGAAGCCAGGATTACCACCCAGGGGACTTGGCCTTCTGTGGCCCTGGCCAGACTTAGAATTTGGCCCAAGACAAGACAAACTCACTCGGAGCAGCTTGTCAGTACCCGGGACCTGTGTATGCCAGGCGAGGCCAAGCTGGCTCAAAGAGCAACCAGCTACCTCTGCAAGGGTGTGCCAGGAGCAGGTGGACCAGCCACCAACCTCCCCCACTCAAAGGAAACAGGGATGGCCAGGTTCCCACAGCCTGAGTGACCACCACCTGACAGCTGATGGAGTGGAGGCCTGAGGAAAAGCAGATGGCGCTGGGGCTCTACCTCCAGGGCAGAATAACTGATTTATCCTGACTGGCAGGGAGTGAGGTTGGTGGCTGGTCCACCGGCTCCTGGCACACCCTTGCAGAGGTGGCTGGTTGCTCTTTGAGCCAGCTTGGCCTCGCCTGGCATGCACAGGCCTCAGTGCAACAAATGTGCTGCAAATGGAGCCACACAGAGGAAATGAGCAGCAGGCTCAGGAGCGGGGTGTGCGCTGCCTTTGGGGCTCCATTCCATGCATCAGGGCTTCTACAGCACTATGGGCTTCTTGGATGCCAAGAGGCAGACCACAGGCCATCTTGAGAAGGACTCTGGTAAGAGCTTACTTGGGTATGTGGATGATGTCCAGGGTGTTGGCCTGGTGTCCCTGAGACAGCATTAACAGGTCCATGACTAGGTCCAGGTCCTGCCTGGGCTGATTGGCAAAGAGCTCACTGACAATGTGGAAGGCATCTATGGTGAAGTAGTGTCTATGTTCAAGTGCAGAAAGGGCCCAATCTGGTGAATGAACCACACGGCCAGCTTCTGGATGCAGGCACAGTGCCACATTTTTTGTCACTTCTGATGCGCCCCACCAGCACCGAAGAGACAGCCTGGAGACAGGGCAAGAGGAAGGCTGAGAAGGATGAGTTGGTGAGTGCCAGATTCTTCCTGGCCCTGAGCCCACCCCCAGGGTGACACTCAACCTTTAGGAGTGGGAGAGCAAGATTGACGGCTTCAAGTGCTTCACCAAGAAGATGGACAACAGGGCACTCAGCTCAACTTCACAGCCAATGAGTGGTGACAGGCCTTAAGAAAGAGCATCAGAAGGCTGCCAGTTCTTCAGCCTCAGCCAGGCCTTGGAGCTGGACCAGGCCATTCACTTCAGTATAGAGGCCTTCCACACTGTCAGTGAGGTCTTTGCCAGTCAGTCCAGGCAGGACCTGGACCCAGCCATGGACCTGTTGGTGCTGTCTCAGGGACACCAGACCAATATCCTGGACATCGTCCACATACACAAGGAAGCTCTTACTAAAGTTATGGAGAGCAGACAACAAGTGGCAGAAGGGAAGATAGAGGTGCAGAGGCTGATGATGTCAGAATCACAGGAACAGGATTTCTTTGGCCACTTTGGCTGAAATTCACCACTTCCATCCAATTCCAGTGAGAGACATGGACTCACAGATGCAGCATTTCTTGCAACAAGAGATACTACTTTTTCAAAAAGTCACCCAGGAATTGATAGTGTTGAATGACTCGATACTCCATCGTGGACTGTTTCCAGTTCAAAGATACTTTCTACAGCAGAATAATAACACTAGCAAAGAGCTAGTACAAGGATGGTTTTGTGCTCAACTGAAATCCAGCTGAATACAGAATTGTATAGGAAACAGTTAATATGGTGATAGAATAGAAACAGTAGCAAATGTGAACTAAATCATGCTATGAATGCCTAAACTACGCTGTAACTTTTGGAACAATGATAATACCACTTTATTGCTTTTTGAAGTATGAATATTTTAGTGTATGTACTCTAGACCTCAAACCCTATAAAGAGTCTCAAAGAAGTTGGCTGGATAAAGCCTGCTGTGGATGTCTTTATATTCAAGATTGATGATGCATTTCGAATATGTGTCCACACCGAATCTCATGTTGAGTTATATTTCCTAATGTGGAAGGTGGATCCTGCTATAAGGTGATTGAATTATGAAGGCAAATTTCTCATGAATGGTTCAGCACCATCCCCTTCTACCATCCTCACAATAATGAGTGACTTCTCATGAGATCTGGTCACTGAAAACTCTATGTCACATCCCTACTCTCTGTGTTTTCCCCTTGCCATGTGAAACAACTGATTCTTTCTTTGCCTTCCATGATTATTGAAAGATTTCTGAGGCCTCCTAGAAGCAGAAGCACTGTGCTTAGAACCATGGGACAATTAAACCTCTTTTTCAAAATAAATCATACAGAAAATGGCAAATGAAGACTGGAGCATTGCTATAAAGATACCTGGAGATGTGGAAGCAGCTTTGGAACCAGGTAATGGATGGAGGTTGGAAGAATTTGGAGGGCTCAAAAGAAGATAGATAGATGAGAAAACTTTTGGACCATCCTAGAGACTGGTTCAATGGTTGTGACAAAAATCCTGACAGAAACATGGACAGTGAAGGCCAGGCTGAAGAGGTCTCAGAGAGAAATAAGAAGCTTTCTGGAAAATGTCTTCCTTTTGGATATGGAAAGCTTACACAATGCCTGTACCATCATTGTACCTTAGAAGCAGTGAACTTGCTTTTTATTTCAGAGACTCATAGGCAAAAGAGACTGTAGCCTTGACCCAGATGACACTTTGGACTTTGTAACTTTGAGTTAATGCTGAAGTGAGTTAAGACTTTGGGAGACTGCTGGCAAGGCATGATTGTATTTTGCAATGTGAGAAGGATATGAGATTCGTGGGGTCAGGGACAGAATAATATGGTTTATCTCTATGTCCCTACCAAAACTCATGTGGAGTTATATTCTGTAATGTCAGAGGCGGGGCCTAGGTGGAAAAAGATTTAGTCATAAAATGGTGCAGGTAGATCCTTCACGAATGATAAAGGACCATCACCTTGATAAAGGACCATCACCTCCTGATAGTGAGTGAGTTCTCATGAGATCTGATTCCTTAACAGGCTGTGGAACCTCTTTCCTCACTCTGTCTTCCTCCTGCTCCTGCTTTAGGAGGCATCTCATTTTCCCTTGGCTTTCTGATATAATAAGGAGGCTTCCTGATTCCTCCCAGAAACAGAAGACACTATGCTTCCTTCACAGCTTGCAGAACCATGAGTCAATTACACCTCTTTTATTTACAATAATACAGAAAATTAGAACTGCAGAGAGGAGCTGTGAAATGTCTTCAAGGCCTTTTTCCCTTTGTGTTGGCTATTAGCACAGGGCTTCTTTATATGCAAATTTCTGAAATCTTCTTGAATTTTTCCCCTTAAATGGGATTTTTGTTATTGCTACATAGCCAACCTGCTATATAGATATCTGAAAAAGTAAAAGCAGGCTCAGTAGTGGGTAGCAAACAAAGATTGGAAGGGTTTGGAGGGATAAGAGTATGAGAGGGAGTGGGAGGGAGTGATTTAATCATGGATGGGGGGGGTGGATGTGGAAGGGAAGAAGGGGTGATAGGGTGGGAGGGAGTAGACTGGCTGTAGGGTGGTGGGAGGGTGGTGGGTAGTAGGAAGGGGGAGTAGCCTGCTGCAGAGCAGAGCCTCATGGAAAACCCCTACTAGGGCAGTGCACCTGTGGCTTTGCAGGTTTGAGACCCATGGCTGCTCTCATGGACTGGACTAGTGTTGAGTGCCTGTAGATTTTCCACACAGAGAGTGCAAGCTGTTGGTGGGTCTATGAATCTGGGGTCTGGAGGGTGGTAGTCCCCTGTGTGGGGGCTCCAAGTCCATATTTTCCTAAAGCACTGCCCTAGTAGAGGTTTCCCAAGAACTCTGCGTCTGCAGCAGGCTTCTGCCTGGAAACATCGGGAGGTGGGGGTGGGAGGCAGATCCTTCACCAATGGTTAGGCAGCATCTTCTTGGCGCTGTCCTCATGATAGTGTGTTCTCCTGAGATCTGGTTGTATAACAGGGTGTGGCACCTCTTTCCTCTCTCAGTCTTGCTTCTACTCCTGCCATATGAAACATCTCCTTGTCCCTTGGCCTTCTGGTATAATTGGGAGGCTTCCTGATCCTCCCAGAAGCAGAAGCCACTATGCTTCCTTTACAGCCTGCTGAACCATGAGCCAATTAAACCTCTTTTCTTTATGATCATACAGAAAATTAGTGCTGTGAAGTGGAGCCATGAAATGCCTTCAAGGCCCTTTCCCCTTTTTCTTGGCAACCAGCACTCAGCTTCTTTTCATGGAAATATCTGAAGCCTTTGTGAATTTTCCCCCTGAAAATGGACTTTTCTCTTTTACCACATTGCCAGGCTGTGATAAAGATTGCTGACAATGTAGAACCAGGCTCAGAAGTGGGTAAAGGACAGCGGTAGGAAGAGTTGGGAAAGCTTAGAAGACAACAAGATGAGGAAAATATTGGACCACTATAGAGAATTGTTAAATACTTGTGATCAGAAGGCTGAGAAAGGGGTAAACACTGAAGTCCAGACTTAAAAGTTCTCAGATGAAAATGAGGAATTTCCTATAAACAGGGGCCAAGATTACATTTGATTGGCCTTAGCAAAGGAAGTGGCAGCACAGGGACCCTGCCCTGGAGATCTGTGAAACTATGAACTTGGGGGTGATGATTTAGGATGTATCTGGTGAAATGAACATCTAGGCAGCATAGCACAAGAGGTGTCCTGTCTGCATTGAACAGCCTGTGTTCTTATGTGTGACCTAAGAAATAACTTCAAGTTGGAACTTCAAGTGGAGATCTAAAATTTGGAAAATTTGGAGCCTGGCCAAGTGGTCAAAAAGAAAAGCCGATTTTGAGGGGGAAAATTCAAGAAGGCTTAGGTTATTTGCATAAAAAGGAACCCAGTGCAAACAGCCAAGACAGTGGGAAACTGGCCTTGAAGGTATTTTTCGAGACCTCTGCAGCAGCCCTTGCTGTCACAGACCGTGGGGTCTAGGAGAGAAGAATGGTTTCCTGGGCCAGTCCCATGGTCCTGCTGCTGTGCTCAACCACAGGACACTGCTGCCTGCATCCCTGCAGCTCCTGCAACAGCCGTGGCTGAAAGATGCACAGGTACAGCTTGGGTCATTGCTTCAGAGGTGGCTCAAAGCCTTGATGGTTTCCACATAGTGTTAAGCCAGTAGGTGTACAGAGAAAGAGACTAGAGGCTTGGGAGCTCCTGTCTAGACTCCAGAAGATGTACAGAAAATCCTGGATGTCCAGGAAGAAGCTTTTCCAAGAGGCAGAACCTCATGGGGAACCTCTACTAGGGGAGCAAAATAGAGACTTATAGGGTTAAAGCCCCCACAGAGGGAGGCATCATTCTCCAAACCCCAGATTCATAGACCCACAAACAGCTTGCACCCTCAGTGTGGAAAAGCTATGGGCACTCAACAAGAGCCCTGTCCATGAGAGGCAGCCACGGAGGCTGAACGCTGCCAAGCCACAGGTCAGATCTGCCCAAGGCCTTGGGAGCTCAGCCCTCACAGCCCTGTGCCATGGATGTGGGACAAGGATTCAAAAACGATGATTTTGGAGCTGTAGGATTGAGTCACTGGCCTGCTGGGTTTTGGACATTTATGTATCCTATGAGTCCCATCTGTGTTTTGGGCTTCTTTCTAGCAATTTTTTTTTTCTGATGCCTGGGAATGCTTACCCATTGCCTGTACAATCATTTACTTTGGAAGTAGTAAACGTGCTTTATAATTCAGTGGCTCATGGGCAGAAGGGAGTGTAGACTTGTCTCAGATAATACTTTGGGCTTTGGGCATTTGAGTAAATGCTGGAATGAGTTAAGATTTGAGAGACTCTAGGGAAGGCATCATTGCACTTTGCAATGTGAGAAAGACATGAACCTTAGAGGACCACGGACAGAATAACATGTTTTGGCTCTCTGTCTCTACCAAAGTTCAAGCGGAACGTTAATGGGAAATGTTAAAGGTGGGGGCTGGTAGAAGGTGATTTAAACATGATGGAGAGTGGAGGTTGGATGGTTGGGGGTGTGGGGAGGGTTGGGGTGGATTGGGTGGTGGGGAGGGTTGAAGGGCATTGTGGGGTTGGGGGTGTAAGGCAGGGGTGGGGGTGCATCCTTCACAAATGGTTAAACACCATCTCCTTAATGCCGTCCTTCTGATAGTGAGTTCTCTTCATGATTTTGGAGCTGTGAGATTGAATGAACACTGACCTGCAGGATTTTGGATGTCCATTGGGCCTGTGGTCCCATTTGCGTTATTTTTCTTAGAAATTTCTTCCCTTTGGATTGAGAAAGCTTACCCAATACCTGTACCATCATTGTACCTTGAAAGAAACGAACACCCTTTTAACTTCAGGGACTCATAGGCAGAAGAGACTGTAGCCTTGTCTCAGATGAGACTTTGAACTTTTTACATTTGAGTTAATGCAGGAATGAGTTAAGGCTTTTGGAAACTTTGAAAAGGCACGATTATATTTTATTCTGTGAGAAGGATATGAGATTTGGGGAGGTCAAGGTCAGCATAATATGATTTGGCTATGTGCCCCTGGAAAAACTGATGTGGAATTGTAATCCCAAATGTTGGAAGTGAGGCCTGGTGTAAGATTATTTAATCATGGATGGGAGGGGTAGGGGTGGAAGAAAAAAGGGGTGGGTAGGGTGGGGAAGAGTAGGCTGGCTGCAGGGTGGTAGGAGGGTGGTGGGTATTAGGAAGGGGGAGTAGCCTGCTGCAGAGGCAGCGGCTCATGGAAAACCTTTACCAGGGCAGTGGGCCTGTGGCTTTGCAGGCTTTAGCCCCCATGGCTGCTCTCATGGGCTTCGCTGGTGTTGAGTGCCTATCACTTTTCCATACTGAGGGTGTGAACTGTTGGTAGGTCTATGAATCTGGGGTGTAGAGGATGGTGGCCTCCTGCATAGTCACTCAAAGCCCTTATTTTCCTTCTGCACTGCCATAGTACAGGAATTCCAAGAGCCTCTGCCTCTGCAGCAGGTTTCTGTCTGGAACGGTAGGGGGTGGAGCTTTCTTGGGAGGCGGATCCTTCACCAATGGTTAAGCACCATCTTCTTGATGCTGACCTAGTGATAGTGAGTTCCCATGGGATCTGGTTATAGGACGGTGTGGCACCTCTTTCCTCTCTCAGCCTTGCTCCTACTCCTGCTGTATGAAACATTTCATTGCTGTTTTCCTACTGGTATGATTGGGAGGCTTCCTGAGTCCTCCCAGAAGCAGAAGCCACTATGCTTTCTTTACAGCCTGCAGAACCATGAGCCAATTAAACCCCTTTTCATTATGATCATACAGAAAATAAAGTACTGTGAAGTGGAGCTATGAAATATCTTCAATGACATTTCCCCATCGTCTTGGCTATTAGCACTGGACTTCTTTTTAATGCAAATATCTGAAGGCTTCTTAAAGTTTCCCCCTGAAAATGGACTTCTTTTTCTTCTGCATTGCCAGGCTGCAACAAAGATATCTGAAAATGTAAAGCAGGTTCAGAAGTGGGTAACAGCCAGAGGTTGGAGAGTTTGGAGATCTTGAAAGAAGACAGGGAGGTGAAGGAAAGTTTGGACCATTGTAGGCACTTGTTAAATAGTTGTGATTAAAAGGCTGGTAGAAGGATGGAAGTGAAGGCCAGGCTTACAAGGTCTCAGATGAAAATGAGGAACTTACTGGGAACGGGAGCCAAGGTTACCTTTTGTTTTGCTGTAGCAAAGAACAGGGCTGAAGGGTGAACTTGCCCTCAAGATATGTGAAACTTTGAACTCGAGGGTGATGATTTAGTGCATATCTGGTGGAATGAACTTCTAGGCAGCATAGCACAAGGGGTGGGATGGGGGGGCCTGTCTGCATCAAACAGCCTGTGCTCTCATGTGTGACCGAGGTTATGTGTGACTGAGGAAATGACCTCAAGTTGGAACTTATATTTAAATGACAAGCAGAGCTCAAAAGTTTGGAACATCTGCAGCCTGGCCAAGTGGTCAAAAAGAAAAGCTGATTTTCAGGGGGAAAATTCATGAAGGCGCCAGAAACTTGCATAAAATGGAGGCCAGTGCTAATAGCCAAGACAATGGGGGAAAAAAGCCTTGGAGGCATTTCAGAGATGTTTGCAGCAGCCCTTGCTGTCAGGCCCTGGGGCCTGGGAGAGAAGAATGGTTTCCTGGGCCAGCCCCATGATCCTGCTGCTGTGTGCAGCCTCAGGACACTGCTGCCTGCATCCCAGCAGCCCAAGCTCCTGCTCTGACTTTGGCTGAAAGATGCACAGGCACAGATTGCATCACTGCTTCAGAGGGTACAGGCTATAAGGCTTCATGGCTTCCACATAGTGTTAAGCCCGCGGGTGTACAGAGCACTAGCCCAGAGGCTTCGGAGCCCTCATATAGATTTTGGAAGATGTACGAAAATGCCTGGGTGTCCAGACAGAAGGCTGCCAAAAAAGCAGAGCCTCCTGGGAAACCTGTACTAGGGCAGTGCAGAAGGAAAATATGGGCTTGGAGCCCCCACACTGGAGGCCAGCATCATGCAGACCCCAGATTCATAGACCCACCAAGAACTTTGTACTCTCTGTGAGTAAAAACTACAGGCAGTCAACACCAGCACAGCCCATGAGGGCAGCTGTGGGGACTGAACACTGCAAAGCCACAGGTAGAGAGCTGCCCAAGGCCTTGGGAACCCAGCCCTCATACCCTTGTGCCCTGGATGTGGGACAGGGATTAAAAAAGGATGACTTTGGAGCTGTAGGTTTGAATAACTGGCCTGCTGGGTTTTAGATTTTCATGGGACCTGTAAGTCCCGTTTGTGTTTTGTTCTTCTCTGGCAAAAATCTTCCTTTTGGTTGGGAATTCTTACTCAATGTGTGGACAATCATACCTTGGAAGTAGTTAACTTGCTTTGTATTTCAGAGGCTCAGGAGCAGAAGGGACCACATCTTTGTCTCAGATGAGACTTTGGGCTTCAGACATTTAAATAAATGCTGGAATGAGTTAAGGCCTGGTGGGTCTTAGCCACGATGATGGGGAAAAGTCATTGAAGGCATTTCATAGCTTCACTTCACAGTACTAACTTTCTATATAATCATAACAACAAGGGGTTTGATTGGCTCATGGTTCTGCAGGCTGTAAAAAAAAAAGCACAGTGGCTTGGGGAATGGTAAGTAAGGCATCATTGTATTTTCAAAGTGAGAAGGACATGAGATTTGTGGGGCAGGGACAGAATAATAAGATTTGCCTGTGTGTCCCTATGGAAACTCATGTGGAATTGTAATCAGAAATGTTAAAAGTGGGGCCAGGTAGAAGGTGATTTAATCGTGGAGGGCACTGGGTGTTGGAAGGTGGAGATTGGGGAGAATGGGTGGATTATGGTGGGGGTGAGGGGTGAAAAGTGGGGGTGGGTGGAGGATCCCTCCAAAATAGTTAAACACCATCTCCTTAATCCTTTCCTCATGATGGTGAGTTCTTGTGATGGTTTTGGAGCCCTGAGATTGAATGGATACTGGCCTCCTGGGTTTTGGACTTGCATTGGCCCTGTGATCCCATTTGTGTTATTTTCCTGGCAAACCTCTCCCCTTTGGATTGAGAAAACTTACCAAATGCCTGTATCATCATTGTACCTTGAAATAAAAGGACTCCCTTTTAAATTCAGGAGCTTATAGGCAAAAGGGACTTTAGCTTTTTCTCAGGTGAGATGTTGAACTTTTTACATTTGAGTTAATGCTGAAATGACTTAAGACTTTTGACATCTTTTGAAAAGGCCTGATTGTATTTTACTCTGTGAGAAGGATATGATATTCGGGGGATCATGGTCAGAATAATATGGTATAGCTGTGTGTCCCTACCTAAACTCACATGTAATTGTAATCCCGAATGTTGCAGGTGGGGCCTGGTGGGAGGTGATTTATTCATGGATGGGACAGGGGTGGGGTTGGAAGTAAAAACAGGTGGGTAAGGTTGGAAGGGGTGAGCTGGCTGTAGGGTGGTGTGTAGCAGGAGGGGAGTAGCCTGCCGCAGAGGCAGAGGCTCGTGGAAAAACTCTACTAAGGCAGTGCACCTGTGGCTTTGCAGGGTTTAGCACCTGTAGGTGCTCTCATGGGCTGGACTGATGTTGAGTGCCTTTAGCTTTTCCATACTGGGGGTGTGAGCTGTTGGTGGGTCTATGACTTTTCGATCTGGAAGATGGTGTCATGGGGGCTCCAAGCCCATATTTTCCTTCTGCACTGCCCTAGTAGAGGTTTTCCAAGAGGATCTGCCTCTGCCTCAGGCTTCTGCTTGGAAACAGTCGGTGGTGGATATGGGATAGTGGGCGGATCCTTCACCAACAGTGAAGCACCATCTTCTTGATGCTGATCTCCTGATACTGAGCTCTCATGAGATCTAGTTGTATAACAGGATGTCGCACCTCTTTCCTCTCTCTGTGTTGCTTCTACTCCTGCCATATGAAACATTTCATTGCTGCTTGGCCTTCTGGTATAATTCGGAGGCTTCCTGAGTCCTCCTACAAGCAGAAACCACTATGCTTTCTTTACAGCCTGAAGAACTGTGAATCAATTAGACCTCTTTTCTTTATGTAGATACAGAAGATTAATGCTGTGAAGTGAAGCTATGAAATGACTTCTAGGCCTTTCCCCCAATCTCTTGGCTATTAGCACTGAGCTTTTTTCAATGCAGATATTGGAGGCCATCTTGATGTTTCCCCCTGATAATGGACTTTTCTTCTTTTACCATATTGCCAGGCTGCAACAGAGATAGCTGACAGTGTAGAAGCAGGTTCCAAATTGGGTAATGGCCAGACGTTCGAGAGTTTGGAGAGCTTGGAAGAAGACGGGAAGATCAGGGAAAGTATGGACCATTGCAGAGACTTGTTAAATAGTTGTGATTAAAAGGCTGACAGAAGGATGGACAGTGAAGGCCAGGTTTGTAAGGTCTCAGATGAAAATGAGGAACTTACTGGGAACAGGAGCCAAGGTTTTTTTCTTTTGCCTTAGCAAAGTAATTGGCTACACAGTGACCCTTCCTGGGAGATCTGTGAAACTGAACTTGAGGGTGATGATTTAGGATGTATCTGGTGGAATGAACTTCTAAGCAGCAAAGCTCAAGAGTTGTCCTGCCTACATCGAACAGCCTGTGCACCTATGTGTGATCAAAGAAATGACCATAAGTTGGAACTTATATTTAAATGAGAAGCAGAGCTTCAACAATGGGGAAATTTGTAATCTGGTCCAAAAGAAAAGCTGATTTTCAGGGGGAAAATCAAGAAGGCCTCGGATATTTGCATAAAAAGGATCCCAGTGCCAATAATTCAAGACAATGGGAAAAAGGCCTTGAAGGCATTTCAGAGACCTTTGTAGCAGACCTTGCTGTCACGGGCCCTGGGGCTTAGGAGAAAAGAATAGTTTCCTGGCCCAGCCCCATGGCTCCACTGCTGTGTGCAGCCTCAGGACACTGCTGCCTGCATCCCTGCAGCGCCATCTCCAGCTCCAGCCATGGATTTAAGATGCACAGGTACAGCTTGTGTCACTGCTTCAGAGGATGCAAGCTCCAAGCCTTGGTGGCTTCCACATAGTGTTAAGCCAGCCGGTGCATAAAGCACAGGACTACAAGCTTCAGATCCTTCATCTAGACTCCAGAGGATATATTGGAAAGCTTGAGTGTCAAGCCAGAAGCTTTTCCAAGAGGCAGAGCCTCATGGTAAACCTCTTCTGGGGCAGTACAGAAGGAGAGTATAGGGTTAGAGTCCCCATACAGGGAGGCACAATTTTGCAGACCCCAGTTTCATAGACCCACCAACTGCTTGCACCCTTAGTGTTGAAAAGCTACAGGCACTCAACACCAGCCTAGCCAATGAGGGCAGCTGTGGGGGAAAGATTTTGCAATGCCACAGATGCAGAGCTGCCCAAGGCCTTGGGATCCCAGCTGTCACAGCACCCTGTGCTCTGGATGTGGACATAGATTCCAAAAAGATGACTTGGAGCTGTATGATGGAATGACTGGCCTGCTGGGTTTTTGACTTGCAGGGAGTTTGTAAGTCCCATCTGTGTTTTGTGCTTCTTTCTGGCAAATTTCTTCTTTTTGGCTGGGAATGCTTACCCAATGCCTGTACAATCATTGCACCTTGGAAGTGGTAATCTTGCTTTGTATTTCAGAGGCTCGGGGCAAAAGATATGGCAGCCTTCTCTCAGAAGAGACTTTGGGCTTTGGATATTTGAGTAAATGCTGGGATGAGTTAAGACTTGGGGGACTCTAGGGAAGGCATCATTGCATTTTGCAATGTGAGAAAGACATGAATTTTGGGGGACTAGGGACAGAATAATATGTTTTGGCTCTGTGTCTCTACCAAAACTCATGTGGAATTTTAATGGGAAATGTTAAAGGTGGGGGCTGGTGGAAGGTGATTTAATCATGGTGTAGAGTGGAGGTTGGAATGTTGGGAGGGTGGGGAGGGTTGGGGAATTCGGGGGTGAGGAGGGTTGGGGGAATTGTGGGGTGGGGAGGGTTGGGGGGATTGTCGTGGTGGGGAGGTGGGGGATTGGGGGGTGCTGAGGGTTGGGGGGATTGTGGTGGGGTTGGGGGTGAAAGGCAGGGGTGGGGGTGGATCCTTCACAAATGGACATTTGAGTAAATGCTGGAATGAGTTCAGACATTGGGGGACTGTAGAGAATGCATCATTGTATTTTGCAGCATGAGAAGGACATGAGATTGGGGGGCCAAAGGGAGAATAATATGATTTGGCTCTGTGTCCCTAACAAAACTCATGTGGAATTGTAATGGGGAATGTTAAATGTGGGGCTTGGTAAAAGGTGATTTAATCATGGTAGAGAATGGGGATTGGAAGGGGGATGTGGGAGAATGGGGTTGCATGGTATGGGTGGGGGTAAAACGTGGGGATGGGTGGCAGATCCTTCACAAATGGTTAAATACTATCTCCTTAATGCAGTCTGTGCGATAGTGAGTTCTCATGATAAATGAATGCTGTCCTGCTGGGTTTTGGACTCGGATTGGGCCTGTGTCCGATTTGTGTTATTTTTCTAGGAAAATCTTCCCTTTGGATTGAGAAAGCTTACCCAGTGCCTGTGCCATCATGGTAACTTGAAAGAAAAGAATTGTCTTTTACATTCAGGGACTCATAGGCAGAAGGGATTGCAGCCTTCTCTTGGTTGAGACTTGAACTTACTACATTTGAGTTACTGCTGGAGTGAGTTAAGACTTTTCAAAACTTTTGAAAAGACATGTTTGTATTTTTCTATGTGAGAAGGACATGAGATGTGGGGGTGTCAGGGTGAGAATAATATGGTTTGGCTGTGTTTCCCTACAAAAACTCATGGGGACTTGTATTCCTGACAGTTGTAGGTGGGGTCTGGTGGGAGGTGTTTTAACCACAAATAGGAGAGTGGTAGGGGTGGAAAAAAAACAAGTGGGTAGGGTGGGGAAGAATAGGCTGGCAGTAGGGTGGTGAGAGGGTGGTGGGCAGTAGAAAGGGGGCGTAGCCTGCTGCAGAGGCAGAGGCTCATGGAAAACCTCTATACCAGGGCAGTGCACCTGTGGCTTTGAAGGCTTTAGCCCCATGGTTGCTCTCATGGGCTGGGATGGTGTTGAGTGCCTGTAGCTTTTCCATACTGAGAGTGCAAGCTGCTGATGGGTCTATGAATCTGGGGTCTGGAGGTTGGTAACCTCCTGTGTGGGTCCTCCAAGCCCATATATTTTTTCTGCACTGCCCTAGTAGAGGTTTTCCTAGTGGCTCTGCCTCTGCCTCAGGCTTCTGCCTGGAAACAGTGGGGAGTGGGGGTGGCAGGGGGCAGATCTTTCACCAATGGTTAAGCAACATCTTGTTGATGCTGACCTTGTGATAGTGAGTTCCCAGGAAATCTGGTTGTATAACAGGTTTATACAACATGTGGCACCTTTTTCCTCTCTCTGTCTTGTTTCTACTTCTGCCATATAAAACTTCCCATTGCTGCTTGGTCTTCTGGTATGATTGGCAGACTTCCTGAGTCCTCCCAGAGGCAGCAGCCTCTATGACTTATTTAAGGCTTGCAGAACCATGAGCCAGTTCAACCTCTTTTCTTTCTGATTATACAGAAAATTATTGCTGTGAAGTGGAGCTATGAAATGCCTTCAACACCTTTTCCCTATTGTCTTGGTAATCAGCACTCAGCTTATTTTCAGGCAAATGTCTGAAGCCTGCATTAATTTTTCTCCTGAAATGGACTTTTCTTCTTTTACCACATTGCCAGGCTGTGACACATGTAGCTGAAAATGTAGAAGCAGGTTGAGAAGTGTGTAATGGCCAGAGGTTGGAGAGTTTGGAGGTCTTGGAAGAAGACAGGAAGATGAGGAAAAGTTTGGATCAATGTAGAGACTTGTCATATAGTTGTAATTAAAAAGGTGACAGAAGGATGGACAGTGATCACCAGGCTTAGAAGGTCTTACATGAAAATGAAGAGTTTGCTGGGAACAGGAGGCAAGGTCACTTTTGTTTTTTTCTTAGCAAAGAACGTTGCTGCACGATGCCCCTAACCTGGAGACCTGTGAAATTTTGAACATCAGGGTGATAATTTAGAGTGTATCTGGTGGAAGGAAATTTTAGGCAGCAAAGCTTAAGAGGTGTCCTGTCTGTGTTGAACAGCCTGTGGTCCTACATGTGACCAAAGAAATGACCTCATGGTGAAACATATTTAAAAGTTTGGAAAACTTGCAGCCTGGCCAAGTGGTCAAAAAGAAAAGCTGATTGTCAGTGAGAAAGTTCAAGAAGTCTTCGGAAATTTGCATAAAATGGAGTTCAGTGCTAATAGCCAATACAGTGTTAAAAAGGCCTTGAAGGCATTTCAGAGACTTTTGCAGCAGCCCTTGCTATCACAGGCCCTGAGGCCTGGGAGAAAAGAATGGTTTCCTTCTCCAGCACCATGGCCCAGCTGTTGTGTCCATCCTCAGGACACTGCTGGCTGCATTCCTGAAGCTCCAGCTTCAGCCATGGCTGAAAGATGCACAGATATAGCTTGGGTCACTGCTTCAGAGGGCACAAGCTGCAAGCTTTGGTGGCTTCCACATAGTGTTAAGCCAGCAGGTGTGCAGAGCACAAAACTGGAAGCTGGGGATCCTTTGTCTAGACTCCAGAGTACATATGGAAAAACCTGGGTGTCCAGGTCAGAATTTTCCAAGAGGCAGAGCCTCCTTTACTAGGGCAGTACAGAAGGTACATATAGGGTTGGAACCCCCATACAGGGAGGCACCATTCCACAAGGGCCAGATTCATAGACTCTCTAACAGCTTGCACCCTCATTGTGGAAAAGCTGCAGGTACTCAACACCAGCCCAGCCCATGAGAGCCACTGTGGAGGTTAGACCTTGCAAAGCCACAGGTGCAGAGCTGCCCAAGGCCTTGGGAGCCCAGGCCTCATACCCTTGTGCTCTGGATGTGGGATCTGGATTTAAAAAAAATGATTTGGAGCTGTAAGATTCAATGACTGTCCTGCTGGGTTTTTGACTTGCATGGTGTCTGTAAGTCTCAACAGTGTTTTGTGATTCTTTCTGGCAAATTTTTTCCTTTTGGCTGGGAATATTTACCCAATGCCTGTAAAATCATTGTACCTTGGAAAAAGTTAACTTGCTTTGTATTTCAGAGGCTCAGGGGCAGAAGGGACTGCAGCCTTGTCTCAGAAGAGACTTTGGGCTTTGGACATTTCAGTAAATGCTGGAATGAGTGAAGACATTGGGAAACTGTAGAGAAGGCATCATTGTATTTTGCAGTGTGAGAAGAACATGAGATATGGGGGCTAGGGTCAGAATAATATGATTTGGCTCTGCATCCCTACCAAAATCATGTGGGATTATAATTGGGAATGTTAAAAATGGGGCCTTGGGGGAGGTGATTTAATCATGGAGAAGCATGGGGTTTGGAGGTAAGGAAGTGGGGAGAATAGGGGAGATTATTTTGTGGGTGGGAGTGAAAGATGAGGGTGGGGGGCAGATGTTTCACAAATGGATAAACACGCTCTCCTTAATGCTGTTCACATGATAGTGAGTTCTCTTGATGATTTTGGAGCTGAGAGATTGAGTGAATACTGTCCTGCTGGGTTTTGGACTTGCATTGGGCCTGTGGGCCCATTTGTGTTATTTTTCTGGGAAATTCCTTCCCTTTGGACTGAGAAAGCTTACAGAATGTCTCTACCATCATTGTACCTTGAAAGAAAGGAACTCCATTTTAAATTCAGGGACTCATAGACAGAAGGGACTGTGTGGCGTTGTCCCATATGAGACTGAATTTTTTACATTGGGAATGAGTTAAGACTTTTGCAAACTTTTGAGAAGTCATGATGGTATTTTGCTCTGTGTTAAGGACATGAGATTCTGGAATATCAGGGTCAGAATAATATGGTTTGGCTGTGTGTCCCTATAAAAATTGAGGTGGAATTGTAATTCCAAATGTTGAAGGTAGCGCCTGGGGGAGATGATTTAATCATGGATTGGAGGTGGTTGGGGTGGAAGGAAAAGGGTTGTAACCGAGTGAGTTGTAGAGAAATGCCACACCATGAGACGACTTCAGGAGTCCTTTATTGCCGGCAACTGAGAGACAGCTAGTGCTCAAAATTCTCTTGGCCCGGAAGAAGGGGCTAGATTTTCTTTTATACGTTGGTTTAGAAGGGGGAGGGGGAGCCTAGCTGAAGGAATCTCACAGCAGCAAAACAGGCAAAAAAGTTAAAAAGATAAATGGCTACAGGAAAACAAACAGTTCCAGGTGCAGGGGCTTTAAATCCATCCAAATGTGATAGATGTGGGGGCTTTGGGTGCTATCAACTGGACACAAATGCAGGGGTTTTGCGTACTATCAACTGGGCGAATTCCTGAGAACTGTGGTTGTAGCTTGCCAGAGTATCTTATCAGTAATTGCATTCTTTGATGTGCTGGGAGTCAGCTTGCACAAGTTAAGTCCTTGAGGAAGGGGGGTGGGTAAGGGGCTGCAAGTGAAGGAGCCAAGATGGAGTCTGTCTGGCTCTGTCAGCTAAGGGAGAGTCGACCAGGTTAATACAAGGTAGGGTATCACAAAAGGGTTGGTTACGGTGGGGAGGAGTAGGTTGGCAGTAGAATGGTGGGAGGGTGGGGGGTAGTAGGAAGGGGGAGTAGCCTGCTGCAGAGGCAAAGCCTCATGGAAAACTTCTACTAGGCCACAGCACCTGTGGCTTTGCAGGTTTTAGCCCCTGCAGCTGCTCTCTTGGGCTGGGCTGTTGTTGAGTGCCTGTAGCTTTTCCACAGAGGGTGTGAGCTGTTGGTGGGTCTATGAATCTGGGGTCTGGAGGTTGGTGGCCATCTGCATGGGGGCTTCAAGCCCATATTTTCCTTCCACACTTCCCTGGTAGAGGTTTTCCAAGAGGCTCTGCCTGTGCAGCAGGCTTCTGTTTGGAAATAGTGGGAGTTGGGGGTGGGTGGTTGTTCCTTCATCAATGTTTAAGCACCATCTTCATGATGCTGACATTGTGATAGTGAGTTCTCATGAGATCTGGTTGTATAATAGGTTGTGGCACTCTCTCCTGTGTCTGTCTTGTGCCTACTCCTGCCACATGAATCATCTCATTGCCCCTGGACATTCTGGTATGATTGGAAGGCTTCCTGAGTCCTCCCAGATTCAGAAGCCATTATGTTTCCCTATGGCCTGCAGAATCATGAGCCAATTAAACCTCTTTTCTTTATGATCATAGAGAAAATTAGTAGTGCAAAGTAGAACTATTAAATGCCATTGTCTTGGCAATCAGCACTCAGCTTCTTTTCATTCAAGTATGTGAAGGCTTCATGAATTTTCTCCCTTAAAATGGACTTGTTTTCCTTTACCACATTGCCAGGCTGTGGCAAAGATAGTGATAATGTAGAAGCAGGTTCAGAAGGGAGTAGCAGACAGAGGTCGGGAGAGTTTGGAGCTCTTCAAAGACAAGAAGATGAAAGAAAGTTTGGATCTTTCTAAAGAATTGTTAAACACTTGTGATCAGAAGGCTCACAGGAAAATGGTTAGTGAAAGCCCGACTTAGAAGGTCTCAGATGAAAATGAAGCACTTACTGGGAACAGAAGTCAAAGTTACTTTTGTTTCCTTAGCAAAGAACGTGGCTGCATGGTGACCTGGCCCTGGAGATCTGTGAAACTTTGAAGTTGAGGGTGATGATTTACTGAGTATCTGGTGGAATGAACTGGGCAGCAAAGCTCACGAGGTGTCCTGTCTGCATCAAACAGCCTGTGTTTTATGTGTGATGGAGGAACTGACCTCTGGATGAGACTTACATTAAATGAGTCCCAGCTCTTATATTACATGGGAAACAGAATTCAAAAGTTTGGAAAATTTGCAGCCTGGCCATGTGGTCAAAAAGAAAAGCTGATTTTCAGGGGGAAAATTGAGGAAGGCTTCAGAAACTTGCATGAAAAGGAGCCCAGTGTTCATAGACAAGACAATAGGGAAAAGGCCTCAAAGGCATTTCAGAGACCTTTGCAGCAGCCCTTGCTGTTACAGGCCCTGGGGCCTAGGAGAGAAGAATGGTTTCCTGGGCCAGTTTCATGACCCCCCTCTGTGTGCAGCCTCAGGACACTGCTGCCTGCATCCCTGCAGCTCCAGCTCCAGCTCCAGCTCCAGCTCTAGCCATGACTGAAAGATGCACAGGTACAGCTTGGGTCACTGCTAAAGAGGGTGCCGGCTAGAAGCCTTGGTAAGTTCCTCATAGTGTTAAGCCACTGCTGGACGGAGCATGAGACTGGAGGCTTGGGAACCCTTCTATAGATTTTGGAAGATGTATGGAAATGCCTGGGTGTCCAGGCAAAAGCATCCGAAAAAGGCAGAGCCTTATATGAAACTTCTACTAGGGCAGTGCAGAAGAAAAACATGGGGTTGGAGCCTCCACACTGGAGGCCACCATCATGCAGACCCCAGATTCATAGACCCCCAACAACTTGTATCCTTCGTGGGGAAAAGTCACAGGCACTCAACACCAGCCGAGCCCCTGAGGGCAGCCATGGGGCATAAACACTGCAAAGCCACAGGTGCCAAGCTGCCCAAGGCCTTGGGAGCCCAGCCCTCACAACCCTGTGCCCTGGATGTGGGACAGGGTTTCAAAAAGTTGATTATGCAGCTGTAGGATTGAATGACTGGCCTTCTGGGTTTGGAGTTTCATGCGCCCGGTAAGTCCTGTCTGTGTTTTGTTTTTTCCTGGCAAAATTCTTCCTTTTGGCTGGGAATGCTTACCCAATGCCTGTACAAGCATTGTACCTTGGAAGTAGTTAACCCGCTTTATATTTCAGAGGCTCGTGGGCCTAAGCAACTGTAGCCTTATGCCAGATGAGACTTTAAGCTTTGAACATGTGTATAAATGTGTAATGTTATAAGATTTTAGGAGACTGTAGGGAAGGCATCATTGTATTTTGCAATGTGAGAAGGACATGTGATTTGGGGAGCCAGGGACAGAATAATAAAATTCAGCTCTGTGTCTCTACCAAATCTCATGTGGAATTGTCATCAGAATGTTAAAGGTGGGGCCTGATGGAAGGTGATTTAATCACGGTGGAGAGTGGGGGTTGGAAGATGGGGCGTAGGGAGAATCGGGGATTTATGGTGCGGGTGAGGAGTGAAAATTGGGGGTTGGGGGGCGGATCCTTCACAAATGATTAAACAATCTCCTTATTGCTGTCCTTGTGATAGTTCTCTTCATGACTTTGGAGCTGTAAGATTGAATGTATACTGTCCTTCTGGGTTTTGGACTTGTATTAGGCCTGTGGTCCCATTTGTGTTTCCTTCCTGGGAAATTTCTTCCCTTTGGATTGAAAAAGCTTACCCAAAGCCAGTACCATTATTGTACCTTGAAAGAAAAGAACATCCTTTTAAATTCAGAGACTCATAGGCAAAACGTACTATAGAAGTGTCTCAGATGGGATGTTGATTTTTTTACATTGGAGTTTATGTTGGAATGATTTAAGACTTTTGGAAACTTTTGAAAAGGCATGAATATATTTTGCTCTGTGAGAAGGATATGAGACTGTGGGGATCAGGGTCAGAATAATATGATTTGGCTGTGTTTCTTTACCAAAACTCATGTGAATTGTAATCCTTAATGTTGGAGGTGGGGTCTGGCTGGAGGTGATTTAATCATGGATGGGAGGGCGGTGGGTGTGGAAGGAAAAGGGGTGGGTAGGGTAAGGAGTAGGTTGTCAGTAGGGTGGTGAGAGGGTGGTGGGTAGCAGGAAGGGGGAGTAGCCTGCTGCAGAGGCAGAGGCTCATGGAAAGTCTGTACTAGGGCAGTGCACCTGTGGTTTGCAGGGTGTAGCCCCCATGGCTGCTGTCATGGGCTGGGCTGGTGTGGAGTGCCTGTAGCTTTTCCACGCAGAGAGTGCAAGCTGTTGGTGGGTCTATGAATCTGCAGTCTGCAGGATGGTGGCCTCCTGTGTGGGGGCTCCAAGCCCATATTTTCCTTCTGCACTGGACTCGTAGAGGTTCTCCAAGAGGTTCTGCCTCTGCAGGAGGCTTCTGCCTGGAAACAGTAGGCGGTGGTGTGGGTGGATCCTTCACCATTGGTTAATCTTCCTGATGCTGATCTCCTGATAGTGAGTTCTCATGAGATCTGGTTGTATAACCTGGTGTGGCACCTCTTCCCTCTCTGTGTCTTCTTCCTACTCCTGCCATATGGAACATCTCATTGTCACTTGCCCTTTGGTATGATTGGGAGGCTCCCTGAGTACTCCCAGAAGCAGAAACCACTTGCTGCCTTTACATCCTGCAGAAACATGAGCCAATTAAACCTCTTTAAAAAATAATATTACAGAAAATTTGTACTGTGGAGGGGAGCTATGAAATGCCCTCAAGGTTTTTTCCTCATTTTTTTTTTACTATTAGCATTTGGCTTCTTTTATATGGAAATATCTGAAGCCTTCTTGAATTTTCCCCCTGAAAATGGACTTTTCTTCTTTTACCACATTGCCAGACTGCCACAACGGTAGCTGAAAATGTAGAAGCAGGTTCAGAAGTGGGTAACGACTGGACGCTGCACAGTTTGGGGGGCTTGGAAGAAGACAGAAAGATAAGGGAAAATTTGGACTATTGTAGAGATGTGTTAAAAGGGTGACCATAGAGACTTGTTACATTGCTATAATTAAAAGAGTGACTGAAGGATGGACAGTGAAGGCCAGGCTTAGAAGGTCTCAGATGAAAATGAGCAACTTACTGCGAAGAGGAGTCAAGGTTACTTTTGTTTTGCCTTAGCAAAGAACTTGGCTGGATGGTGTCCCTGCCCTGGAGACCTCTGAAACTTTGAACTTGAGTGTGATGATTTAGGGTATATCTGGTGAAATGAATTAGGCAGCAAAGCGCAAGAGGTGTCTTGTCTGTTTTGAACAGCCTGTGATCTTCTCTGTGACTGAATAAATGACCTCAAATTGAAAGTTATATTTAAATGAGAAGCAGGGCTTAAAAGTTTGGAAAATTTGCAGCCTGGCCATGTGGTCAAAAAGCAAAGCTGATTTTCAGTGGGAAAATTCAAGAAGGCTTCAGAAATTTGCATAAAATGGAACCTAGTGCTTATAGCTAAGAGAATGTCTGAAAGGCCTTGAAGCCATTTCAGAGACCTTTGCAGCAGAGCTTGCTGTCACAGGCCACGAGTTCTAGGACCGAAGAATACTTTCCTGAGTCAGTCCCATGGTCACGCTGCTGTGTCCATCCTCAGGACACTGCTGCCTGCATCCCTGCATCTCCAGCTCCAGCCATGGCTGAAAGATGCACAGGTACAGCTTGCATCACTGCTTCAGGGGTGCAAGCTTCAAACCTTGGTGGCTTCCACATAGTACTAAGCCAGCAGGTGCCCAGAGCACAAAACTAGAGGCTTAGGAGCCTTTGTCTAGACTCCAGAGTATGTATGGAAAAACCTGTGTGTTGAGGCAGAAGCTTTTCCAAGAGGCAGAGCCTCATGGGAAACCTTTACTAGGGCAGTACAGAAGGAACATATAGGTTTGGAGCCCCCACACAGGAATGCACCATTTTCCGGACCCCAGACTCATAGACCCGCCAACTACTGGCACCCTCAGTGTGGAAAAGCCAAAGGCTCTCAACACCAGCCAAGCCCGTGAGGGCACCTGTGGGGGATATACTCAGCACTGCCACAGATGCTGAGCTGCCCAAGGCCTTGGGAGCCCAGCCATCCACCCCTGTGCTCCAGATGTGTGGTATAGATTCAGAAAAGATGACTTGGGAGCTGTAGGATTCAATGACTGGCCTGCTGGGTTTTTGACTTGCATGGGGTCTATAAGTCCCATCTGTGTTTTGTGCTTCTTTCTGGCAATTTTTTTCCTTTTGGCTGGGAATGCTTACCCAACGCCTGTGTAATCATTGCTCCTTGGAAGTAGTAAACTTTCTTTATATATAATTCAGTGGCTCATGGTCAGAAGGTACTGTAGACTTCTCTCAGATAAGACTCTGGGCTTTGGGCACTTGAGTAAATGCTGGAATGAGTTAAGATTTGAGAGACTCTAAGGAAGGCATCATTGCATTTTGCAATGTGAGAAAGACATGAACTTTGGGCGACCAGGGAGAGAATAATATGTTTTGGCTCTCTGTCTCTACCAAACCTCCTGTGGAATGTTAACGGGAAATGTTAAAGGTGGGGGCTGGTGGAAGATGATTTATTCATGATGGAGAGTGCAGGTTGAATGGCTTGGGGTTGGGGAGGGTTGCCGGGGATTGGGTGATGAGGAAGGTTGGAGGGGATTGTGGTGGGGTTGGGGGTGTAAGGCAGGGGCGGGGGTGCATCCTTCACAAATGGTTAAACACCATCTCCTTAATTCCGTCCTTCTGATAGTGAGTTCTCTTCATGATTTTGGAGCTGTGAGACTGAATGAACACTGACCTGCGGGATTTTGGATGTCCATTGGGCCTGTGGTCCCATTTGTGTTATTGTTCTTGGAAATTTCTTCCCTTTGGATTGAGAAAGCTTACCCAATACCTGTACCATCATTGTACCTTGAAAGAAATGAACACCCTTTTAACTTCAGGGACTCATAGGCAGAAGAGACTGTAGCCTTGTCTCAGATGAGACTTTGAACTTTTTACATTTGAGTTAATGCGGGAATGAGTTAAGGCTTTTGGAAACTTTGAAAAGGCACGATTATATTTTATTCTGTGAGAGGGATATGAGATTTCGGGGGTCAAGGTCAGCATAATATGATTTGGCTGTGTGCCCCTGGAATAACTTATGTGAAATTGTAATCCCAAATGTTGGAGTTGGGGCCCGGTGTGAGATTATTTAATCATGGATGGGAGGGGTAGGGGTGGAAGAAAAAAGGGGTGGGTAGGGTGGGGAAGAGTAGGCTGGCTGTAGGGTGGTGGGTGGGTGGTGGGTAGTAGGAAGGAGGAGTAGCCTGCTGCAGAGGCAGCGGCTCATGGAAAACCTCTACCAGGGCAGTGCACCCGTGGCTTTGCAGGCTTTAGCCCCCATGGCTACTCTCATGGGCTGGGCTGGTGTTGAGTGCCTATCACTTTTCCATACTGAGGGTGTGAACTGTTAGTAGGTGTACGAATCTGGGGTCTAGAGGATGGTGGCCTCCTGCATAGTCACTCAAAGCCCTTATTTTCCTTCTGCACTGCCATCGTACAGGATTTCCAAGAGCCTCTGCCTCTGCAGCAGGTTTCTGTCTGGAACGGTAGGGGATGGAGCTGTGTTGGGGTGCGGATCCTTCACCAATGGTTAAGCACCATCTTCTTGATGCTGACCTAGTGATAGTGAGTTCTCATGAGATCTGGTTATAGGACGGTGTGGCACTTCTTTCCTCTCTCAGCCTTGCTCCTACTCCTGCTGTATGAAACATTTCATTGCTGTTTTCCTACTGGTATTATTGGGAGGCTTCCTGAGTCCTCCCAGAAGCAGAAGCCACTATGCTTTCTTTACAGCCTCCAGAAACATGAGCCAATTAAACCCCTTTTCATTATGATCATACAGAAAATAAAGTACTGTGAAGTGGAGCTATGAAATATCTTCAATGACATTTCCCCATTGTCTTGGCTATTAGCACTGGACTCCTTTTTAATGCAATTATCTGAAGGCTTCTTAAAGTTTCCCCCTGAAAATGGACTTGTTTTTCTTCTGCATTGCCAGGCTTCAACAAAGATATCTGAAAATATAAAGCAGGTTCAGAAGTGGGTAACAGCCAGAGGTTGGAGAGTTTGGAGATCTTGAAAGAAGACAGGAAGATGAAGGAAAGTTTGGACCATTGTAGGTGCTTGTTAAATAGTGGTGATTAAAAAGCTCACAGAAGGATGAACAGTGAAGGCCAGGCTTACAAGGTCTCAGATGAAAATGAGGAACTTGGATCGGGAGCCAAGGTTACCTTTTGTTTTGCTGTAGCAAAGAACATGGCTGAAAGGCGAACTTGCCCTCAAGATCTGTCAAACTTTGAACTCGAGGGTGATGATTTAGTGAATATCTGGTGGAATAAACTTCTAGGCAGCATAGCACAAGGTGGGAGGGCCTGTCTGCATCAAACAGCCTGTGCTCTCATGTCTGACCGAGGTTATGTGTGACCGAGGTTATGTGTGACCGTGGAAATGACCTCAAGTTGGAACTTGTATTTAAATGACAAGCAGAGCTCAAAAGTTTGGAACATCTGCAGCCTGGCCAAGTGGTCAAAAAGAAAAGCTGATTTTCAGGGGGAAAATTCATGAAGGCGCCAGAAACTTGCATAAAATGGAGGCCAGTGCTAATAGCCAAGACAATGGGGGAAAAAAGCCTTGGAGGCATTTCAGAGATGTTTACAGCAGCCCTTGCTGTCACAGGCCCTGGGGCCTGGGAGAGAAGAATGGTTTCCTGGGCCAGCCCCATGATCCTGCTGCTGTGTGCAGCCTCAGGACACTGCTGCCTGCATCCCGGCAGCCCAAGCTCCTGCTCCGTACTTGACTGAAAGATGCACCGGTACAGATTGCATCACTGCTTCAGAGGTACAGGCTATAAGGCTCCATGGCTTCCACATAGTGTTAAGCCCGCGGGTGCACAGAGCACTAGCCCAGAGGCTTCGGAGCCCTCATATAGATTTCGGAAGACGTATGAAAATGCCTGGGTGTCCAGACAGAAGGTGCCCAAAAGCAGAGCCTCCTGGGAAACCTGTACTAGGGCAGTGCAGAAGGAAAATATGGGCTTGGAGCCCCCACAATGGAGGCCAGCATCATGCAGACCCCAGATTCATAGACCCACCAAGAACTTTGTACTCTCTGTGGGTAAAAACTACAGGCAGTCAACACCAGCACAGCCCATGAGGGCAGCTGTGGGGACTGAACAGTGCAAAGCCACAGGTAGAGAGCTGCCCAAGGCCTTGGGAACCCAGCCCTCATACCCTAGTGCCCTGGAGGTGGGACAAGCATTGAAAAAGGATGACTTTGGAGCTGTAGGTTTGAATAACTGGCCTGCTGGGTTTTAGATTTTCATGGTACCTGTAAGTCCCGTTTGTGTTTTGTTCTTCTCTCTGGCAAAAATCTTCCTTTTGGTTGGGAATTCTTACTCAATGTGTGGACAATCATACCTTGGAAGTAGTTAACTTGCTTTGTATTTCAGAGGCTCAGGAGCAGAAGGGACAGCATCTTTGTCTCAGATGAGACTTTGGGCTTCAGACATTTGAGTAAATGCTGGAATGAGTTAAGACCTTGTGGGTCTTAGCCAAGATGATGGGGAAAAGTCATTGAAGGCATTTCATAACTTCACTTCACAATACTAATTTTCTGTATGATCATAACAAAAAGGGGTTTGATTGGCTCATGGTTCTGCAGGCTGTAAAAAAAAAGCACAGTGGCTTGGGGAATGGTAAGTAAGGCATCATTGTATTTTGGAAAGTGAGAAGGACATGAGATTTGTGGGGCAGGGACAGAATAATAAGATTTGGCTGTGTGTCCCTATGGAAACTCATGTGGAATTGTAATCAGAAATGTTAAAAGTAGGGCCAGGTGGAAGGTGATTTAATCGTGGAGGGAACTGGGTATTGGAAGGTGGGTATTGGGAAGCATGGGTGGATTATGGTGGGGGTGAGGGATGAAAAGTGGGGGTGGGGAAGGATCCTTCACAAATGGTTAAACACCATCTCCTTAATTCTTTCTTCATAATGGTGAGTTCTCGTGATGGTTTTGGAGCTGTGAGATTGAATGGATACTGGCCTCCTGGGTTTTGGACTTGCATTGGCCCTGTGATCCCATTTGTGTTATTTTCCTGGCAAACATCTCCCCTTTGGATGGAGAAAAGTTTCCCAATGCCTGTACCATCTTTGTACCTTGAAAGAAAGGAAATCCCTTTTAAACTCAGGAGCTTATAGGCAAAAGGGACTGTAGCCTTTTCTCAGGTGAGACGTTGAACTTTTTACATTTGAGCTAATGCTGAGATGACTTAAGACTTTCGGCAACTTTTGAAAAGGCCTGATTGTATTTTACTCTGTGAGAAGGATATGATATTCGGGGGATCAGGGTCAGAATAATATGGTTTAGCTGTGTGTCCCTACCTAAACTCACATGTAATTGTAATCCCGAATGTTGCAGGTGGGACCTGGTGGGAGGTGATTTCTTCATGGATGGGAGAGGGGTGTGATTGGACGTAAAAACAGGTGGGTAAAGTGGGGAGGAGTAGGCTGGCTGTAGGGTGGTTTGTAGCAGGAGGGGAGTAGCTTGCCACAGAGGCAGAGGCTCATGGAAAACCTCTACTAAGGCAGTGCACCTGTGGCTTTGCAGGGTTTGGCACCTGTAGCTGCTCTCATGGGCTGGGCTGGTGTTGAGTGCCTGTAGCTTTTCCATACTTGGGGTGTGAGCTGTTGATGGATCTATGGGTCTGGGGTCTGGAGGATGGTGGTATCCTCAATGGGGGCTCGAATCCCATAGTTTTCTTCTAAACAGCCATAGTAGAGGTTTTCCAAGAGGATCTACCTCTGTCTCAGGCTTCTGCTTGGAAACAGTGGGTGGTGGATATGGGGTGGTGGGCGGATCCTTCACCAACAGTTAAGCACCATCTTCTTGATGCTGATCTCCTGATACTGACCTCTCATGAGATCTAGTTGTATAACAGGATGTCGCACCTCTTTCCTCTCTCTGTGTTGCTTCTACTCCTGCTATATGAAACATTTCATTGCCACTTGGCCTTCTGGTATGATTGGGAGGCTTCCTGAGTCCTCCTACAAGCAGAAACCACTATGCTTTCTTTACAGCCTGAAGAACTGTCAGTCAACTAAATCTCTTTTCTTTATGTACATACAGAAAATTAATGCTGCGAAGTGAAGCTATGAAATGACTTCTAGGCCTTCCCCCAATCTCTTGACTATTAACACTGAGCTTTTTTCAATGCGGATATTGGAGACCATCTTGATGTTTCCCCCTGATAATGGACTTTTCTTCTTTTACCACATTGCCAGGCTGCGAAAAAGATATCTGACAGCGTAGAAGCAGGTTCTGAATTAGGTAATGGCCAGAGGTTATAGAGTTCGGAGAGCTTGGAAGAAGACAGGAAGATGAGGGAAAGTTTCGACCATTGCAGAGACTTGTTAAATAGTTGTGATTAAAAGGCTAACATAAAGATGGATAGTGAATGCCAGGCTTACAAGATCTCAGGTGAAAATGAAGGACTTACTGGGAAGAGGAGCCAAGGTTTTTTTGTTTTGCCTTAGCAAAGTAATTGACTGCACAGTGACCCTTCCCAGGAGATCTGTGAAACTGAACTTGAGGGTGATGATTTACAGTGTATCTGGTGGAATGAACTTCTAAGCAACAATGCTCAAGAGTTCTCCTACCTACATTGAACAGCCTGTGCACCTATGTGTAATCAAAGAAATGACTATAAGTTGGAACTTATATTTAAATGACAAGCAGAGTTTAAACATATGCAAAATTTGTAATCTGCACAAGTGGTCAAAAAGAAAAGCTGATTTTCCGGGGGAAAGCCAAGAAGGCTTCAGATATTTGCATAAAAAGGAGCCGAGTGCTAATAATTCAGGACAATGGGAAAAAGGCCTTGAAGGCGTTTCAGAGACCTTTGTAGCAGCCCTTGCTGTGACTGGTCCTGGGGCCTAGGAGAAAAGAATGGTTTCCTGGCCCAGCCCCATGGCTCAACTGCTGTGTGCAGCCTCAGGACACTGCTGCCTGCATCCCTGCAGCTCCATCTCCTGCTCCAGCCATGGGTGAAAGATGCACAGATACAGCTTGTGTCACTGCTTCAGAGATTGCAAGCTCATAGACTTGGTGGCCTCGACATGGTGTTAAGCCAGCAGGTGCATAAAGCAAGGTCTAGAAGCTTCTGAGTCTTCATCTAGACTCCAGAGGATGTATCAGAAAGCCTGATTGTCCAACCAGAAGCTTTTCCAAGAGGCAGAGCCTCATGGTAAACCTCTTCTGGGGCAGTACACAAAGAGAGTATAGGGTTGTAGTCCCCATACAGTGAGGCACCATTTTGCAGGCCCCAGTTTCATAGACCCACCAGCTGCTTGCACTGTTAGGGTTGAAAAGCTACAGGCACTCAACACCAGCCTCGTCAATGAGGGCAGGTGTAGGGGAAAGATTCTGCAATGCCACAGGTGCAGAGCTGCCCAAGGCCTTGGGATCCCAGCTGTCACAGCACCCTGTGCTCTGGATGTGGACATAGATTCCAAAAAGATGATTTGGTGGTGTATGATGGATGACTGGCCTGCTGGGCTTTTGACTTGCAGGGGGTTTGTAAATCCCATCTGTGTTTTGTGCTTCTTTCTAGCAAATGTCTTCTTTTTGGCTGGGAATGTTTACCCAATGTTCGTACAATCATTGTACCTTGGAAGTAGTTAATTTGCTGTGTATTTCAGAGTCTCAGGGCAGAAGGGACTGCAGCCTTGTCTCAGAAGAGACTTTGGGCTTTGGATATTTGAGTAAATGCTGGAATGAGTTAAGATTTGGGGGACTCTAGGGAAGGCATCATTGCATTTTGCAGTATGAAAAAGACATGAGATCTGGGGGACCAGGGACAGAATAATATGTTTTGGCTGTGTGTCTCTACCAAAACTCATGTGGAATTTTCCTGGGAAATGTTAAAGTTGGGGGCTGGTGGAAGGTGATTTAATCATGGTTGAGCGTGGAGGGTGGATGCTGGGGGTGGTGGGGAGGGTTGGGGCTATAGGTGGGTGGGGAGGGTTGGGGGATTGTGGTATAGTTGTGGCTGAAAGGCAGGGGTTGGGGGTGGATCCTTCACAAATGGACATTTGAGTAAATGCTGGAATGAGTTCAGACATTGGGAGACTGTAGAGAATGCATCATTGTATTTTGCAGTATAAGAAGGACATGAGATTGGGGACCACGGGGAGAATAATATGATTTGGCTCTGTGTCCCTACCAAAACTCATGTGGAATGGTAATGGGGAATGTTAAATGTGGGGCTTGTTAGAAGGTGATTTAATCATGGTAGAGAATGGGGGTTGGAAGGTGGATGTGGGAGAATGGGGGTGCATGGTATGGGTGAGGGTGAAACGTTGGGATGGGTGGCAGATCCTTCACAAATGGTTAAATACTATCTCCTTAATGCAGTCTGTGCGATAGTGAGTTCTCATGATAAATGAATGCTGTCCTGCTGGATTTTGGACTCGGATTGGGCCTGTGTCCGATTTGTGTTATTTTTCAGGGAAAATCTTCCCTTTGGAGTGAGAAAGCTTACCCAGTGCCTGTGCCATCATTGTAACTTGAAAGAAAAGAATTATCTTTCACATTCAGGGACTCATAGGCAGAAGGGATTGCAGCCTTGTCTTGGATAAGACTTGAACTTACTACATTTGAGTTACTGCTGGAATGGGTTAAGACTTTTGGAAACTTTTGAAAAGGTAAGTTTGTATTTTTCTGTGTGAGAAGGACATGAGATTTGGAGGTGTCAGGGTCAGAACAATATGGTTTGGCTGTGTTTCCCTACAAAAACGTATGGGGAATTGTATTCCTGACTGTTGTAGGTGGGGCCTGGTGGGAGGTGATTTAATCACAAACGGGAGGTTGGTAGGGGTGGAAGGGAAAACAAGGAGGTAGGGTGGGGAGGAGTAGGCTGGCAGTAGGGTGGTGAGAGGGTGGTGGGCAGTAGGAAGAGGGAGTAGCCTGCTGCAGAGGCAGAGCCTCATGGAAAACCTCTACCGGGGCAGTGCACCTGTGGCTTTGCAGGCTTTAGCCCCCATGGCTGCCCTCGTGGGCTGGGCTGGTGTTGAGTGCCTGTAGCTTTTCCATACTGAGAATGCAAGCTGTTGGTGGGTCTATGAATCTGTGGTCTGGAGGATGGTAAACTCCGGTGTGGGGCCTCCAAGCCCATATATTTTTTCTGCACTGTCCTAGTAGAGGTTTTCCAAGGGGCTCTACCTCTGCCTGAGGCTTCTGCATAGAAACAGTGGGGGTTGGGGGTGGTAGGGGGCAGATCTTTCACCAATGGTTAAGCAACATCTTCTTGATGCTGACCTTGTAATACGGAGTTCTCGGGAAATCTGGTTGTATAACAGGGTTGTACAACGTGTGGCACATTTTTCCTCTCTCTGTCTTGTTTCTACTTCTGCCATATAAAACTTCCCATTGCTGCTTGGTCTTCTGGTATGATTGGGAGGCTTCCTGAGTCCTCCCAGAAGCAGAAGCCTCTATGATTTATTTAAAGCTTGCAGAACCATGAGCCAGTTCAACCTCTTTTCTTTCTTATTATACAGAAAATTAATGCTGTACAGTGGAGCTATGAAATGCCTTCAAGACCTTTTCCCTATTGTCTTGGTAATCAGCACTCAGCTTCTTTTCAGGCAAATGTCTGAAGCCTGCATTAATTTTTCTCCTGAAATGGACTTTTCTTCTTTTACCACATTGCCAGGCTGTGACACATGTAGCTGAAAATGTAGAAGCAGGTAAAGAAGTGTGTAATGGCCAGAGGTTGGAGAGTTTGGAGGTCTTGGAAGAAGACAGGAAGATGAGGAAAAGTTTGGATCAGTGTAGAGACTTGTTAAATAGTTATACTTAAGAAGGTGACATAAGGATGGACAGTGACCACCAGGCTTAGAAGGTCTCACATGAAAATATGTGACCAAAGAAATGACCTCAAGGTGAAACATATTAGAATGACAAGGAGAGCTTAAAAGTTGGGAAAATTTGCAGCCTGGCCAAGTGGTCAAAAAGAAAAGCTTATTATCAGTGGGAAAGTTCAAGAAGGCTTCAGAAATGTGCATAAAATGGAGTTCGGTGCTAATAGCCAATACAATGTTACAAAGGCCTTGAAGGCATTTCAGAGACTTTTTCAGCAGCCTTTGCTATCACAGGCCCTGAGGCCTGGGAGAAAAGAATGGTTTCCTTCTCCAGCCCCATGGCCCTGCTGCTATGTCCATCCTCAGGACACTGCTGGCTGGATTCCTGAAGCTGCAGCTCCAGCCATGGTTGAAAGATGCACATGTACAGCTTGAGTCACTGCTTCAGAGGGTGCAAGCTGCAAGCCTTGGTGGCTTCCACATAGTGTTAAGGCAGCAGGTGCGCAGAGCACAAAACTGGAGGCTGGGGATCTTTGTCTGGACTCCAGAGTATGTATGGAAAAACCTGGGTGTCCAGGTCGAAACTTTTCCAAGAGGCAGAGCCTCCTTTACTAGGGCAGTACAGAAGGAACATATGGGGTTGGAACCGCATACAGGGAGGCACCATTCTGCAAACACCAGATTCATAGACTCACTAGCAGCTTGCACCCTCATCGTGGAAAAGCTATAGGTACTCAACAGCAGCCCAGCCCATGAGGGCAACTGTGGAGGTTAGACCCTGCAACGTCACAGGTGCAGAGCTGCCCAAGGCCTTGGGAGCCCAGGCCACATACGCTTGTGCTCTGGATGTGGGATCTGGATTCAAAAAGAGTGATTTGGAACTGTAGGATTGAATGACTGGCTGTTGCATTTTTGACTCCTATGGGGTTTGTAAGTCCCATCTGTGTTTTGTGCTTCTTTCTGGCAAATTTCTTCCTTTTAGCTGGGAATACTTACCCAATGCCTGTACAATCATTGTACTTTGGAAGTAGTTAACTTGCTTTGTATTTCAGAGGTGCAGGTAGAACGTATGGCAGCCTTGTCTCAGAAGAGACTTTGGGCTTTGGACATTTCAGTAAATGTTGGAATGAGTTAAGGGATTAGGAAACTGTAGAGAAAGCATCATTGTATTTTGCAGTGTGAGAACAACATGAGATATGGGGGCCAGGGTCAGAATAATAGGATTTGGCTCTGCATCCCTACCAAACTCATGTGGAATTGTAATGGGGAATGTTAAAGGTGGGGCCTGGTGGGAGGTGATTTAATCATGGAGAAGCATGGGTTTGGAGGTAAGGGTGTGGAGAGAATGGGGAGATTATTTTGTGGGTGGGAGTGAAAGATGAGGGTGGGGGGCAGATCCTTCACAAATGGTTAAGCACTCTCTCCTTAATGCTGTTCCCATGACAGTGAGTCCTCTTGATTTTGGAGCTGAGAGATTGAGTGAATACTCTCCTGCTGGGTTATGGATTTGCATTGGGCCTGTGGGCCTATTCGTGTTATTTTTTCTGGGAAATTTCTTCCCTTTGGACTGAGAAAGCTTACACAATGCCTCTACCATCATTGTACCTTGAAAGAAAAGAACTCCGTTTTAAATTCAGGGACTCATAGGCAGAAGGGACTGTGGCCTTATCTCAGATGAGACTTTGAATTTTTTACATTTGGAATGAGTTAAGACTTTTGCAAACTTTTGAAAAGTCATGATGGTATTTTGCTCTGTTATAAAGACATGAGATTGTGGAATATCAGGGTCAGAATTATATGGTTTGCCTGTGTGTCCCTATGAAACTCATGTGGAATTGTAATCCCTAATGTTGAAGCAGGTGACTTAATTATGGACAGGAGGTTGGTGTTGGTGGAAGGTAAAAGGGATGGGTAGGATTGGGAGGAGTGGGTGGGCAGTAGGGTGGTGGGAGGGGGGGGTTAGTAGGAAGGAGGAGTAGCCTGCTGCAGAGGTAAAGCCTCATGGAAAACCTCCACTAGGGAAGTGCACCTGTGGCTTTGCAGGTTTTAGCCCCTCAGCTGTTCTCATGGGCTGGGCTGGTATTGAGGGCCTGTAGCTTTTACACACTAAGTGCGTGAGTTGTTGGTGGGTCTATGAATCTGGGATCTGGAGGCTGGTGGTCACTTGTGTGGGGGCTCAAAGCCCATATTTTCTTTCTGCACTTCCATAATAGAGCTTTTCCAAGAGGCTCTGCATCTGAAGGAGGCTTCTGCCTGGAAACAGTGGGAGTCGGGGGTGGGTGGGAGATCCTTCGCCAATGTTTTAGCACCATCTTCTAGATGCTGACCTTGTGATAGTGACTTCTCATGAGATCTGCTTGTATAATGGGGCATGACACCTGTTTCCTTTCTTTGTCTTGTTCCTACTCTTCCCATATGAGACATCTCCTTGCCCCTTGACATTCTGGTATGATTGGGAGGCTTCCTGAGTCCTGTCAGATGCAGAAGCCACTGTGCTTCCTTACAGCCTGCAGAATCATTAACTTATTAAACCTCTTTTCTTTATGATCATGGATAAAATTATTACTGCAAAGTGTATCTATTAAATGTCTTCAAGGCCTTCTCCCTAATGTCTTGGCAATCAGCAATGGGCTTCTTTTTATTCAAGTATCTGGAGCCTCCTTGAATTTTTCCCCAGAAAACGGGCTTGTCTTCCTTCACCACACTGCCAGCCTGTGACAAAGATGTAGAAGCAGGTTCAGAAGTGGGTAGCAGATGGAGTTCTGGAGAGTTTGGAGGACTTCAAAGACAGGGAGATGAGGGAAAGTTTGGATCTTTGTAAAGAGTTGTTAAATACTTGTGATCAGAAGATTCATAGGTAAATAGACAGTAAGGATCAGATTGAGAAGCTCTCAGATGAAAATGAGGAACTTACTGCAAAAAGGAGCCAAGGTGACTTTTGTTTTGCTGTAGCAAAGAACGTGGATGCACAGTGACCCTGCCCTGGAGATCTGTGAAGCTTTGAACTTGAGGGTGATGACTTACTGCGTATCTGATGGAATGAACTTCTGGGCAGCAAAGCTCAAGGGGTGTCCTGTCTGTATCAAACAGCCTGTGCCCTTATGTGTGACTGAGGAAATGACATCTGGATGGGTCTTACATTAAATGAGTCCGAACTCTTATATTAAATGAGAAACAGAACTCAAAAATTTGCAGCCTGGCCAAATGGTCAAACAGAAAAGCTGATTTTCAGGGGAAAACTGAGGAAGGCTTCAGAAATTTGCATGAAAAGGAGCCCAGTGCTAATAGCCAAGACAATAGGGAAAAGGCCTTGAAGCCATTCCAGAAACCTTTGTAGCGGCCCTTGCTATCATAGGCCCTGGGGCCTAGGAGAGAAGAATGTTTTCCTGGGCCAGTTCCATGACCCCACTCTATGTGCAGCCGCAGGACACTGATGCTTGCATCCCTGCAGCTCTAGTTCCAGCCATGGCTGAAAGATGCACAGGTACAGCATGCATCACGCTTTAGGGGTGCAAGCTTCAAGCCTTGGTAGCTTCCACATAGTGTTAAGCCAGCAGGTGCACACAGCACAAAACTAGAGGCTTCGGAGCCTTTGTGTAGACTCCAGAGTATGTACGGAAAAACCTGGGTGTTCAGGCAGAAGCTTTTCCAAGAGGCAGAGCCTCATGGGAAACCTTTACTAGGGCAGTACAGAAGGATAATATAGGGCTGGAGTCCCTAAATATGGAGGCACCATTCTGCAGACCCTAGATTCATAGAGCCACCAACAGATGGCACCCTTAGTGTGAAAAGCTACAGGCACTGAACACCAGCCCAGCCCATGAGGGCAGCTGTGGGGGATAGACCCTGCACAGCCACAGGTGCAGAGCTGCCCAAGGCCTTGGGAGCCCAGCCATGACACGCCTGTGCTCCAGATGTGAGATGTAGATTCAGAAAAGATGATTTGGAGCTGTAGGATTCAATGACTGGCCTGCTGGGTTTTTGACTTGCATGGGGTCTGTAAGTCCTTGTACATTTTAGTAATTGGTGGAATGAGTTAAGTCATTGGGGACAGTAAAGAAGTCATCAATGTGTATTGTGCAGTGTGACAAGGATACAAGATTTGGGGAGCAAGAGCCAGAATAATATGATTTGATTCTGTGTGCCTACCAATACTCATTTGGAATTGTAGTAGGGAATGTTAAAGGTGGCACCTGGTGGGAGTCGATTTAATCCTGGAGAAGAGTGGGTGTTGGAGACAGTCGTGTGGGGACAATGGGAGAGATTATTTTGTTTGAGTGAAAGATGAGGGAGGGGACAGATTCTTCACAAATGGGTAAACACTGTCTCCTTAATGCTGTCCACATGACAGTGAGTTCTCTTGATGATTTTGGAGCTGCGAGATTGAGTGAATACTGTCCTGATGGGTTTTCGACTTGCATTTGGTCTGTGCGCCCATTTGTGTTATTTTTCTGGGAAATTTCTTCCCTTTGGATTGAGAAAGCTTACACAATACCTGTACCATCATTGTACCTTGAAAGAAAAGAAATCTCTTTTAAATTCAGGGACTCATAGGCAGAAGGGACAGTAGCCTTGTCTCAGATGAGACTTTGAACTTTTTACACTTGGAATGTGTTAAGGCTACTGGAACTTTTGAAAAGGCATGATTGTATTTTGCTCTGTGATAAGGACATGAGATTCTGGGATATGAGGGTCAGAATAATATGGTTTGGCTGTGGGTCCCTATAAAATTTCAGGTGGAATTGTAATTCCAAATGTTGAAGATGGGGCCTGGGGGAGATGATTTAATCATGGATTGGAGGTGGTTGGGGGTGGAAGGAAAAGGGTTGTAACCAAGCGAGTTGTAGAGAAACCCCACACTATGAGACAAATTCAGGAGTCCTTTATTGCTGGCGACCGAGAGAGTGCTAGTGCCCATAATTCTCTGGCCCCTAAGAAGGGGATAGATTTTCTTTTATACTTTGGTTTAGAAAGGGGAGGGGGAGCCTAGGTGAAGCAATCTTACAGCAGCAAAACAGGCAAAAAAGTTAAAAAGATAAATGGCTACAGGAAAACAAACAGTTCCAGGTGCAGGGGCTTTAAATCCATCAAAAGGTGATAGATGTGGGGGCTTTGGGTACTACCAATTGGACACAAATGTGGGGGCTTTAGGTACCATCAACAGGGTGAATTCCTGGGAACTGTGGATATAGCTTGCCAGAGTGTCTCGTCAGTAATTGCATTCTTTGATGTGCTGGGAGTCAGCTTGCACAAGTTAAGTCCTTGAGGAAGGGGTGTGTGTAAGGGGCTGCAAATGAAGGTGCCAAGATGGAGTCTGTCTGGCTCTCTCAGCTAAGGGAGAGTCGATCAGGTTAAAACAAGGTAGGGTATCACAAAAGGGTTGGTTAAGGTGGGGAAGAGTAGGCTGGCAGTAGAATGGTGGGCAGGTGGGGAGTAGTAGGAAGGGGGAGTAGCCTGCTGCAGAGGCAAAGCCTCATGGAAAACCTCTACTAGGGCAGTGCACCTGTGGCTTTGCAGGGTTGAACCCCTGCAGCTCCTTTCATGGGCTGGGTTGGTGTTGAGGTTTGGAAAAGCCTGTAGCTTTTCCACAGAGGGTGTGAGCTGTTGGTGGGTCTATGAATCTGGGGTCTGGAGGTTGGTGGCCAACTGCATGGGGGCTTCAAGCCCATATTTTCCTTCCACACTTCCCTGGTAGAGGTTTTCCAAAAGGCTCTGCCTGTGCAGCAGGCTTCTGTTTGGAAACAGTGGGAGTTGGGGGTGGGTGGTTGTTCTTTCCTCAATGGTTAAGCACCATCTTCATGATGCTGACCTTGTGATAGTGAGTTCTCATGAGATCTGGTTGTATAATAGGGTGTGGCCCTCTTTCCTCTCTCTGTCTTGTGCCTACTCCTGCCACATGAATCATCTCATCGCCCCTGGACATTCTGATATGATTGGGAGGCTTCCTGAGTCCTCCCAAATTCAGAAGCCATTATGTTTCCTTATGGCCTGCAGAATCATGAGCCAATTAAACCTCATGATCATAGAGAAAATTAGCGGTGCAAAGTGGAACTATTAAATGTCATTGTCTTGCCAATCAGCACTCAGCTTCTTTTCATTCAAGTATGTGAAGGCTTCATGACTTTTCCCCCTGAAAATGGACTTGTCTACCTTTACCACATTGCCAGGCTGTGGCAAAGATAGTAATAATATAGAAGCAGGTTCAGAAGGGAGTAGCAGACAGAGGTCGGGAAAGTTTGGAGGGCTTCAAAGACAACAAGATGAATGAAAGTTTGGATCTTTGTAAAGAATTGTTAAACACTTGTGATCAGAAGGCTCACAGGAAAATGGTCAGTGAAAGCCTGACTTAGAAGGTCTCAGATGAAAATGAAGCACTTACTGGGAACAGAAGTCAAAGTTGCTTTTGTTTTCTTAGCAAAGAACATGGCTGCACGGTGACCTGGCCCTGGAGATCTGTGAAACTTTGAAGTTGAGGGTGATGATTTACTGAGTATCTGGTGGAATGAACTGGGCAGCAAAGCTCAAGAGGTGTCCTGTCTGCATCAAATAGCCTGTGCTCTTATGTGTGATGGAGAAAATGACCTCTGGATGAGACTTACATTAAATGAGTCCCAACTCTTATATTACATGAGAAAAAGAATGCAAAAGTTTGGAAAATTTGCAGCCTGGCCATGTGGTCAAAAAGAAAAGCTGATTTTCAGGGGGAAAATTGAGGAAGGCTTCAGAAACTTGCCTGAAAAGGAGCACGGTGCTCATAGACAAGACAGTAGGGAAAAGGCCTTGAGGGCATTTCAGAGACCTTTGCAGCAGCCCTTGCTGTTACAGGCCCTGGGGCCTAGGAGAGAAGAATGGTTTCCTGGTGGAGTTCCATGACCCCCTTCTGTGTGCAGCCTCAGGACACTGCTGCCTGCATCCCTGCAGCTCCAGCTCCATCTCCAGCCGTGACTGAAAGATGCACAGGTACAGCTTGGGTCACTGCTACAGAGGGTGCCAGCTAGAAGCCTTGGTAACTTCCTCATAGTGTTAAGCCACTGGTGGACGGAGCATGAGACTAGAGGCTTGGGAACCTCTCTATAGATTTTGGAAGATGTATGGAAATGCCTGGGTGTCCAGGCAAAAGCATCCCAAAAAGGCAGAGCATTATATGAAACTTCTACTAGAGCAGTGCAGAAGGAAAACATGGGGTTGGAGCCTCCACACTGGAGGCCACCATCGTGCAGACCACAGATTCATAGACACCCAACAACTTGTATCCTTAGTGGGGAAAAGTCACAGGCACTCAACACCAGCCAAGCCCATGAGGGCAGCCATGGGCATAAACCCTGCAAAGACAGAGGTGCCAAGCTGCCCAAGGCCTTGGGAGCCCAGCCCTCACACCCCTGTGCCCTGGATGTGGGACAGGGTTTCAAAAAGGGTGATTTTGGAGCTGTAGGATTGAATGACTGGCCTTCTGGGTTTGGAGTTTCTTGGGGCCGGTAAGTCCTGTCTGTGTTTTGTTTTTTTCTGGCAAAATTCTTCCTTTTGGCTGGGAATGCTTACCCAATGCCTGTACAAACATTGTACCTTGGAACTAGTTAACTTGCTTTATTTTTCAGAGGCTCATGGGCCTAAGCAACTGTAGCCTTATGCCAGATGAGACTTTAAGCTTTCAACATTTTAATAAATGCTATAATGATGTAAGATTTTGGGAGATTGTAGGGAAGGCATCATTATGTTTTGCAATGTGAGAAGGACATGTGATTTGGGGAGCCAGGGACAGAATAATAAAATTCAGCTCTGTGTCTCTACCAAAACTCATGTGGAATTGTTATCGGAATGTTAAAGGTGGGGCCTGGTGGAAGGTGATTTAATCATGGTGGAGAGTGGGGGTTGGAAGATGGGGCGTAGGGAGAATCGGGGATTTATGGTGTGGGTGAGGAGTGAAAATTGGGAGTTGCGGGGAGGATCCTTCACAAATGGTTAAACACACTCCTTATTGCTGTCCTTGTGATAGTGAGTTCTCTTTATGATTTTGGAGCTGTAAGATTGAATGGATACTGGCCTTCTGGGTTTTGGACTTGTATTGGGCCTGTGGTCCCATTTGTGTTTCCTTCCTGGGAAATTTCTTCCCTTTGAATTGAAAAAGCTTACCCAAAGCCAGTACCATTATTGTACCTTGAAAGAAAAGAACATCCTTTTAAATTCAGAGACTCGTAGGAAGAACGTACTGTAGAAGTGTCTCAGATGAGATGTTGATTTTTTTACATTTGAGTTTATGTTGGAATGATTTAAGACTTTTGGAAACTTTTGAAAAGGCATGAATATATTTTACTCTGTGAGAAGGATATGAGACTGTGGGGATCAGGGTCAGAATAATATGATTTGGCTGTGTTTCTTTACCAAAACTCATGTGAATTGTAATCCTTAATGTTGGAGGTGGGGTCTGGCTGGAGGTGATTTAATCATGGATGGGAGGGGGGCGGGTGTGGAAGGAAAAGGGGTGGGTAGGGTGAGGAGTAGGTTGTTAGTAGGGTGGTGAGAGGGTGGTGGGTAGCAGGAAGGGGGAGTAGCCTGCTGCAGAGGCAGAGGCTCATGGAAAGTCTGTACTAGGGCAGTGCACCTGTGGCTTTGCAGGGTGTAGCCCCCATGGCTGCTGTCATGGGCTGAGCTGGTGTGGAGTGCCTGTAGCTTTTCCACGCAGAGAGTGCAAGCTGTTGGTGGGTCTATGAATCTGCAGTCTGCAGGATGGTGGCCTCCTGTGTGGGGGCTCCAAGCCCATATTTTCCTTCTGCACTGCACTCGTAGAGGTTCTCCAAGAGGTTCTGCCTCTGCAGGAGGCTTCTGCCTGGAAACAGTAGGCGGTGGTGTGGGTGGATCCTTCACCATTGGTTAATCTTCCTGATGCTGATCTCCTGATAGTGAGGTCTCATGAGATCTGGTTGTATAACCTGGTGTGGCACCTCTTTCCTCTCTGTGTCTTCTTCCTACTCCTGCCATATGGAACATCTCATTGTCACTTGGCCTTTTGGTATGATTGGGAGGCTCCCTGAGTACTCCCAGAAGCAGAAACCACTTGCTGCCTTTACATCCTGCAAAACCATGAGCCAATTAAAGCTCTTTAAAAAATAATATTACAGAAAATTTGTACTGTAGAGTGGAGCCATGAAATGCCCTCAAGGTTTTTTCCCCATTTTTTTTTTTACTGTTAGCATTTGGCTTCTTTTATATGGAAATATCTGAAGCCTTCTTGAATTTTCCCCCTGAAAATGTACTTTTCTTCTTTCACTACATTGCCAGGCTGCCACAACGGTATTTGAAAATGTAGAAGGAGGTTCAGAAGTGGGTAACGACTGGACGCTGCACAGTTTGGGGGCTTGGAAGAAGACAGAAAGATGAGGGAAAATTTGGACTATTGTAGAGATGTGTTAAATTAAAAGGGTGAGCATAGAGACTTGTTACATAGCCATAATTAAAAGAGTGACTAAAGGATGGACAGTGAAGGCCAGGCTTAGAAGGTCTCAGATGAAAATGAGCAACTTACTGGGAACAGAATTCAAGGTTACTTTTATTTTGCCTTAGCAAAGAAGTTTGCTGGATGGTGTCCCTGCCCTGGAGACCTCTGATACTTTGAACTTGAGTGTGATGATTTAGGGTATATCTGGTGAAATGAAGTAGGCAGCAAAGCTCAAAAGGTGTCTTGTCTGTTTTGAACAGCCTGTGGTCTTCTCTGTGACTGAATAAATGACCTCAAATTGAAAGTTATATTTAAATGAGAAGCAGGGCTTAAAAGTTTGGAAAATTTGCAGCCTGGCCAAGTGCTGAAAAAGCAAAGCTGATTTTCAGTGGGAAAATTCAAGAAGGCTTCAGAAATTTGCATAAAATGGAGCCCAGTGCTTATAGCTAAGGTAATGTCTAAAAGGCCTTGAAGCCATTTCAGAGACCTTTGCAGCAGAGCTTGCTGTCACAGGTCCTGAGTTCTAGGACCGAAGAATGCTTTCCTGGGTCAGTCCCATGGTCACGCTGCTGTGTCCGTCCTCAGGACACTGTTGTCTGCATCCCTGCAGCTCCAGCTCCAGCCATGGCTGAAAGATGCACAGGTACAGCTTGCATCACTGCTTCAGGGGTGCAAGCTTCAAACCTTGGTGGCTTCCACATAGTTCTAAGCCAGCAGCTGCACACAGCACAAAACTAGAGGCTTGGGAGCCTTTGTCTAGACTCCAGAGTATGTACGGAAAAACCTGTGTGTTGAGGCAGAAGCTTTTCCAAGAGGCAGAGCCTCATGGGAAACCTTTACTGGGGCAGTACAGAAGGAGCATATGGGGTTGTAGCCCCCACACAAGAATGCACCATTTTCCAGACCCCAGATTCGTAGACCCACCAACTGCTGGCACCCTCAGTGTCAAAAAGCCACAGGTACTCAATGCCAGCCCAGCCCATGAGGGCACCTGTGGGGGATAGACCCTGCACAGCCACAGATGCTGAGCTGCCCAAGGCCTTGGGAGCCCAGCCATCCACCCCTGTGCTCCAGATGTGAAGTATAGATTCAGAAAAGATGATTTTGGAGCTGCAGGATTCAATGTCTGACTTGCTGGGTTTTTGAATTGCATGGGGTCTGTAAGTCCCATCTGTGTTTTGTGCTTCTTTCTGGCAAGTTTTTTCCTTTTGGCTGGGAGTGCTTACCCAACACCTGTACAATCATTGTACCTTGGAAGTAGTAAACTTGCTTTATATATAATTCAGTGGCTCATGGGCAGAAGGGACTGCAGACTTGTCTCAGATGAGACTGAGATAAATGCTTTGGGCATTTGAGTAAATGCTGGAATGAGTTAAGATCTGAGAGACTCTAGGGAAGGCATCATTGCATTTTGCAATGTGAGAAAGACATGAACATTGGGGGACCAGGGAAAGAATATGTTTTGGCTCTCTGTCTCTACCAAAGCTCATGTGGAATGTTAATGGGAAATGTTAAAGGTGGGGGCTGGAGATTTAATCATGATGGAGAGAGGAGGTTGGATGGTTGGGGGTTGGGGAGGGTTGAGGGGGATTGGGTGGTGAGGAGGGTTGGAGGGGATTGTGGTGGGGTTGGGGGTGTAAGGCAGGGGCGGTGGTGCATCCTTCACAAATGGTTAAACACCATCTCCTTAATGCTGTCCTTCTGATATTGAGTTCTCTTCATGATTTTGGAGCTGTGAGATTGAATTAATACTGACATGTGGGATTTTTGATGTCCATTGGGCGTGTGGTCCCATTTGTGTTATGGTTCTTGGAAATTTCTTCCCTTTGGATTGAGAAAGCTTACACAATATCTGTAACATCATTGTACCTTGATAGAAACGAACACCCTTTTAACTTCAGGGACTCATAGGCAGAAGAGACTGTAGCCTTGTCTCAGATGAGACTTTGAACTTTTTACATTTGAGTTAATGCAGGAATGAGTTAAGGCTTTTGGAAACTTTGAAAAGGCACGACTGTATTTTATTCTGTGAGAAGGATATGAGATTTTGGGGGTCAAGGTCAGCATAATATGATTTGGCTGTGTGCCCCTGGGAAAATTCATGTGGAATTGTAATCCCAAATGTTGGAGTTGGGGCCTGGTGTGAGATTATTTAATCATGGATGGGAGGGGTAGGGGTGGAAGAAAAAAGGGGTGGGTAGGGTGGGGAAGAGTAGGCTGGCTGTAGGGTGGTGGGATGGTGGTGGGTAGTAGGAAGGGGGTGTAGCCTGCTGCAGAGGCAGAGGCTCATGGAAAACCTCTACCAGGGCAGTGCGCCTCTGGCTTTGCAGGCTTTAGCCCCCATGGCTGCTCTCATGGGCTGGGCTGGTGTTGAGTGCCTATCACTTTTCCATACTGAGGGTGTGAACTTTTGGTAGGTCTATGAATCTGGGGTCTAGAGGATGGTGGCCTCCTGCATAGTCACTCAAAGCCGTTCTTTTCCTTCTGCACTGCCATAGTACAGGATTTCCAAGAGCCTCTGCCTCTGCAGCAGGTTTCTGTATGGAACGGTAGGGGGTGGAGCTGTGTTGGGGTGCGGATCCTTCACCAATGGTTAAGCACCATCTTCTTGATGCTGACCTAGTGATAGTGAGTTCTCATGAGATCTGCTTATAGGACGGTGTGGCACCTCTTTCCTCCCTCAGCCTTGCTCCTACTCCTGCTGTGTGAAACATTTCATTGCTGTTTTCCTACTGGTATGATTGGGAGGCTTCCTGAGTCCTCCCAGAAGCAGAAGCCACTATGCTTTCTTTACAGCCTGCAGAACCATGAGCCAATTAAACCCCTTTTTACAGAAAATAAAGTACTGTGAAGTGGAGCTATGAAATATCTTCAATGACATTTCCCCATCGTCTTGGCTATTAGCACTGAACTCCTTTTTAATGCAAATATCTGAAGGCTTCTTGAAGTTTTCCCCTGAAAATGGACTTCTTTTTCTTCTGCATTGCCAGGCTGCAACAAAGATAGCTGAAAATGTAAAGCAGGTTCAGAAGTGGATAACAGCCAGAGGTTGGAGAGTTTGGAGATCTTGAAAGAAGACAGGGAGATGAAGGAAAGTTTGGACCATTGTAGGCACTTGTTAAATATTTGTGATTAAAAGGCTGGCAGAAGGATGGATAGTGAAGGCCAGGCTTACAAGGTCTCAGATGAAAATGAGGAACTTACTGGGCATGGGAGCCAAGGTTACCTTTTGTTTTGCTGTCGCAAAGAACACGGCTGACGGGCGAACTTGCCCTCAAGATCTGTGAAACCTTTAACTCGAGGGTGATGATTTAGTGCATATCTGGTGGAATGAACTTCTAGGCAGCATAGCACAAGGGGGGTCCTGTCTGCATCAAACAGCCTCTGCTCTTACGTGTGACTGAGGTTATGTGTGACCGAGGCAATGACCTCAAGTTGGAACTTATATTTAAATGACAAGCAGAGCTCAAAAGTTTGGAACATCTGCAGCATCGCCAAGTGGTCAAAAAAAAAAGCTGATTTTCAGGGGGAAAATTCATGAAGGCGCCAGAAACTTGCATAAAATTGAGGCCAGTGCTAATAGCCAAGACAATGGGGGAAAAAGCCTTGGAGGCATTTTAGAGGTGTTTGCAGCAGCCCTTGCTGCCACAGGCCCTGGGGCCTAGGAGAGAAGAATGGTTTCCTGGGCCAGCCCCATGATCCTGCTGCTGTGTGCAGCCTCAGGACACTGCTGCCTGCATCCCGGCAGCCCAAGCTCCTGCTCCGACCTTGGCTGAAAGATGCACAGGTACAGATTGCATCACTGCTTCAGAGGGCACAGGCTATAAGGCTTCATGTCTTCCACATAGTGTTAAGCCAGCGAGTGCTCAGAGCACTAGCCCAGAGGCTTCGGAGACTTCATATGGATTTCGGAAGATGTATGAAAATGCCTGGGTGTCCAGACAGAAGGCTGCCAAAAAAGCAGAGCCTCCTGGGAAACCTCTACTAGGGCAATGCAGAAGGAAAATATGGGGTTGGAACCCCCACAATGGATGCCAGCATCATGCCGACCCCAGATTCATAGACCCACCAAGAACTTTGTACCCTCTGTGGGTAAAAACTACAGGCAGTCAACACCAGCACAGCCCATGAGGGCAGCTGTGGGGACTGAACAGTGCAAAGCCACAGGTAGAGAGCTGCCCAAGGCCTTGGGAACCCAGCCCTCATACCCTAGTGCCCTGGAGGTGGGACAAGCATTGAAAAAGGATGACTTTGGAGCTGTAGGTTTGAATAACTGGCCTGCTGGGTTTTAGATTTTCATGGTACCTGTAAGTCCCGTTTGTGTTTTGTTCTTCTCTCTGGCAAAAATCTTCCTTTTGGTTGGGAATTCTTACTCAATGTGTGGACAATCATACCTTGGAAGTAGTTAACTTGCTTTGTATTTCAGAGGCTCAGGAGCAGAAGGGACAGCATCTTTGTCTCAGATGAGACTTTGGGCTTCAGACATTTGAGTAAATGCTGGAATGAGTTAAGACCTTGGGAGTCTTAGCCAAGATGATGGAGAAAAGTCATTGAAGGCATTTGATAGCTTCACTTCAGAGTACTAATTTTCTGTATGGTCATAAGAAAAAGGGGTTTAATTGGCTCATGGTTCTGCAGGCTGTAAAAAAAAAAGCACAGAGGCTTGGGGAATGGTAAGTAAGGCATCATTGTATTTTGGAAAGTGAGAAGGACATGAGATTGTGGGGCAGGGACCGAATAATAAGATTTGGATGAGTGTCCCTATGGAAACTCAAGTGGAATTGTAATCAGAAATGTTAAAAGTGGGGCCAGGTGTAAGGTAATTTAATCATGGAGGACACTAGATGTTGGAAGGTGGGCATTGGGGAGAATGGCTGGATTATGGTGGAGGTGAGGGGTGAAAAGTGGGGGTGGGGAGAGGATCCTTCACAAATGGTTAAACACCATCTCCTTAAACCTTTCCTCATGATGGTGAGTTCTCGTGATGGTTTTGGAGCTGTGAGATTGAATGGATACTGGCCTCCTGGGTTTTGGACTTGCATTGGCCCTGTGATCCCATTTGTGTTATTTTCCTGGCAAACATCTCCCCTTTGGATTTAGAAAACTTACCCAATGCCAGTACCATCATTGTACCTTGCAGGAAAAGAAATCCCTTTTAAATTCAGGAACTTATAGGCAAAAGGGACTGTAGCCTTTTCTCAGGTGAGATGTTGAACTTTTTACATTTGAGCTAATGCTGAAATGACTTAAGACTTTCGGCAACTTTTGAAAAGTCATGATTGTATTTTACTCTGTGAGAAGGATATGATATTTGAGGGATCAAGGTCAGAATAATATGGTTTAGCTGTGTGTCCCTACCTAAACTCACATGTAATTGTAATCCCGAATGTTGCAGGTGGGACCTGGTGGGAGATGATTTATTCATTAATGGGAGAGGGGTTTGATTGGAAGTAAAAACAGGTGGGTAAAGTGGGGAGGAGTAGGCTGGCTCTAGTGTGGTGTGTAGTAGGAGGGGAGTAGCCTACCGCAGAGGCAGAGGCTCATGGAAAAACTCTACTAAGGCAGTGCACCTGGCTTTGCAGGGTTTAGCACCTGTAGCTGCTCTCATGTGCTGGGTTGGTGTTGAGTGCCTGTAGCTTTTCCATACTTGGGGTGTGAGCTGTTGGTGGGTCTATGGATCTGGGGTCTGGAGGATGCTGGTATCCTACATGGGGGCTCAAATCCCATCGTTTTCTTCTAAATAGCCATAGTAGAGGTTTTCCAAGAGGATCTGCCTCTGTCTCAGGCTTCTGCTTGGAAACAGTGGGTGGTGGTTAATGGGTGGTGGGCAGATCCTTCACCAACAGTTAAGCACCATCTTCTTGATGCTGATCTCCTGATACTGAGCTCTCATGAGATCTAGTTGTATAACAGGATGTCGCACCTCTTTCCTCTCTCTGTGTTGCTTCTACTCCTCGCATATGAAACATTTCATTGCCGCTTGGCCTTCTGGTATGATTGGGAGGCTTCCTGAGTCCCCCTATAAGCAGAAACCACTATGCTTTCTTTATAGCCTGAAGAACTGTCAGTCAACTGAACCTCTTTTCTTTATTACATACAGAAAATTAATGCTGCGAAGTGAAGCTATGAAATGACTTCTAGGCCTTCCCCCAATCTCTTGGCTATTAGCACTGAGCTTTTTTCAATGCAAGTATTGGAGGCATTCTTGATGTTTCCCCTGATAATGGACTTTTCTTCTTTTACCACATGGCCAGGCTGCATAAAGGATATCTGACAGTGTAGAAGCAGGTTCTGAATTAGGTAATGGCCAGAGGTTAGAGAGTTTGGAGAGCTTGGAAGAAGACAGGAAGATGAGGGAAAGTTTGGATCATTGCAGGGACTTGTTAAATAGTTGTGATTAAAAGGCTAACATAAGGATGGACAGTGAAGGCCAGGCTTACAAGATCTTAGGTGAAAATGAAGGACTTACTGGGAACAGGAGCCAAGGTTTTTTTGTTTTGCCTTAGCAAAGTAATTGACTACACAGTGACCCTTCCCAGGAGATCTGTGAAAATGAACTTGAGGGTGATAATTTAGAGTGTATCTGGTGAAATGAACTTCTAAGCAACAATGCTCATGAGTTGTCCTGCCTACATCGAACAGCCTGTGCACCTATGTGTGATCAAAGAAAGACTATAAGTTGGAACTTATATTTAAATGAGAAGGAAAGCTTAAACATATGGAAAATTTATAATCTGCACAAGTGGTGAAAAAGAAAAGCTGATTTTCAGGGGAAAGTCAAGAAGGCTTCAGATATTTGTATAAAAAGGATCCTAGTGATAATAATTCAAGACAATGGGAAAAAGACCTTGAAGGCATTTCAGAGACCTTTGTAGCAGCCCTTGCTGTGACTGGTCCTGGGGCCTAGGAGAAAAGAATGGTTTCCTGGGCCAGCCCCATGGCTCCACTGCTGTGTGCAGCCTCAGGACACTGCTGCCTGCATCCCTGCAGCGCCATCTCCTGCTCCAGCCATGGATGAAAAATGCACAGGTACAGCTTGCGTCACTGCTTCAGAGGATGCAAGCTCGAAGACTTGGTGGCTTCCACATGGTGTTAAGCCAGCAGGTGCATAAAGCAAGGACTAGAAGCTTCCGAGTCTTCATCTAGACTCCAGAGGATGTATCAGAAAGCCTGATTGCCCAACCAGAAGCTTTTCCGGAGGCAGAGCCTCATGGTAAACCTCTACTCAGGCAGTACACCAGGAGAGTATAGGGTTGTATTCCCCATACAGGGAGGCACCATTTTGCAGGCCCCAGTTTCATAGACCCACCAGCTGTTTGCACCCTTAGTGTTGAAAAGCTATGGGCACTCAACACCAGCCTCGTCAATGAGGGCAGCTGTAGGGGAAAGATTCTGCAATGCCACAGGTGCAGAGCTGCCCAAGGCCTTGGGATCCCAGCTGTCACAGCACCCTGTGCTCTGGATGTGGACATAGATTCCAAAAAGATGATTTGGTGGTGTATGATGGATGACTGGCCTGCTGGGCTTTTGACTTGCAGGGGGTTTGTAAGTCCCATCTGTGTTTTGTGTTTCCTGCTGTCAAATTTCTTCTTTTTCGCTGGGAATGCTTACCCAATGCCTGTAAAATCATTGTACCTTGGAAGTAGTTAATTTGCTGTGTATTTCAGAGTCTCAGGGCAGAAGGGACTGCAGCCTTGTCTCAGAAGAGACTTTGGGCTTTGGATATTTGAGTAAATGCTGGAATGAGTTAAGATTTGAGAGACTCTAGGGAAGGCATCATTGCATTTTGCAGTATGAAAAAGACATGAGATTTGGGGGACCAGGGACAGAATAATATGTTTTGGCTGTGTGTCTCTACCAAAACTCATGTGGAATTTTAATGTGAAATGTTAAAGTTGGGGGCTGGTGGAAGGTGATTTAATCATGGTTGAGCATGGAGGGTGGATGCTGGGGGTGGTGGGAGGCTTGGGGCTATAGGTGGGTGGGGAGGGTTGGGGGATTGTGGTGCAGTTGTGGCTGAAAGGCAGGGGTGGGGGGTGGATCCTTCACAAATGGACATTTGAGTAAATGCTGGAATGAGTTCAGACATTGGGGGACCTTAGAGAACACATCATTACATTTTGCAGTATAAGAAGGTCATAACATTGGGGACCAAGGGGAGAATAATACGATTTGGCTCTGTGTCCCTTCCAAAACTCATGTGGAATGGTAATGGGGAATGTTAAATGTGGGGCTTGGTAGAAGGTGATTTAATCATGTTAGAGAATGGGGTTTGGAAGGGGGATGTGGGAGAATGGGGGTTCATTGTGTGGGTGAGGGTGAAACATGGGGATGGGTGGCAGATCCTTCACAAATGGTTAAATACTATCTCCTTAATGCAGTCTGTGCGATAGTGAGTTCTCATGATAAATGAATGCTGTCCTGCTGGATTTTGGACTCGGATTGGGCCTGTCTCCCAGTTGTGTTATTTTTCAGGGAAAATCTTCCCTTTGGAGTGAGAAAGCTTACCCAGTGCCTGTGCCATCATTGTAACTTGAAAGAAAAGAATTATCTTTCACATTCAGGGACTCATAGGCAGAAGGGATTGCAGCCTTGTCTTGGATGAGGCTTGAACTTACTACATTTGAGTTACTGCTGGAATGAGTTAAGACTTTTGGAAACTTTTGAAAAGGTATTTTTGTATTTTTCTGTGTGAGAAGGACATGAGATTTGGGGGTGTCAGGGTCAGAACAATATGGTTTTATTGTGTTTCCCTACAAAAACGTATGGGGAATTGTATTCCTGACTGTTGTAGGTGGGGCCTGGTGGGAGGTGATTTAATCACAAACGGGAGGTTGGTAGGGGTGGAAGGGAAAACAAGGAGGTAGGGTGGGGAGGAGTAGGCTGGCAGTAGGGTGGTGAGAGGGTGGTGGGCAGTAGGAAGAGGGAGTAGCCTGCTGCAGAGGCAGAGCCTCATGGAAAACCTCTACCGGGGCAGTGCACCTGTGGCTTTGCAGGCTTTAGCCCCCATGGCTGCCCTCGTGGGCTGGGCTGGTGTTGAGTGCCTGTAGCTTTTCCATACTGAGAATGCAAGCTGTTGGTGGGTCTATGAATCTGTGGTCTGGAGGATGGTAACCTCCTGCGTGGGGCCTCCAAGCCCATATATTTTTTCTGCACTGCCCTAGTAGAGGTTTTCCAAGAGGCTCTACCTCTGCCTGAGGCGTCTGCCTGGAAACAGTGGGGGGTGGGGGTGGTAGGGGGCAGATCTTTCACCAATGGATAAGCAACATCTTCTTGATGCTGACCTTGTAATATGGAGTTCTCAGGAAATCTTGTTGTATAACAGGGTTACACAACGTGTGGCACATTTTTCCTCTCTCTGTCTTGTTTCTACTTCTGCCATATAAAACTTCTCATTGCTGCTTGGTCTTCTGGTATGATTGGGAGGCTTCCTGAGTCCTCCCAGAAGCAGAAGCCTCTATGATTTATTTAAAGCTTGCAGAACCATGAGCCAGTTCAACCTCTTTTCTTTCTGATTATACAGAAAGTTAGTGCTGTACAGTGGAGCTATGAAATGCCTTCAAGACCTTTTCCCTATTGTCTTGGTAATCAGCACTCAGCTTCTTTTCAGGCAAATGTCTGAAGCCTGCATTAATTTTTCTCCTGAAATGGACTTTTCTTCTTTTACCACATTGCCAGGCTGTGACACATGTAGCTGAAAATGTAGAAGCAGGTAAAGAAGTGTGTAATGGCCAGAGGTTGGAGAGTTTGGAGGTCTTGGAAGAAGACAGGAAGATGAGGAAAAGTTTGGATCAGTGTAGAGACTTGTTAAATAGTTATACTTAAGAAGGTGACATAAGGATGGACAGTGACCACCAGGCTTAGAAGGTCTCACATGAAAATATGTGACCAAAGAAATGACCTCAAGGTGAAACATATTAGAATGACAAGGAGAGCTTAAAAGTTGGGAAAATTTGCAGCCTGGCCAAGTGGTCAAAAAGAAAAGCTTATTATCAGTGGGAAAGTTCAAGAAGGCTTCAGAAATGTGCATAAAATGGAGTTCGGTGCTAATAGCCAATACAATGTTACAAAGGCCTTGAAGGCATTTCAGAGACTTTTGCAACAACCCTTGCAATCACAGGCCCTGAGGCCTGGGAGAAAAGAATGATTTCCTTCTCCAGCCCCATGGCCCTGCTGCTATGTCCATCCTCAGGACACTGCTGGCTGGATTCCTGAAGCTCCAGCTCCAGCTCCAGCCATGGTTGAAACATGCACATGTACAGCTTGAGTCACTGCTTCAGAGGGTGAAAGCTGCAAGCCTTGGTGGCTTCCACATAGTGTTAAGCCAGCAGGTGCACAGAGCACAAAACTGGAGGCTGGGGATCCTTTGTCTGGACTCCAGAGTACGTATGGAAAAACCTGGGTGTCCAGGTCAAAACTTTTCCAAGAGGCAGAGCCTCCTTTACTAGGGCAGTACAGAAAGAACATATGGGGTTGGAACCGCATACAGGAGGCACCATTCTGTAAACGCCAGATTCATAGACTCACTAGCACCCTCATTGCAGAAAAGCTATAGGTACTCAACAGCAGCCTAGCCCATGAGGGCAACTGTGGAGGTTAGACCCTGCAACGTCACAGGTGCAGAGCTGCCCAAGGCCTTGGGAGGCCAGACCTCATACCCTTGTGCTCTGGATGTGGGATCTGGATTCAAAAAAAATAATTTGAAACTGTAGGATTGAATGACTGGCTGTTGGATTTTTGACTCCTATGGGGTTTGTAAGTCCCATCTGTGTTTTGTGCTTCTTTCTGGCAAATTTCTTCCTTTTGGCTGGGAATACTTACCCAATGTCTGTACAATCATTGTACTTTGGAAGTAGTTAACTTGCTTTGTGTTTCAGAGGCACAGGTAGAACGTATGGCAGCCTTGTCTCAGAAGAGACTTTGGGCTTTGGACATTTCAGTAAATGTTGGAAGGAGTTAAGAGATTGGGAAAATGTAGAGAAGGCATCATTGTATTTTGCAGTGTGAGAACAACATGAGATATGGGGGCCAGGGTCAGAATAATAGGATTTGGCTCTGCATCCCTACCAAACTCATGTGGAATTGTAATGGGGAATGTTAAAGGTGGGGCCTGGTGGGAGGTGATTTAATCATGGAGAAGCATGGGGGTTGGAGGTAACGGGGTGGAGAGAATGGGGGAGATTATTTTGTGGGTGGGAGTGAAAGATGAGGGTGGGGGCCAGATCCTTCACAAATGGTTAAGCACTCTCTCCTTAATGCTGCTCACGTGACAGTGAGTCCTCTTGATGATTTTGGAGCTGAGAGATTGAGTGAATACTCTCCTGCTGGGTTATGGATTTGCATTGAGACTGTGGGCCCATTTGTGTTATTTTTCTGGGAAATTTCTTCCCTCTGTACTGAGAAAGCTTACACAATGCCTCTACCATCATTGTACCTTGAAAGAAAAGAACTCCGTTTTAAATTCAGGGACTCATAGGCAGAAGGGACTGTGGCCTTATCTCAGATGAGACTTTGAATTTTTTACATTTGGAATGAGTTAAGACTTTTGCAAAGTTTTGAAGAGTCATGATTGTATCTTGCTCTGTGATAAGGACATGAGATTGTGGAATATCAGGGTCAGAATTATATGGTTTGCTTGTGTGTCCCTATGAAACTCATGTGGATTTGTAATCCCTAATGTTGAAGCAGGTGACTTAATTATGGACAGGAGTTTGGTGGCAGTGGAACATAAAGGGATGGGTAGGATTGGGAGGAGTGGGTGGGCAGTAGGGTGGTGGGAGGGTGCGGTGTAGTAGGAAGGGGGAGTAGCCTGCTGCAGAGGCAAAGCCTCGTGGAAAACCTCTACTAGGGCAGTGCACCTGTGGCTTTGCAGGTTTTAACCCCTCAGCTGTTCTCGTGGGCTGGGCTGGTATTGAGGGCCTGTAGCTTTTCTACACTAAGTGCGTGACTTGTTGGTGGGTCTATGAATCTGGGGTCTGGAGGTTGGTGGCCACCTGTGTGGGGACTCCAAGCCCATATTTTCTTTCTGCACTTCTGTAATAGAGGTTTTTCAAGATGCTCTGCATCTGAAGTAGGCTTCTGCCTGGAAACAGTGGGAGTTGGGGGTCGGGGTCGGATCCTTCACCAATGTTTAAGCACCATCTTCTTGATGCTGACCTTGTGATAGTGAGTTCTCATGAGATCTGCTTGTATAATGGGGCATGACAACTTTTTCCTTTCGCTGTCTTGCTCCTACTCTTCCCATATGAGACATCTCCTTGCCCCTTGACATTCTGGTATGATTGGGAGGCTTCCCGAGTCCTGTCAGATGCAGAAGCCACTATGCTTCCTTACAGCCTGCAGAATCATTAGCCTATTAAACCTCTTTTCTTTATGATCATGGATAAAATTGTTACTGCAAAGTGGAACTGTTATATGTCTTCAAGGCCTTCTCCCTAATGTCTTGGCAATCAGCACTCACCTTCTTTTCATTCAAGTATCTGAAGCCTCCTTGAATTTTTCCCCTGAAAATGGGCATGTCTACCTTTACCACATTGCCAGGGTATGACAAAGATAGCTGATAATGTAGAAGCAGGTTCAGAAGGGGGTAGCAGATGTAGTTAGGGAGTGTTTGGAGGACTTCAAAGACAGGGAGATGAGGGAAAGTTTGGATCTTTGTAAAGAATTGTTAAATACTTGTGATCAGAAGGCTCACAGGAAAATAGACAGTAAGGATCAGATTGAGAAGCTCTCAGATGAAAATGAGGAACTTACTGCAAACAGGAGCCAAGGTGACTTTTGTTTTGCTGTAACAAAGAACTTGGATGCACAGTGACCCTGCCCTGGAGATCTGTGAAACTTTGAACTTGAGGGTGATGACTTACTGCGTATCTGATGGAATGAACTTCTGGGCAGCAAAGCTCAAGGGGTGTCCTGTCTGTATCAAACAGCCTGTGCCCTTATGTGTGACTGAGGAAATGACATCTGGATGGGTCTTACATTAAATGAGTCCGAACTCTTACATTAAATGAGAAACAGAACTCAAAAATTTGCAGCCTGGCCAAATGGTCAAACAGAAAAGCTGATTTTCAGGGGAAAACTGAGGAAGGCTTCAGAAATTTGCATGAAAAGGAGCCCAGTGCTAATAGCCAAGACAATAGGGAAAAGGCCTTGAAGCCATTTCAGAAACCTTTGCAGCAGCCCTTGCTATCATAGGCCCTGGGGCCTAGGAGAGAAGAATGTTTTCCTGGGCCAGTTCCATGATCCCCCTCTGTGTGCAGCCTCAGGACACTGGTGCCTGCATCCCTGCAGATCCAGCTCCAGTCAGGGCTGAAAGATATACAGGTACAGCTGGCATCACTGCTTCAGGGGTGCAAGTTCCAAGCCTTGGTGGCTTCCACATAGTGTTAAGCCAGCAACTGCACAGAGGACAAAACTAGAGGCTTGGAAGCCTGCATCTAGACTCCAGAGTATGTACGGAAAAATCTGGGTGTTCAGGTAGAACGTTTTCCAAGAGGCAGAGCCTCATGGGAAACTTTTACTAGGGCAGTACAGAAGGAGAATATAAGGCTGGAGTCCCTAAACACGGAGGCATCATTCTCCAGACCCCGGATTCATAGACTCACCAACAGCTGGCTTTTCCAACCTTAGTGTGGAAAAGCTACAGGCACTCAACACCAGCCCAGTATGTGAGGGCAGCTGTGGGGGATAGACCCTGCACAGCCACAGGTGCAGAGCTGCCCAAGGCCTTGGGAGCCCAGCCATGACACGCATGTGCTCTGGATGTGAGATATCCATTCAGAAAAGATGATTTGGCGCTGTAGGATTCAATGACTGGCCTGCTGGGTTTCTGACTTGTATGGGGTCTGTAAGTCCTTGGACATTTCAGTAAATGCTGGAATGAGTTAAGTCATTGGGGGACAGTGGAGAAGTCATCATTGTATTTTGCAGTGTGACAAGGATACAATATTTGGGGAGCAAGAGCCAGAATAATATGATTTGATTCTGTGTCTCTACCAATATTCATGTGGAATTGTAGTGGGGAATGTTAAAGGACGGACCTGGTGGGAGGTGATTTAATCATGGAGAACAGTGGGTGTTGGAGGTTGGGGTGTGGGGAGAATGGGAGAGGTTATTTTGTGGCTGGGAGTGAAAGATGATGGTGGGAGGGCAGATTCTACACAAATGGGTAAACGCTATCTCCTTAATGCTGTCCGCATGATAGTGAGTTCTCTTGATGATTTTTGAACTGTGAGATTGAGTGAATACTGTCCTGCTGAGTTTTGGACTTGCATTTGGCCTGCGGCCCCATTTGTGTTTTCTGGGAAATTTCTTCCCTTTGGATTGAGAGAGCTTACACAACGCCTGTACCATCATTGTACCTTGAAAGAAAAGAAATCTCTTTTAAATTCAGGAACCCATAGGCAGAAGGGACAGTAGCCTTGTCTCAGATGAGACTTTGAACTTTTTACACTTGGAATGAGTTAAGGCTGTTGGAAGTTTTAAAAAGGCTCTATATTTTGCTCTGTGTTACGGACATGAGATTCTGGAATATCAGGGTCAGAATAATATGGTTTGGCTGTGTGTCCCTATAAAAATTCAGGTGGAATTGTAATTCCAAATGTTGAAGGTAGGCCTGGGGGAGATGATTTAATCATGGATTGGAGGTTGTTGGGGGTGGAAGGAAAAGGGTTGTAACCAAGTGAGTTGTAGAGAAACGCCACACTATGAGACGACTTCAGGAGACCTTTATTGCCGGCAACTGAGAGACAGCTAGTGCTCAAAATTCTCTTGGCCCAGAAGAAGGGGCTAGATTTTCTTTTATACTTTGGTTTAGAAAGGGGAGGGGGAGCCTAGGTGAAGGAGTCTCACAGCAGCAAAACAGGCAAAAAAGTTAAAAAGATAAATGGCTACAGGAAAACAAACAGTTCCAGGTGCAGGGGCTTTAAATCCATCGAAAGGTGATAGATGTGGGGGCTTTGGGTGCTATCAACTGGACACAAATGCGGGGGTTTTGGGTACTATCAACTGGGCGAATTCCTGGGAACTGTGGATATAGCTTGCCAGACTATCTTATCAGTAATTGCATTCTTTGATGTGCTGGGAGTCAGCTTGCACAAGTTAAGTCCTTGAGGAAGGGGGGTGGGTAAGGGGCTGCAAGTGAAGGAGCCAAAATGGAGTCTGTCTGGCTCTGTCAGCTAAGGGAGAGTCAACCACGTTAAAACAAGGTAGGGTATCACAAAAGGGTTGGTTAAGGTGGGGAAGAGTAGGCTGGCAGTAGAATGGTGGGAGGGTGGGGGATAGTAGGAAGGGGGAGTAGCCTGCTGCAGAGGCAAAGCCTCATGGAAAACCTCTACAAGGACAGAGCACCTGTGGCTTTGCAGGGTTTAGCCCTACAGCTACTCTCACGGGCTGGGCTGTTGTTGAGTGCCTGTAGCTTTTCCACAGAGGGTGTGAGCTGTTGGTGCGTCTATGAATCTGGGGTCTGGAGGTTGGTGGCCATCTGCATGGGGGCTTCAAGCCCATATTTTCCTTCCACACTTCCCTGGTAGAGGTTTTCCAAGAGGTTCTGCCTGTGCAGTAGGCTTCTGTTTGGAAACAGTGGGTGTTGGGGGTGGGTGGTTGTTCCTTCCTCAATGTTTAAGCACCACCTTCATGATGCTGACCTTGTGATAGTGAGTTCTCATGAGATCTGGTTGTATAATAGGGTGTGGCCCTCTCTCCTCTCTGTCTTGTGCCTACTCCTGCCACATGAATCATCTCATCGTCCCTGGACATTCTGATATGATTGGGAGGCTTCCTGAGTCCTCGCAAATTCAGAAGTCATTATGTTTCTTTATGGCCTGCAGAATCATGAGCCAATTAAACCTCTTTTCTTTATGATCATAGAGAAAATTAGTAGTGCAAAGTGGAACTATTAAATGTCATTGTCATGGCAATCAGCACTCAGCTTCTTTTCATTCAAGTACGTGAAGGCTTCATGAATTTTCCTCCTGAAAATGGACTTGTCTTCTTTTACCACATTGCCAGGCTGTGGCAAAGATAGTGATAATGTAGAAGCAGGTTCAGAAGGGAGTAGCAGACAGAGGTCGGGAGAGTTTGGAGGGGTTCAAAGACAAGAAGGTGAAAGAAAGTTTGGATCTTTGTAAAGAATTGTTAAACACTTGTGATCAGAAGGCTCACAGGAAAATGGTCAGTGAAAGCCTGACTTAGAAGGTCTCAGATGAAAATGAAGCACTTACTGGGAACAGACGTCAAAGTTACTTTTGTTTCCTTAGCAAAGAACGTGGCTGCACAGTGACCTCGCCCTGGAGGTCTGTGAAACTTTGAAGTTGAGGGTGATGATTTACTGAGTATCTGGTGGAATGAACTGGGCAGGAAAGCTCAAGAGGTGTCCTGTCTGCATCAACCAGCCTGTGCTCTTACGTGTGATGGAGGAAATGACCTCTGGATGAGACTTACATTAAATGAATCCTAACTCTTACATTACATGGGAAACAGAACTCAAAAGTTTGGAAAATTTGCAGCCTGGCCATGTGGTCAAAAAGAAAAGCTGATTTTCAGGGGGAAAATTGAGGAAGGCTTCAGAAACTTGCCTGAAAAGGAGCCCAGTGTTTATAGACAAGACAATAGGGAAAAGGCCTTGAAGGCATTTCAGAGACCTTTGCAGCAGCCCTTGCTGTTACAGGCCCTGGGGCCTAGGAGAGAAGAATGGTTTCCTGGGCCAGTTTCATGACCCCCCTCTGTGTGCAGCCTCAGGACACTGCTGCCTGCATCCCTGCAGCTCCAGCTCCAGCTCCATCTCCAGCCATGACTGAAAGATGCACAGGTACAGCTTGGGTCACTGCTGCAGAGGGTGCCAGCTAGAAGCCTTGGTAACTTCCTCACAGTGTTAAGCCACTGGTGGACAGAGCATGAGACTAGAGGCTTGGGAACCTCTCTATAGATTTTGGAAGATGTATGGAAATGCCTGGGTGTCCAGGCAAAAGCACCCCAAAAAGGCAGAGCCTTATATGAAACTTCTACTAGAGCAGTGCAGAAGAAAAACATGGGGTTGGAGCCTCCACACTGGAGGCCACCATCATGCAGACCCCAGATTCATAGACCCCCAACAACTTGTATCCTTCGTGGGGAAAAGTCACAGGCACTCAACACCAGCCGAGCCCATGAGAGCAGCCATGGGCATAAAACCTGCAAAGCCATAGGTGCCAAGCTGCCCAAGGTCTTGGGAGCCCAGCCCTCACACCCCCGTGCCCTGGATGTGGGACAGGGTTTCAAAAAGGGTGATTTTGGAGCTGTAGGATTGAATGACTGGCCTTCTGGGTTTGGAGTTTTGTGGGGCCAATAAGTCCTGTCTGTGTTTTGTTTTTTTCTGGCAAAATTCTTCCTTTTGGCTGGGAATGCTTACCCAATGCCTGTACAAGCATTGTACCTTGGAAGTAGTTAACTTGCTTTATATTTCAGAGGCTCATGGGCCTAAGCAACTGTAGCCTTGTGCCAGATGAGACTTTAAGCTTTGAACATTTTTATAAATGCTGTAATGATATAAGATTTTAGGAGACTGTAGGGAAGGCATCATTGCATTTTGCAATGTGAGAAGGACATGTGATTTGGGGAGCCAGGGAGAGAATAATAAAATTCAGCTCTGTGTCTCTAACAAAACTCATGTGGAATTGTCATCGGAATGTTAAAGGTGGGGCCCAGTGGAAGGTGATATAATCATGGTGGAGAGTGGGGGTTGGAAGATGGGGTGTAGGGAGAATGGGAGATTTATGGTGCGGGTGAGGAGTGAAAATTGGGGTTGGGTGGCGGATCCTTCACAAATGAGTAAACACTCTCCTTATTGCTGTCCTTGTGATAGTGAGCTCTCTTCATGATTTTGGAGCTGTAAGATTGAATGGATACTGGCCTTCTGGGTTTCGGACTTGTATTGGGCCTGTGGTCCCATTTGTGTATTCTTCCTGGGAAATTTCTTCCCTTTGGATTGAAAAAGCTTACCCAAAACCAGTACCATTATTGTACCTTGAAAGAAAAGAATATCCTTTTAAATTCAGGGACTCATAGGCAAAATGTTCTGTAGACTTGTCTCAGATGAGATGTTGATTTTTTTACATTTGAGTTAATGTTAGAATGAGTTAAGACTTTTGGAAACTTTTGAAAAGGCATGAATATATTTTACTCTGTGAGAAGGGCATGAGACTGTGTGGATCAGGGTCAAAATAATATGATTTGGCTGTGTTTCTTTACCAAAACTCATGTGAATTGTAATCCTTAATGTTGGAGGTGGGGCCTGGCTGGAGGTGATTTAATCATGGATGGGAGGGGGCCGGTGGTGAAAGGAAAAGGGGTGGGTAGGGTGAGGAGTAGGTTGTTAGTAGGGTGATGAGAGGATGGTGGGTAGCAGGAATGGGGAGTAGCCTGCTGCAGAGGCAGAGGCTCATGGAAAATCTTTACTAGGGCAGTGCACCTGTGGCTTTGCAGGGTGTAGCCCCCATGGCTGCTCCAATGGGCTGGGCTGTTATGGAGTGCCTGTAGCTTTTCCATGCAGAGAGTGCAAGCTGTTGGTGGGTCTATGAATCTGCAGTCTGGAGGATGGTGGCCTCCTGTGTGGGGGCTCCAAGCCCATATTTTCCTTCTGCACTGCACTCGTAGAGGTTCTCCAAGATGTTCTGCCTCTGTAGTAGACTTCTGCCTGGAAACAGTAGGTGGTGGTGTGGGTGGATCCTTCACCACTGGTTAATCTTCCTGATGCTGATCTCCTGATAGTGAGTTCTCATGAGATCTGGTTGTATATCCTGGTGTGGCACCTCTTTCCTCTCTGTGTCTTCTTCCTACTCCTGCCATATGGAACATCTCATTGTCACTTGGCCTTTTGGTATGATTAGGAGGCTCCCTGAGTCCTCCAGGAAGCAGAAACCACTTGCTGCCTTTACATCCTGCAGAAACATGAGCCAATTAAACACCTTTTAAAAATAATATTACAGAAAATTTGTACTGTAGAGTGGAGCTATGAAATGCCATCAAGGTTTTTTCATCTTTTTTTTTTTTGACTATTAGCATTTGGCTTCTTTTATATGGAAATATCTGAAGCCTTCTTGAATTTTCCCACTGCAAATGGACTTTTCTTCTTTTACCACATTGCCAGGCTGCCACAACAGTAGCTGAAAACATAGAAGCAGGTTCAGAAGTGGGTAATGACCGGATGCTGCACAGTTTGTTGGGCTTGGAAGAAGACAGAAAGATGAGGGAAAATTTGGACTCTTGTAGAGATGTGTTAAATTAAAAGGGTGATCATAGAGACTTGTTACATATCTATAATTAAAAGAGTGACTGAAGGATGGACAGTGAAGGCCAGGCTTAGAAGGTCTCAGATGAAAATGAGCAACTTACTGGGAATAGGAGTCAAGGTTACTTTTATTTTGTCTTAGCAAAGAACTTTGCTGGATGGTGTCCCTGCCCTGGAGACCAGTGAAACTTTGAACTTGAGGTTGATGATTTTGGGTATATCTGGTGAAATGAAGTAGGCAGCAAAGCTCAAGAGGTGTCTTGTCTGTTTTGAACAGCCTGTGATCTTCTCTGTGACTGAATAAATGACCTCAAATTGAAAGTTATATTTAAATGAGAAGCAGGGCTTAAAAGTTTGGAAAATTTGCAGCCTGGCCAAGTGGTGAAAAAGCAAAGCTGATTTTCAGTGGGAAAATTCAAGAAGGCTTCAGAAATTTGCATAAAATGGAGCCCAGTGCTAATAGCTAAGACAATGTTTAAAAGGCCTTGAAGCCATTTCAGAGACCTTTGCAGCAGAGTTTGCTGTCACAGGGCCTGAGGTCTAGGACCGAAGAATGCTTTCCTGAGTGAGTCCCACCGTCACCTGCTGTGTCCGTCCTCAGTACACTGCTGCCTGCATCCCTGCAGCTCCAGCGCCAGCTCCAGCCATGACTGAAAGATGCACAGGTACAGCTTGCATCACTGCTTCAGGGGTGCAAGCCTCAAACCTTGGTGACTTCCACATAGGACTAAGCCAGCGGGTGCACAGAGCACAAAACTAGAGGCTTGGGAGCCTTTGTCTAGATGCCAGAATATGTAAGGGAAAACCTGTGTGTTGAGGCAGAAGCTTTTCCAAGAGGCAGAGCCTCATGGGAAACCTTCACTAGGGCAGTACAGAAGGAATATATAGGATTGGAGCCCCAAACAGGAATGCACCATTTTCCAGACCCCAGATTCATAGACCCGCCAACAGCTGGCACCCTCAGTGTGGAAAAGCCACAGGCACTCAACACCAGCCCATCCCATGAGGGCACCTGTGGGGGATAGACCCTGCACAGCCACAGATGCTGAGCTGCCCAAGGCCTTGGGAGCCCAGCCATCCACCCCTGTACTCCAGATGTGGGATATAGATTCAGAAAAGGTGACTTGGGAGCTTTAGGATTCAATGACTGGCTTGCTGGGTTTTTTAATTACATGGGGTCTGTAAGTCCCATCTGTGTTTTGTGCTTCTTTCTCGCAAATGTTTTCCTTTTGGCTGGGAGTGCTTACCCAACGCCTGTACAATCATTGCACCTTGGAAGTAGTAAACTTGCTTTATATGTAATTCAGTGGCTCATGAGCAGAAGGGACTGTAGACTTGTCTCAGACAAGACTCTGGGCTTTGGGCATTTGAGTAAATGCTTGAATGAGTTAAGATTTGAGAGACTCTAGGGAAGGGATCATTGCATTTTGCAATGTGAGAAAGACATGAACATTGGGGGACCAGGGAGAGAATAATATATTTTGGCTCTCTGTCTCTACCAAAGCTCATGTGGAATGTTAATGGGAAATGTTAAAGGTGGGGGCTGGTGGAAGGTGATTTAATCATGATGGAGAGAGGAGGTTGGATGGCTGGGGGGGATTCGATCGTGAGGATGGTTGGATGGGATTGTGGTGGAGTTGGGGGTGTAAGGCAGGGGCGGGGGTGAATCCTTCACAAATGGTTAAACACCATCTCCTTAATGCTGTCCTTCTGATATTGAGTTCTCTTCATGATTTTGGAGCTGTGAGATTGAATGCAAACTGACCTGTGGGATTTTGGATGTCCATTGGGCCTGTGGCCCCATTTGTGTTATTGTTCTTGGAAATTTCTTCCCTTTGGATTGAGAAAGCTTAGCCAATATCTGTACCATCATTGTACCTTGAAAGAAACAAACACCCTTTTAACTTCAGGGACTCATAGGCAGAAGAGACTGTAGCCTTGTCTCAGATGAGACTTTGAACTTTTTACATTTGAGTTAATGCGGGAATGAGTTAAGGCTTTTGGAAACTTTGAAAAGGCACGACTGTATTTTATTATGTGAGAAGGATATGAGATTTGGTGGGGTTAAGGTCAGCATAATATGATTTGGCTATGTGCCCCTGGAAAAACTCAAGTGGAATTGTAATCCCAAATGTTGGAGTTGGGGCCTGGTGTGAGATTATTTAATCATGGATGGGAGGGGTAGGGGTGGAAGAAAAAAGGGGTGGGTAGGGTGGAGAAGAGTAGGCTGGCTGTAGGGTGGTGGGAGGGTAGTGGGTATTAGGAAGGGGGAGTAGCCTGCTGCAGAGTCAGCGGGTCATGGAAAACCTCTACCAGGGCAGTGCGCCTGTGGCTTTGCAGGCTTTAGCCCCCATGGCTGCTCACATGGGCTGGGCTGGTGTTGAGTGCCTATCACTTTTCCATACTGAGGGTGTGAACTGTTAGTAGGTCTATGAATCTGGGGTCTAGAGGATGGTGGCCTCCTGCATAGTCACTCAAAGCCGTTCTTTTCCTTCTGCACTGCCATAGTACAGGATTTCCAAGAGCCTCTGCCTCTGCAGCAGGCTTCTCTCTGGAACGGTAGGGAGTGGAGCTGTGTTGGGGGGTGGATCCTTCACCAATGGTTAAGCACCATCTTCTTGATGCTGACCTAGTGATAGTGAGTTCTCATGGGATCTGGTTATAGGATGGTGTGGCACTTCTTTCATCTCTCAGCCTTGCTCCTACTCCTGCTGTATGAAACATTTCATTGCTGTTTTCCTACTGGTATGATTGGGAGGCTTCCTGAGTCCTCCCAGAAGCAGAAGCCACTATGCTTTCTTTACAGCCTCCAGAAACATGAGCCAATTAAACCCCTTTTCATTATGATCATACAGAAAATAAAGTACTGTGAAGTGGAGCTATGAAATATCTTCAATGACATTTCCCCATCGTCTTGGCTATTAGCACTGGACTTCTTTTTCATGCAAATATCTGAAGGCTTCTTGAAGTTTCCCCCTGAAAATGGACTTCTTTTTCTTCTGCATTGCCAGGCTGCAACAAAGATAGCTGAAAATGTAAAGCAGGTTCAGAAGTGGGTAACAGCCAGAGGTTGGAGAGTTTGGAGATCTTGAAAGAAGACTGGGAGATGAAGGAAAATTTGGACCACTGTAGGCACTTGTTAAATAGTTGTGATTAAAAGGCTGTCTGAAGGATGGACTGTGAAGGCCAGGCTTACAAGGTCTCAGATGAAAATGAGGAACTTACGGGGCATGGGAGCCAAGGTTACCTTTTGTTTTACTGTAGCATAGAACATGGCTGCAGGGCGACCTTGCTCTCAATATCTGTGAAACTTTGAACTCCAGGGTGATGATTTAGTGCATATCTGGTGGAATGAACTTGTAGGCAGCAAAGCACAAGGGTGGGGGGCATGTGTGCATCAAACAGCCTGTGCTTTCATGTGTGACCGAGGTTATGTGTGACTGAGGAAATGACCTGAAGTTGGAACTTATATTTAAATGACAAGCAGAGCTCAAAAGTTTGGAACATCTGCAGCCTGGCCAAGTGGTCAAAAAGAAAAGCTAATTTTCAGGGGGAAAATTCATGAAGGCTTCAGAAACTTGCATAAAATGGAGGCCAGTGCTAATAGCCAAGACAATGGGGGAAAAAGCTTTGGAGGCATTTCAGAGATGTTTGCAGCAGCCCTTGCTGTCAGGCCCTGGGGCCTAGGAGAGAAGAATGGTTTCCTGGGCCAGCCCCATGGCCCTGCTGCTGTGTAGCCTCAGGACACTGCTGCCTGCATCCCTGCAGCCCCAGCTCCTGCTCCGACCTTGGCTGAAAGATGCACAGGTACAGATTGCATCACTGCTTCAGAGGGTACAGGCTATAAGGCTTCATGGCTTCCACACAGTGTTAAGCCAGCAAGTGCACAGAGCACTAGCCCAGAGGCTTCGGAGACTTCATATGGATTTCGGAAGATGTATGAAAATGCCTGGGTGTCCAGACAGAAGGCTGCCAAAAAAGCAGAGCCTCCTGGGAAACATCTACTAGGGCAGTGCAGAAGGAAAATACGGGATTGCAGCCCCCACACTGGATGCCAGCATCATGCAGACCCCAGATTCATAGACCCACCAAGAACTTTGTATCCTCTGTGGGTAAAAACTACAGGCAGTCAACACCAGCACAGCCCATGAGGGCAGCTGTGGGGACTGAACACTGCAAAGCCACAGGTAGAGAGCTCCCCAAGACCTTCGGAACCCCGCCCTCATACCGTTGTGCCCTGGAGGTGGGACAAGGATTAAAAAAGGATGACTTTGGAGCTGTAGGTTTGAATAACTGGCCTGCTGGGTTTTAGATTTTCATGGGACCTGTAAGTCCTGTTTGTGTTTTGTTCTTCTCTCTGGCAAAAATCTTCCTTTTGGTTGGGAATTCTTACTCAATGTGTGGACAATCATACCTTGGAAGTAGTTAACTTGCTTTGTATTTCAGAGGCTCAGGAGCTGAAGGGACTGCATCTTTGTCTCAGATGAGACTTTGGGCTTCAGACATTTAAGTAAATGCTGGAATGAGTTAAGGCCTTTGGGGTCTTAGCCAAGACGATGGGGAAAAGTCATTGAAGGCATTTCATAGCTTCACTTCATGGTACTAATTTTCTGTATGATCATAACAAAAAGGGGTTTGATTGGCTCTTGGTTCTGCAGGCTGTAAAACAAAGCGTAGTGGCTTCGGGAATGGTAAGTAAGGCATCATTGTATTTTGCAAAGTGAGAAGGACATGAGATTTGTGGGGCAGGGACAGAATAATAAGATTTGGCTGTGTGTGCCTATGGAAACTCATGTTGAATTGTAATCAGAAATGTTAAAAGTGGGGCCAGGTGGAAGGTGATTTAATCGTGGAGGGCACTGGGTGTTGAAAGGTGGAGATTGGGGAGAATGGCTGGATTTTGGTGGGGATGAGGGGTGAAAAGTGGGGGTGGGGGGAGGATCCCTCACAAATAGTTAAACACCATCTCCTTAATGCTTTCTTCATGATGGTGAGTTCTCATGATGATTTTGGAGCCGTGAGATTGAATGGATACTGGCCTCCTGGGTTTTGGACTTGCATTGGCCCTGTGATCCCATTTGTGTTATTTTCCTGGCAAACCTCTCCCCTTTGGATTTAGAAAACTTACCCAATGCCTGTACCATCATTGTACCTTGAAAGAAAAGAACTCCCTTTTAAATTCAGGAACTTACAGGCAAAAGGGACTGTGGCCTTTTCTCAGTTGAGACGTTGAACTTTTTACATTTGGGTTAATGCTGCAATGACTTAAGACTTTCGGCAACTTTTGAAAAGGCGTGATTGCATTTTACTCTGTGAGAAGGATATGATATTCAGGGGATCAGGGTCAGAATAATATGATTTAGCTGTGTGTCCCTACCTAAACTCACATGTAATTGTAATCCCGAATGTTGCAGGTGGGGCCTCGTGAGAGGTGATTTATTCATGAATGGGACAGGGGTGGGGTTGGAAGTAAAAACAGGTGGGTAAGGTGGGGAGGGGTAAGCTGGCTGTAGGGTGGTGTGTAGCAGGAGGGGAGTAGCCTGCCTCAGAGGCAGAGGCTCATGAAAAAACTCTACTAATGCAGTGCACCTGTGGCTTTGCAGGGTTTAGCACCTGTAGGTGCTCTCATGGGCTGGGCTGATGTTGAGTGTCTGTAGCTTTTCCATACTGGGGGTGTGAGCTGTTGGTGGGTCTATGACTCTTGGGTCTGGAGGATGGTGTCATGGGGGTTCCAAGCCCATATTTTCCTTCTGCACTGCCCTAGTAGAGGTTTTCCAAGAGGATCTGCCTCTGCCTCAGGCTTCTGCTTGGAAACAGTGGGTGGTGGATATGGGATAGTGGGTGGATCCTTCACCAACAGTGAAGCACCATCTTCTTGATGCTGATCTGCTGATACTGAGCTCTCATGAGATCTAGTTGTATAACAGGATGTCACACCTCTTTCCTCTCTCTGTCTTGCTTCTACTCCTGCCATATGAAACATTTCATTGCCGCTTGGCCTTCTGGTATAATTGGGAGGCTTCCTGAGTCCTCCTACAAGCAGAAACCACTGTGCTTTCTTTACAGCCTGAAGAACTGTGAGTCAGTTAGACCTTTTTTCTTTATGTAGATACAGATAATTAATGCTGTGAAGTGAAGCTATGAAATGACTTCTAGGCCTTTCCCCCAATCTCTTGGCTATTAACACTGAGCTTTTTTCAATGCAGATATTGGAGGCCATCTTGATGTTTCCCCCTGATAATGGACTTTTCTTCTTTTACCACATTGCCAGGCTGCAACAGAGATAGCTGACCATGTAGAAGCAGGTTCCAAATTGGGTAATGGCCAGAGGTTAGAGAGTTTGGAGAGCTTGGAAGAAGATGGGAAGATGAGGGAAAGTTTGGACCATTGCAGAGACTTGTTAAATAGTTTTGATTAAAAGGCTGACAGAAGGATGGACAGTGAAGGCCAGGTTTGTAAGGTCTCAGATGAAAATGAGGAACTTACTGGGAACAGGAGCCAAGGTTTTTTTGTTTTGCCTTAGCAAAGTAATTGGCTACACAGTGACCCTTCCTGGGAGATCTGTGAAACTGAACTTGAGGATGATGATTTAGGGTGTATCGGGTGGAATGAACTTCTAAGCAGCAAAGCTCAAGAGTTGTCCTGTCTACATCGAACAGCCTGTGCTCCTATGTGTGATCAAAGAAAGGACTATAAGTTGGAACTTATATTTAAATGAGAAGCAGAGCTTCAACATTTGGGAAATTTGTAATCTGGTCCAAAAGAAAAGCTGATGTTCAGGGGAAAGTCAAGAAGGCCTCGGATACTTGCATAAAAAGGATCCCAGTGCCAATAATTCAAGAGAATGGGAAAAAGGCCTTGAAGGCATTTCAGAGACCTTTGTAGCAGACCTTGCTGTCACGGGCCCTGGGGCTTAGGAGAAAAGAATAGTTTCCTGGCCCAGCCCCATGGCTCCACTGCTGTGTGCAGCCTCAGGACACTCCTGCCTGCATCCCTGCAGCTCCATCTCCAGCTCCAGCCATGGATGAAAGATGCACAGGTACAGCTTGTGTCACTGCTTCAGAGGATGCAAGCTCCAAGCCTTGGTGGCTTCCACATAGTGTTAAGCCAGCAGGTGCATAAAGCACAGGATTAGAAGCTTCAGAGCCTTTATCTAGACTCCAGAGGATATATTGGATAGCCTGAGTGTCCAGCCAGAAGCTTTTCCATGAACCAGAGCCTCATGGTAAATCTCTATTGGGGCAGTACGGAAGGAGAATATAGGGTTTGAGTCCCCATACAGGGAGGCACCATTTTCCAGACCCAGTTTCATAGACCCACCAACTGCTTGCACCGTTAGTGTTGAAAAGCTACAGGCACTCAACACCAGCCTAGCCAATGAAGGCAGCTGTGGGGGAAAGTTTCTGCAATGCCACAGGTGAAGAGCTGCCCAAGGCCTTGGGATCCCAGCTGTCACACCACCCCGTGCTCTGGATGTGGACATAGATTCCAAAAAGATGATTTGGAGCTATATGATGGAATGACTGGCCTGCTGGGTTTTTGACTTGCAGGGAGTTTGTAAGTCCCATCTGTGTTTTGTGCTTCTTTCTGGCAAATTTCCTCTTTTTGGCTGGGAATGCTTACCCAATGCCTGTACAATCATTGCACTTTGGAGGTGGTTAACTTGCTTTGTATTTCAGAGGCTCAGGGCAAAAGATATGGCAGCCGTGTCTCAGAAGAGACTTTGGGCTTTGGACATTTGAGTAAATGCTGGGATGAGTTAAGACTTGGGGGACTCTAGGGAAGACATCATTGCATTTTGCAATGTGAGAAAGACATGAACTTTGGGGGACCAGGGACAAAATAATTTGTTTTGGTTCTGTGTCTCTACCAAAACTCATGTGGAATTTTAATGGGAAATGTTAAAGGTGTGGGCTGGTGGAAGGTGATTTAATCATGGTGTAGAGTGGAGGTTGGAATGTTGGGAGGGTGGGGAGGGTTGGGGGGATTGTGGGGTGGGGAGGGTTGGGGGGATTGTGGTGGTGGGGAGGTGGGGGATTGGGGGGTGGTGAGGGTTGGGGGGATTGTGGTGGGGTTGGGGGTGAAAGGCAGTGGTGGGGGCGGATCCTTCACAAATGGACATTTGAGTAAATGCTGGAATGAGTTCAGACATTGGGGGACTGTAGAGAATGCATCATTGTATTTTGCAGTATGAGAAGGACATGAGATTGGGGGGCCAAAGGGAGAATAATATGATTTGGCTCTGTGTCCCTAACAAAACTCATGTGGAATTATAATGGGGAATGTTAAATGTGGGGGCTTGGTAGAAGGTTATTTAATCATGGTAGAGAAGGGGGGTTGGAAGGGGGATGTGGGAGAATGCGGGTTCATGGTGTGGGTGAGGGTAAAACATGGGGATGGGTGGCAGATCCTTCACAAATGGTTAAATACTATCTCCTTAATGCAGTCTGTGTGATAGTGAGTTCTCATGATAAATGAATGCTGTCCTGCTGGGTTTTGGACTCGGATTGGGCCTGTGTCCCATTTGTGTTGTTTTTCTGGGAAAATCTTCCCTTTGGTTTGAGAAAGCTTACACAGTGCCTGTGCATCATCGTAACTTGAAAGAGAAGAATTGTCTTTTACATTCAGGGAACCACAGGCAGAAGGGATTGAAGCCTTCTCTTGGTTGAGACTTGAAGTTACTACATTTGAGTTACTGCTGGAGTGAGTTAAGACATTTTGAAACTTTTGAAAAGGCATGTTTGTATTTTTCTATGTGAGAAGGACATGAGATATTGAGGTGTCAGGGTGAGAATAATATGGTTTGGCTGTGTTTCCCTACAAAATCTCATGGGGACTTGTATTCCTGACAGTTGTAGGTGGGGCCTGGTGGGAGGTGATTTAACCACAAATGGGAGAGTGGTAGGGGTCGAAGAGAAAGCAAGTGGGTAGGGTGGGGAGGAGGAGTCTGGCAGTAGAGCGGTGAGAGGGTGGTGGGCAGTAGAAAGGGGGAGTAGCCTGCTGCAGAGGCAGAGGCTCATGGAAAACTTCTATACCAGGGCAGTGCACCTGTGGCTTTGAAGGCTATAGCCCCCATGGTTGCTCTCATGGGCTGGGATGGTGTTGAGTACCTGTAGCTTTTCCATACTGAGAGTGCAAGCTGCTGGTGGGTCTATGAATCTGGGTTCTGGAGGTTGGTAACCTCCTGTGTGGGGCCTCCAAACCCATATATTTTTTCTATACTGCACTAGTAGAGGTTTTCCTGGTGGCTCTGCCTCTGCCTCAGGCTTCTGCCTGGAAACAGGGGGGGTGGGGGTCGCAGGGGGCAGATCTTTCACCAATGCTTAAGCAACATCTTCTTGATGCTGACCTTGTGATACTGAGTTCTCAGGAAATCTGGTTGTATAACAGGGTTATACAACATGTGGCACCTTTTTTCTCTCTCTGTCTTGTTCTACTTCTGCCATATAAAACATCCCATTGCTGCCTGGTCTTCTGGTATGATTGGGAGGCTTCCTGAGTCCTCCCAGAGGCAGAAGCCTCTATGATTTATTTAAAGCTTGCGGAATCATGAGCTAGTTCAACCTGTTTTCTTTCTGATTATACGGAAAATTATTGCTGTGACGTGGAGCTATGAAATGCCTTCAAGGCCTTTTCCTTATTGTCTTGGTAATCAGCAGTCAGCTTCTTTTCAGGCAAATGTCTGAAGCCTGCATTAATTTTTCTCCTGAAATGGACTTTTATTCTTTTACCACATTGCCAGTCTGTGACACATGTAGCTGAAAATGTAGAAGCAGGTTAAGAAGTGTGTAATGGCCAGAGGTTGGAGAGTTTGGAGGTCTTGGAAGAAGACAGGAAGATGAGGAAAAGTTTGGATCAGTGTAGAGACTTGTCAAATCATTGTAATTAAAAAGGTGACAGAAGGATGGACAGTGATCACGAGGCTTAGAATGTCTCACATGAAAATGAGGAGCTTGCTGGGAACAGGAGTCAAGGTCACTTTTGTTTTTTCCTTAGCAAAGAACGTTGCTGCACGATGCCCCTAACCTGGAGACCTTTGAAATTTTGAACATCAGGGTGATAATTTAGAGTGTATCTGGTGGAAGGAAATTTTAGGCAGCAAAGCTTAAGAGGTGTCCTGTCTGTGTCAAACACCCTCTGGTCGTATATGTGACCAAAGAAATGACCTCATGGTGAAACATATTTAAAAGTTTGGAAAATTTACAGCCTGGCCAAGTGGTCAAAAAGAAAAGCTGATTGTCAGTGAGAAAGTTCAAGAAGTCTTCAGAAATTTGCATAAAATGGAGTTCACTGCTAATAGCCAATACAGTGTTAAAAAGGTTTTGAAGGCATTTCAGAGACTTTTGTAGCAGCCCTTGCTATCACAGGCCCTGAGGCCTGGGAGAAAAGAATGGTTTCCTTCTCCAGCACCATGGCCCAGCTGCTGTGTCCATCCTCAGGACACTGCTGGCTGGATTCCTGAAGCTCCAGCTCCAGCCATGGCTGAAAAATGCACAGGTACAGTTTTGGTCACAGCTTCAGAGGGCGCAAGCTGCACGATTTGGTGACTTCCACGTAGTGTTAAGCCAGCAGGTGTGCAGAGCACAAAACTGGAAGCTGGGGATCCTTTGTCTAGACTCCAGAGTACGTATGGAAAAACCTGTGTGTCCACGTCAAAATTGTCCAAGAGGCAGAGCCTCCTTTACTGGGGCAGTACAGAAGGAACATACAGGGTTCAACTCCCATACAGGGAGGCACCATTCTGCAAGTGCCAGATTCATAGAATCTGTAACATCTTGCACCCTCATTGTGGAAAAGCTGCAGGTACTCAACACCAGCCCAGCCCATGAGAGCCACTGTGGAGGTTAGACCTTGCAAAGCCACAGGTGCAGAGCTGCCCAAGGCCTTGGGAGCCCAGGCCTCATACCCTTGTGCTCTGGATGTGGGATCTGGATTTAAAAAAAAATGATTTGGAGCTGTAAGATTCAATGACTGTCCTGTTGGGTTTTTGACTTCCATGGTGTCTCTAAGTCTCAACTGTGTTTTGTGCTTCTTTCTGGCAAATTTTTTCCTTTTGGCTTGGTATACTTACCCAGTGCCTGTACAATCATTGTACCTTAGAAGTAGTTAACTTGCTTTGTATTTCAGAGGCTCAGGGGCAGAAGGGACTGCAGCCTTGTCTCAGAAGAGACTTTGGGCTTTGGACATTTCAGTAAATGCTGGAATGAGTGAAGACATTGGGAAACTGCAGAGAAGGCATCATTGTATTTTGCAGTGTGAGAAGAACATGAGATATGGGGGCCAGGGTCAGAATAATATGATTTGGCTTTGCATCCCTACCAAAATCAAGTGGAATTATAATGGAGAATGTTAAAGTTTGGGCCTGGTGGGAGGTGATTTAATCATGAAGAATGGGGTTTGGAGGTAAGGAAGTGGGGAGAATAGGGGAGATTATTTTGTGGGTGGGAGTGAAAGATGAGGGTGGGGGGCAGATCCTTCACAAATGGATAAACACGCTCTCCTTAATGCTGTTCACATGACTGTGAGTCCTCTTGATGATTTTGGAGCTGAGAGATTGAGTGAATACTGTCCTGCTGGGTTTTGGACTTGCATTGTGCCTGTGGGCCCATTTGTGTTATTTTTCTGGGAAATTTCTTCCCTTTGGACTGAGAAAGCTTGCACAATGCCTGTACCATCATTGAACCTTGAAAGAAAAGAACTCCATTTTAAATTCAGGGACTCGTAGACAGAAGGGACTGTGGCCTTGTCTCAGATGAGACTGAATTTTTTACATTTGGAAAGAGTTAAGACTTTTGCAAAATTTGAAAAGTCATGATGGTATTTTGCTCTGTGATAAGGACATGAGATTGTGGAATATCAGGGTCAGAATTATATGGTTTGCCAGTGTGTCCCCATGAAACTCATGTGGAATTGTAATCCCTAATCTTGAAGCAGGTGACTTAATTATGGACAGGAGGTTGGTGCTGGTGGAAGGTAAAAGGGATGGGTAGGATTGGGAGGAGTGGGTTGGCAGTAGGGTGGTGGGAGGGTGGGTGGTAGTAGGAAGTGGGAGTAGCCCGCTGCAGAGGCAAAGCCTCGTGGAAAACCTCCACTAGGTCAGTGCATCTGTGGCTTTGCAGGTTTTAGCCCCTCAGCTGTTCTCGTGGGCTGGGCTGGTATTGAGGGCCTGTAGCTTTTCCACAATAAGGGTGTGAGTTGTTGGTGGGTCTATGAATCTCGGGTCTGGAGGTTTTTGGCCACGTGTGTGGGGACTCCAAGCCCATATTTTCTTTCTGCACTTCCATAATAGAGGCATTCCAAGAGGCTCTGCATCTGAATGAGGCTTCTGCCTGGAAACAGTGGGAGTTGGGGGTTGGGGGCGGATCCTTCACCAATGTTTAAGCACCATCTTCTAGATGCTGACCTTGTGATAGTGAGTTCTCATGAGATCTGCTTGTATAATGGGGAATGACAACTTTTTCCTTTCTCTGTCTTGCTCCTACTCTTCCCATATGAGACATCTCCTTGCCCCTTGACATTCTGGTATGATTGGGAGGCTTCCTGAGTCCTGTCAGATGCAGAAGCCACTATGCTTCCTTACAGCCTGCAGAATCATTAACCTATTAAACCTCTTTTCTTTATGATCATGGAGAAAATTATTACCACAAAGTGGAACTGTTAAATGTCTTCAAGGCCTTCTCCCTAATGTCCTGGCAATCAGCAATCGGCTTCTTTTTATTCAAGTATCTGAAGCCTCCTTGAATTTTTCCCCTGAAAATGGGCTTGTCTTCCTTTACCACATTGCCAGGGTATGATAAAGATAGCTGATAATGTAGAAGCAGGTTCAGAAGGGGGTAGCAGATGGAGTTTGGGAGAGTTTGGAGGACTTCAAAGATAGGGAGATGAGGGAAAGTTTGCATCTTTGTAAAGCTGGCTTTTCCAAGCTTAGTGTGGCACTCAATACCAGCCCAGTCCGTGAGGGCAGCTGTGGGGTATAGACCCCACACAGCCACAAGTGCAGAGCTGCCCAAGGTGTTGGGAGCCCAGCCATGACACGCCCGTGCTCTGGATGTGAGACGTCTATTCAGAAAAGATGATTTGGAGCATTGTACCTTGAAAGAAAAGAAATCTCTTTTAAATTCAGGAACCCGTAGGCAGAAGGGACAGTAGCGTTGTCTCAGATGAGACTTTGAACTTTTTACACTTGGAATGAGTTTAGGCTGTTGGAAGTTTTGAAAAGGCATGATTGTATTTTGCTCTGTGTGAAGGACATGAGATTCTGGAATATCAGGGTCAGAATAATATGGTTTGGCTGTGTGTCCCTATAAAAATTCAGGTGGAATTGTAATTCCAAATGTTGAACGTGGGGCCTGGGGTAGATGACTTAATCATGGATTGGAGGTGGTTGGGGGTGGAAGGTAAAGGGTTGTAACCGAGTGAGTTGTAGAGAAACGCCACACCATGAGACGACTTCAGGAGACCTTTATTGCCGGCAACTGAGAGACGGCTAGTGCTCAAAATTCTCTTGGCCTGGAAGAAGGGGCTAGATTTTCTTTTATACTTTGGTTTAGAAAGGGGAGGGGGAGCCTAGCTGAAGGAATCTCACAGCAGCAAAACAGGCAAAAAAGTTAAGAAGATAAATGGCTACAGGAAAACAATCAGTTCCAGGCGCAGGGGCTTTAAATCCATCGAAAGGTGATAGATGTGGGGGCTTTGGGTGCTATCAACTGGAAACAAATGCGGGGGCTTTGGGTACTATCAACAGGGCGAATTCCTGGGAACTGTGGATACAGCTTGCCAGAGCATCTTATCAGTAATTGCATTCTTTGATGTGCTGGGAGTCAGCTTGCACAAGTTAAGTCCTTGAGGAAGGGGGGTGGGTAAGGGGCTGCAAGTGAAGGAGCCAAGATGGAGTCTGTCTGGCTCTGTCAGCTAAGGGAGAGTCGACCAGGTTGAAACAAGGTAGGGTATCACAAAAGGGTTGGTTAGGGTGGGGAGCAGTAGCCTGGCAGTAGAATGGTGGGAGTGTGGGCGGTAGTAGGAAGTGGGAGTAGCCTGCTGCAGAGGCAAAGCCTCATGGAAAACCTCTACTAGGACAGAGCACCTGTGGCTTTGCAGGGTTTAGCCCCTGCAGCTGCTCTCATGGGCTGGGCTGTTGTTGAGTGCCTGTAGCTTTTCCACAGAGGGTGTGAGCTGTTGGTGGGTCTATGAATCTGGGGTCTGGAAGGTTGGTGGCCATCTGCATGGGGGCTTCAAGCCCATATTTTCCTTCCAGAGTTCCCTGGTAGAGGTTTTCCAAGAGGCTCTGCCTGTCCAGCAGGCTTCTGTTTGGAAACAGTGGGAGTTGGGGGTGGGTGGTTGTTCCTTCATCAGTGTTTAAGCCCCATCTTCATGATGCTGACCTTGTGATAGTGAGTTCTCATGAGATCTGGTTGTATAATAGGGTGTGGCCCTCTCTCCTCTCTGTCTTGTGCCTACTCCTGCCACATGAATCATCTCATTGCCCCTGGACATTCTTGTATGATTGGGAGGCTTCCTGAGTCCTCCCAGATTCAGAAGCCATTATATTTCCTTATGGCCTGCAGAATCATGAGCCAATTAAACCTCCTTCCTTTATGATCATAGAGAAAATTAGTAGTGCAAAGTGGAACTATTAAATGTCATTGTCTTGGCAATCAGTACTCAGCTTCTTTTCTTTCAAGTATGTGAAGGCTTCATGAATTTCCCCCCTGAAAATGGACTTGTTTTCCTTTACCACATTGCCAGGCTGTGGCAAAGATAGTGATAATGTAGAAGCAGGTTCAGAAGGGAGTAGCGGACAGAGGTCGGGAGAGTTTGGAGGGCTTCAAAGACAAGAAGACGAAAGAAAGTTTGGATCTTTGTAAAGAATTGTTAAACACTGGTGATCAGAAGGCTCACAGGAAAATGGTTAGTGAAAGCTCAACTTAGAAGGTCTCAGATGAAAATGAAGCACTTGCTGGGAAGAGAAGTCAAAGTTATTTTTGATACCTTATCAAAGAACGTGGCTGCACGGTGACCTCGCCCTGGAGATCTCTGAAACTTTGAACTTGAGGGTGATGATTTACTGAGTATCTGGTGGAATGAACTGGGCAGCAAAGCTCAAGAGGTGTCCTCTCTGCATCGAACAGGCTGCACTCTTATGTGTGATGGAGGAAATGACCTCTGGATGAGACAGATTAAATGAGTCCCAACTCTTACATTATATGAGAAACAGAACTCAAAAGTTTGGAAAATTTGTAGCCTGGCCATGTGGTCAAAAAGAAAAGCTGATTTTCAGGGGGAAAATTGAGGAAGGCTTCAGAAACTTGCATGAAAAGGAGCTCAGTGCTCATAGACAAGACAGTAGGGAAAAGGCCTTGAAGGCATTTCAGAGAGGTTTGCAGCAACCCTTGCTGTTACAGGCCCTGGGGCCTAGGAGAGAAGAATTGTTTCCTGGGCGAGTTCCATGACCCCCTCTGTGTGCAGCCTCGGACACTGCTGCCTGCATCCCTGCAGCTTCAGCTCCAGCTCCATCTCCAGCCGTGACTGAAAGATGCACAGGTACAGCTTGGGTCACTGCTACAGAGGGTGCCGGCTAGAAGCCTTGGTAACTTCTTCATAGTGTTAAGCCACTGCTGGACGCAGCATGAGACTAGAGGCTTGGGAACCTCTCTATAGATTTTGGAAGATGTATGGAAATGCCTGGGTGTCCAGGCAAAAGCATCCCCAAAAGGCAGAGCCTTATATGAAACTTCTACTAGGGCAGTGCAGAAGGAAAACATGGGGTTGGAGCCTCCACTCTGGAGGCCACCATCATGCAGACCCCAGATTCATAGACCCCCAAGAACTTGTATCCTTAGTGGGGAAAAGTCACAGGCACTCAACACCAGCCAAGCCCCTGAGGGCAGCCGTGGGGCATAAACCCTGCAAAGCCACAGGTGCCAAGCTGCCCAAGGCCTTGGGAGCCCATCCCTCACACCCCTGTGCCCTGGATGTGGGACAGCGTTTCAAAAGTGTTGATTTTGGAGCTGTAGGATTGAATGACTGGCCTTCTTGGTTTGGAGTTTCATGCAGCCGGTAAGTCCTGTCTTTGTTTTGTTTTTTCCTGGCAAAATTCTTCCTTTTGGCTGGGAATGCTTACCCAATGCCTGTACAAGCATTGTGCCTTGGAAGTAGTTAACTTGCTGTATATTTCAGAGGCTCATGGGCCTAAGCAACTGTAGCCTTGTAGCTGATGCGACTTTCAGCTTTGAACATTTGTATAAATGCTGTAATGATATAAGATTTTAGGAGACTGTAGGGAAGGCATCATTATATTTTGCAATGTGATAAGGACATGTGATTTGGGGAGCCAGGGATAGAATAATAAAATTCAGCTCTGTGTCTCTACCAAATCTCATGTGGAACTGTCATCGCAATGTTAAAGGTGGGGCCTGGTGGAAGGTGATTTAATCACGGTGGAGAGTGGGGGTTGGAAGATGGGGCATAGGGAGAATGGGGGATTTATGGTGCGGGTGAGGAGTGAAAATTGGGGGTGGGTGGCGGATCCTTCACAAATGATTAAACACTCACCTTATTGCTGTCCTTGTGATAGTGAGCTCTCTTCATGATTTTGGAGCTGTAAGATTGAATGGATACTGGCCTTCTGGGTTTCGGACTTGTATTGGGCCAGTGGTCCCATTTGTGTTTTCTTCCTGGGAAATTTCTTCCCTTTGGATTGATAAAGCTTACCCAAAGCCTGTACCATTATTGTACCTTGAAAGAAAAGAACATCCTTTTAAATTCAGGGACTCATAGGCAAAATGTTCTGTAGAACTGTCTCAGATGAGATGTTGATTTTTTTACATTTGAGTTAATGTTGGAATGAGTTAAGTCTTTTGGAAACTTTTGAAAAGGCATGAATATATTTTGCTCTGTGAGATGGGCCCGAGACTGTGGGGATCAGGGTCAGAATAATATGATTTGGCTGTGTTTCTTTACCAAAACTCATATGAATTTTAATCCTTAATGTTGGAGGTGGGGCCTGGCTGGAGGTGATTTAATCATGGAGGGGAGGGGGCCAGGGGTGGAAGGAAAAGGGGTGGGTGGAGTGAGGAGTAGGTTGTTAGTAGGGTGGTGAGAGGGTGGTGGGTAGCAGGAATGGGGAGTAGCCTGCTGCAGAGGCAGAGGCTCATGGAAAGTCTGTACTAGGGCAGTGCACCTGTGGCTTTGCAGGGTGTAGCCCCCATGGCTGCTCTCATGGGCTGGGCTGGTGTGGAGTGCCTGTAGCTTTTCCATGCAGAGAGTGCAATTTGTTGGTGGGTCTATGAATCTGCAGTCTGGAGGATGGTGGCCTCCTGTGTTGGGGCTCCAAGCCCATATTTTCCTTCTGCACTGCACTCGTAGAGGTTCTCCAAGAGATTCTGCCTCTGCAGGAGGCTTCTGCCTGGAAACAGTAGGTGGTGGTGTGGGTGGATCCTTCACCATTGGTAAATCTTCCTGATGCTGATCTCCTGATAGTGAGTTCTCATGAGATCTGGTTGTATAACCTGGTGTGGCACCTCTTTCCTCTCTGTGTCTTCTTCCTACTCCTGTCATATGGAACATCTCATTGTCACTTGGCCTTTTGGTATAATTAGGAGGCTCCCTGAGTCCTCCCAGAAGCAGAAACCACTTGCTGCCTTTACAGTCTGCAGAAACATGAACCAATTAAACCTCTTTTAAAAATAATATTACAGAAAATTTGTACTGTAGAGTGGAGCTATGAAATGCCATCAAGGTTTTTTCCTCTTTTTTTTTTTTTACTATTAGCATTTGGCTTCTTTTATATGGAAATATCTGAAGCCTTCTTGAATTTTCCCCCTGAAAATGGACTTTTCTTCTTTTACCACATTGCCAGACTGCCACAACGGTAGCTGAAAATGTAGAAGCAGGTTCAGAAGTGGGTAACGACCGGATGCTGCACAGTTTGGGGGGCTTGGAAGAAGACAGAAAGATGAGGGAAAATTTGGACTCTTGTAGAGACGTGTTAAATTAAAAGGGTGACCATAGAGACTTGTTACATATCTATAATTAAAAGAGTGACTGAAGGATGGACAGTGAAGGCCAGAATTAGAAGTTCTCAGATGAAAATGACCAACTTACTGGGAACAGGAGTTAAGGTTACTTTTGTTTTGCCTTAGCAAAGAACTTGGCTGGATGATGTCCCTGCCCTGGAGACCTCTGAAACTTTGAACTTGAGTGTGATGATTTAGGGTATATCTGGTGAAATGAAGTAGGCAGCAAAGCTCAAGAGGTGTTCTGTCTGTTTTGAACAGCCTGTGGTCTTCTCTGTGACTGAATAAATGACCTCAAATTGAAAGTTATATTTAAATGAGAAGCAGGGCTTAAAAGTTTGGAAAATTTGCAGCCTGGCCAAGTGGTCAAAAAGCAAAGCTGATTTTCAGTGGCAAAATTCAAGAAGGCTTCAGAAATTTGCATAAAATGGAGCCCAGTGCTAATAGCTAAGACAATGTTTAAAAGGCCTTGAAGCCATTTCAGAGACCTTTGCAGCAGAGCTTGGTGTCACAGCCCTCGAGTTCTAGGACTGAAGATTGCTTTCCTGGGTGAGTCCCATGTTCACGCTGCTGTGTCCGTCCTCAGGACACTGCTGCCTGCATCCCTGCAGCTCCAGCTCCAGCCAAAGCCATTGCTGAGAAATGCACAGGTGCAGGTTGCATCACTGCTTCAGGGGTGCAAGCCTCAAACCTTGATGGCTTCCACATAGTACTAATCCAGCAGGTGCACAGACCACAAAAATAGAGGCTTGGGAGCCTTTGTGTAGATGCCAGAGTATGTACAGGAAAACTTGGGTGTTGAGGCAGAAGCTTTTCCAAGAGGCAGAGCCTCATGGGAAACCTTTACTAGGGCAGTACAGAAGGAACATATAGGGTTGGAGCCCCACACAGGAAAGCATCATTTTCCAGACCCCAGATTCATAGACCCACCAACTGCTGGCACCCTCAGTGTGGAAAAGCCACAGGCACTCAACACCAGCCCAGCCCATGTGGGCACCTGTGGGGGATAGACCCTGCAAAGTCACAGATGCTGAGCTGCCCAAGGCCTTGGGAGGCCAGCCATCCACCCCTGTGCTCCAGATGTGGGATATAGATTCAGAAAAGATGACTTGGTAGCTGTAGGATTCAATGACTGGCTTACTGGGTTTTTGACTTGCATGGGGTCTGTAAGTCCCATCTGTGTTTTGTGCTTCTTTTTGACAAATATTTTCCTTTTGGCTGGGAATGGTTACCCAATGCCTGTACAATCATTGCACCTTGGAAGTAGTAAACTTGCTTTATATATAATTCAGTGGCTCATGGGCAGAAGGGACTGTAGACTTCTCTCAGATAAGACTCTGGGCTTTGGGCATTTGAGTAAATGCTGGAATGAGTTAAGATTTGAGAGACTCTATGGAAGGCCTCATTTCATTTTGCAATGTGAGAAAGACATGAACACTGGGGGACCAGGGACAGAATGTTTTGGCTCTCTGTCTCTACCAAAGCTCATGTGGAATGTTAATGGGAAATGTTAAAGGTGGAGGCTGGTGAAAGGTGATTTAATCATTATGGAGTGAGGAGGTTGGATGGTTCGGGATTGGGGAGGTTTGGGGGGGATTGGGTGGTGAGGGGGGTTGGAGGGGATTGTGGTGGGGTTGGTGGTGTAAGGCAGGGGCTGGGGTGCATTCTTCACAAATGGTTAAACACCATCTTCTTAATGCTGTCCTTCTGATATTGAGTTCTCTTCATGATTTTGGATCTGTGAGATTGAATGAACACTGACCTGTGGGATTTTGGATGTCCATTGGGTCTGTGGTCCCATTTGTGTTAATGTTCTTGGAAATTTCTTCCCTTTGGATTCAAAAAGCTTACCCAATATCTGTACCATCATTGTACCTTGAAAGAAATGAACACCCTTTTAACTTCAGGGACTCATAGGCAGAAGAGACTGTAGCCTTGTCTCAGATGAGACTTTGAACTTTTTACATTTGAGTTAATGCGGGAATGAGTTAAGGCTTTGGAAACTTTGAAAAGGCACGATTGTATTTTATTCTGTGAGAAGGATATGAGATTTCGGGGGTCAAGGTCAGAATAATATGATTTGGCTGTGTGCCCCTGGAAAAACTCATGTGGAATTGTAATCCCAAATGTTGGAGTTGGGGCCTGGTGTGAGATTATTTAATCATGGATGGGAGGGGTAGGGGTGGAAGAAAAAAGGGGTGGGTAGGGTGGGGAAGAGTAGGCTGGCTGTAGGGTGGTGGGAGGGTAGTGGGTATTAGGAAGGGGGAGTAGCCTGCTGCAGAGTCAGCGGGTCATGGAAAACCTCTACCAGGGCAGTGCGCCTGTGGCTTTGCAGGCTTTAGCCCCTATGGCTTCTCTCATGGGCTTGGCTGGTGTTGAGTGCCTATTACGTTTCCATACTGAGGGTGTGAACTGTTGGTAGGTCTATGAATCTGGGGTGTAGAGGATGGTGGCCTCCTGCATAGTCCATCAAAGCCCTTATTTTCCTTCTGTACTGCCACAGTACAGGATTTGCAAGAGCCTCTGCCTCTGCAGCAGGCTTCTGTCTGGAACGGTAGGGGATGGAGCTGTGTTGGGGGGCGGATCCTTCACCAATGGTTAAGCACCATCTTCTTGATGCTGACCTAGTGATAGTGAGTTCTCATGAGATCTGGTTATAGGACGGTGTGGCACCTCTTTCCTCCCTCAGCCTTGCTCCTACTCCTGCTGTGTGAAACATTTCATTGCTGTTTTCCTACTGGTATGATTGGGAGGCTTCCTGAGTCCTCCCAGAAGCAGAAGCCACTATGCTTTCTTTACAGCCTGCAGAACCATGAGCCAATTAAACCCCTTTTCATTATGATCATACAGAAAATAAAGTACTGTGAAGTGGAGCTATGAAATATCTTCAATGACATTTCCCCATCGTCTTGGCTATTAGCACTGGACTCCTTTTTAATGCAAATATCTGAAGGCTTCTTGAAGTTTCCCCCTGAAAATGGACTTCTTTTTCTTCTGCATTGCCAGGCTGCAACAAAGATAGCTGAAAATGTAAAGCAGGTTCAGAAGTGGGTAACAGCCAGAGGTTGGAGAGTTTGGAGATCTTGAAAGAAGACTGGGAGGTGAAGGAAAGTTTGGACCATTGTAGGCACTTGTTAAATAGTTGTGATTAAAAGGCTGACAGAAGGATGGACAGTGAAGGCCAGGGTTACAAGGTCTCAGATGAAAATGAGGAACTTACCGGGAACAGGAGCCGAGGTTACCTTTTGTTTTGCTGTAGCATAGAACATGGCTGCAGAGCGACCTTGCCCTCAAGATCTGTGAAACTTTGAACTCGAGAGTGAGGATTTAGTGCATATCTGGTGGAATGAACTTCTAGGCAGCATAGCATAGCACAAGGGGGGGGGGGGCCATCTGCATCAAACAGCCTGTGCTCTCATTTGTGACCGAGGTTATGTGTGACCGAGGAAATGAACTGAAGTTGGAACTTATATTTAAATGACAAGCAGAGCTCAAAAGTTTGGAACATCTGTAGCCTGGACAAGTGGTCAAAAGAAAAGCTGATTTTCAGGGGGAAAAATCATGAAGGCTCCAGAAACTTGCATAAAATGGAGGCCAGTGCTAATAGCCAAGACAATGGGGGAAAAAAGCCTTGGAGGCATTTCAGAGATGTTTACAGCAGCCCTTGCTGTCACAGGCCCTGGGGCCTGGGAGAGAAGAATGGTTTCCTGGGCCAGCCCCATGATCCTGCTGCTGTGTGCAGCCTCAGGACACTGCTGCCTGCATCCCGGCAGCCCAAGCTCCTGCTCCCTACTTGACTGAAAGATGCACCGGTACAGATTGCATCACTGTTTCAGAGGTACAGGCTATAAGGCTCCGTGGCTTCCACATAGTGTTAAGCCCGTGGGTGCACAGAGCACTAGCCCAGAGGCTTCGGAGACTTCATATAGATTTCGGAAGACGTATGAAAATGCCTGGGTGTCCAGACAGAAGGTGCCAAAAAGCAGAGCCTCCTGGGAAACCTGTACTAGGGCAGTGCAGAAGGAAAATATGGGCTTGGAGCCGCCACAATGGAGGCCAGCATCATGCAGACCCCAGATTCATAGACCCACCAAGAACTTTGTACTCTCTGTGGGTAAAAACTACAGGCAGTCAACACCAGCACAGCCCATGAGGGCAGCTGTGGGGACTGAACAGTGCAAAGCCACAGGTAGAGAGCTGCCCAAGGCCTTGGGAACCCAGCCCTCATACACTTGTGCCCTGGAGGTGGGACAAGGATTAAAAAAGGATGACTTTGGAGCTGTAGGTTTGAAAACTGGCATGCTGGGCTTTGGATTTTCATGGGACCTGTAAGTCCCGTTTGTGTTTTGTTCTTCTCTCTGGCAAAAATCTTCCTTTTGGTTGGGAATTCTTACTCAATGTGTGGACAATCATACCTTGGAAGTAGTTAACTTGCTTTGTATTTCAGAGGCTCAGGAGCAGAAGGGACCACATCTTTGTCTCAGATGAGACTTTGGGCTTCAGACATTTAAATAAATGCTGGAATGAGTTAAGACCTTGTGGGTCTTAGCCAAGACGATGGGGAAAAGTCATTGAAGGCATTTCATTGCTTCACTTCTGAGTACTAATTTTCTGTATGATCATAACAAAAAGGGGTTTAATTGGCTCATGGTTCTGCAGGCTGTTAAAAAAAAGCACAGTGGCTTGGGGAATGGTAAGTAAGGCATCATTGTATTTTGCAAAGTGAGAAGGACATGAGATTTGTGGGGCAGGTACAGAATAATAAGATTTGGCTGCCTGTCCCTGTGGAAACTCATGTGGAATTGTAATCAGAAATGTTGAAAGTGGGGCCAGGTGGAAGGTGATTTAATCATGGAGGGCACTGGTTGTTGGAAGTTGCGGATTGGGGAGAATGGATGGATTATGGTGGGGATGGGTGTGAAAAGTGGGGGTGGGGGTAGGATCCTTCACAAATGGTTAAACACCATCTCCGTAATGCTTTCCTCATGATGGTGAGTTCTCGTGATTGTTTTGGAGCCGTGAGATTGAATGGATACTGTCCTCCTGGGTTTTGGACTTGCATTGGCCCTGTGATCCCATTTGTGTTATTTTCCTGACAAACCTCTCCCCTTTGGATTGAGAAAACTTACCCAATGCCTGTACCATCTTTGTACCTTGAAAGAAAAGAAATCGCTTTTAAATTCAAGAACTTATAGGCAAAAGGGTCCGTAGCCTTTTCTCAGGTGAGACTTTGAACTTTTTACATTTGAGTTAATGCTGAAATGACTTAAAACTTTCGGCAGCTTTTGAAAAGGGATGATTGCATTTTACTCTGTGAGAAGGATATGATATTCGGGGGATCAGGGTCAGAATAATATGGTTTAGCTGTGTGTCCCTACCTAAACTCACATGTAATTGTAATCCCGAATGTTGCAGGTGGGGCCTGGTTGGAGGTGATTTATTCATGGATTGGAGAGGTGTTGGATTGGAAGTCAAAACAGGTGGGTAAGGTGGGGAGGAGTAGGCTGGCTGTAGGGTGGTGTGTAGCAGGATGGTAGTAGCCTGCCACAGAGGCAGAGGCTCATGGAAAAACTCTACTAAGGCAGTGCACCTGTGACTTTGCAGGGTTTAGCACCTGTAGCTGCTCTCATGGGCTGGGCTGGTGTTGAGTGCCTGTAGCTTTTCCGTACTTGGGGTGTGAGCTGTTGATGGGTCTATGAATCTGGGGTCTGGAGGATGCTGGTATCCTACATGGGGGCTCCAAGCCCATAGTTTTCTTCTGAACAGCCATAGTAGAGGTTTTCCAAGAGGATCTGCCTCTGTCTCAGGCTTCTGCTTGGAAACAGTGGGTGGTGGTTATGGGGTGGTGGGCGGATCCTTCACCAACATTTAAGCACCATCTTCTTGATGCTGATCTCCTGATAGTGAACTCTCATGAGATCTAGTTGTATAACAGGATGTTGGACCTCTTTCCTCTCTCTGTCTTGCTTCTTCTCCTGGCATATGAAACATTTCATTGCTGCTTGGCCTTCTGGTATGATTGGGAGGCTTCCTGAGTCCTCCTACAAGCAGAAACCACTATGCTTTCTTTACAGCCTGAAGAACTGTGAGTCAATTAGACCTCTTTTCTCTATGTACGTACAGAAAATTAGTGCTGCGAAGTGAAGCTATGAAATGACTTCCAGGACTTCCCCCAATCTCTTGGTTATTAGCACTGAGCTCTTTTCAATGCAAATATTGGATGCCATCTTGATGTTTCCCCCTGATAATAGACATTTCTTCTGTTACCACATTGCCAGGCTGCAAAAATGATAGCTGATAGTGTAGAAGCAGGTTCTGAATTAGGTAATGGCCAGAGGTTAGAGACTTTGGAGAGCTTGGAAGAAAACAGGAACATGAGGGAAAGTTTGGACCATGGCAGAGACTTGTTAAATAGTTGTGATTAAAAGGCTAACATAAAGATGGATAGTGAATGCCAGGCTTACAAGATCTCAGGTGAAAATGAAGGACTTACTGGGAAGAGGAGCCAAGGTTTTTTTGTTTTGCCTTAGCAAAGTAATTGACTACATAGTGACCCTTCCCAGGAGATCTGTGAAACTGAACTTGAGGGTGATGATTTACAGTGTATCTGGTGGAATGAACTTCTAAGCAACAATGCTCAAGAGTTGTCCGGCCTACATTGAACAGCCTGCGGACCTATGTGTAATCAAAGAAATGACTATAATTTTTAACTTATATTTAAATGAGAAGCAGAGTTTAAACATATGCCAAATTTGTAATCTTCACAAGTGGTCAAAAAGAAAAGCTGATTTTCTGGGGGAAAGTCAAGAAGGCTTCAGATATTTGCACAAAAAGATCCCAGTGCTAATAATTCAAGACAATGGGAAAAAGGCCTTGAAGGCATTTCAGAGACCTTTGTAGCAGCCCTTGCTGTCACTGGCCCTGGGGCCCAGGATAAAAGAATGGTTTCCTGGCCCAGCCCCATGGCTCCACTGCTGTGTGCAGCCTCAGGACACTGCTGCCTGCATCCCTGCTGCTCCATCTCCAGCTCCAGCCATGGATGAAAGATGCGCAGGTACAGCTTGCGTCACTGCTTCAGAGGATGCAAGCTCATAGACTTGGTGGCCTCCACATGGTGTTAAGCCAGCAGTTGCATAAAGCAAGGACTAGAAGCTTCCGAGCCTTCATCTAGACTTCAGAGGATGTATCAGAAAGCCTGATTGTCCAGCCAGAAGCTTTTCCAAGAGGTAGAGCCTCATGGTAAACCTCTACTCAGGCAGTACACAAGGAGAGTATAGGGTTGGAGTCCCCATACAGGGAGGCACCATTTTCCAGGTGCCAGTTTCATAGACCCACCAGCTGCTTGCACCCTTAGTGTTGAAAAGCTACAGGCACTCAACACCAGCCTAGTCAATGAGGGCAGCTGTAGGGGAAAGATTCTGCAATGCCACAGGTGCAGAGCTGCCCAAGGCCTTGGGATCCCAGCTGTCACAGCACCCTGTGCTCTGGATGTGGACATAGATTCCAAAAAGATGATTTGGCGGTGTATGATGGATGACTGGCCTGCTGGGTTTTTGACTTGCAGGAGGTTTGTAAGTCCCATCTGTGTTTTGTGTTTCTTTCTGGCAAATGTCTTCTTTTTGGCTGGGAATGCTTACCCAATGCCTGTACAATCATTGTACCTTGGAAGTAGTTAATTTGCTGTGTATTTCAGAGTCTCAGGGCAGAAGGGACTGCAGCCTTGTCTCAGAAGAGACTTTGGGCTTTGGATATTTGAGTAAATGCTGGAATGAGTTAAGATTTGGGGGATTCTAGGGAAGGCATCATTGCATTTTGCAATATGAAAAAGACATGAGATTTGGGGGACCAGGGACAGAATAATATGTTTTGGCTCTGTGTCTCTACCAAAACTCAGGTGGAATTTTAATGTGAAATGTTAAAGGTGGGGGCTAGTGGAAGGTGATTTAATCATGGTGGAGCGTGGAGGGTGGATGCTGGGGGTGGTGTGGAGGTTTGGGGCTATAGGTGGGTGGGGAGGGTTGGGGGATTGTGGTGCAGTTGTGGCTGAAAGGCAGTGGTAGGGGGTGGATCCTTCACAAATGGACATTTGAGTAAATGCTGGAATGAGTTCAGACATTGGGGGACCTTAGAGAACACATCAGTATATTTTGCAGTAAAAGAAGGTCATGAGGTTGGGGACCAAGGGGAGAATAATACGATTTGGCTCTGTGTCCCTTCCAAAACTCATGTGGAATTGTAATGGGGAATGTCAAATGTGGGGCTTGGTAGAAGGTGATTTAATAATGGTAGAGAATGGGGATTTGAAGGTGGATGTGGGAGAATGGGGGTGCATGGTGTTGGTGAGGGTGATACATGGGGATGGGTGGCGGATCCTTCACAAATGGTTAAATACTATATCCTTAATGCAGTCTGTGCGATAATGAGTTCTCATGGTAAATGAATGCTGTCCTGCTGGGTTTTGGACTCGGATTGGGCCTGTGTCCCAGTTGTGTTATTTTTTCTGGGAAAATCTTCCCTTTGGATTGAGAAAGCTTACCCAGTGCCTGTGCCATCATTGCAACTTGAAAGAAAAGAACTGTCTTTTACATTCAGGGACTCATATGCAGAAGAGTTTGCAGCCTTGTCTTGGATGAGACTTGAACCTACTACATTTGAGTTACTGCTGGAATGAGTTAAGAATTTTGGAAACTTTTGAAAAGGTAGGTTTGTACTTTTCTGTGTGAGAAGGACAAGAGATGTGGGGGTGTCAGGGTCAGCATAATATGGCTTGACTGTGTTTCCCTACAAAAACTCTTGGGGAATTGTATTCCTGACTGTTGTAGGTGGGGCCTGGTGGGAGGTGATTTAATCACAAACGGGAGGTTGGTAGGGGTGGAAGAGAAAACAAGTGGGTAGGGTGGGAAGGAGTAGGCTGGCAGTAGTGTGGTGAGAGTGTGGTGGGCAGTAGGAAGAGGGAGTAGCCTGGTGCAGAATCAGAGGCTCATGGAAAAGCTCTACCAGGGCAGTGCACTTGTGGCTTTGCAGGCTTTAGCCCCCATGGCTGCCCTTGTGGGCTGGGCTGGTGTTGAGTGCCTGTGGCTGTTCCATACTGAGAATGCAAGCTGTTGGTGGGTCTATGAATCTGTGGTCTGGTGGATGGTAACCTCCTGCGTGGGGCCTCCAAGCCCATATATTTTTTCTGCATTACCCCAGTAGAGGTTTTCCAAGAGGCTCTGCCTCTGCCTCAGGCTTCTGCCTGGAAACAGTGGGGGGTGGGGGTGGTAGGGGGTAGAGCTTTCACCAATGGTTAAGCAACATCTTCTTGATGCTGACCTTATGATAGTGAGTTCTCAGGAAATCTGTTTGTATAACAGGGTTATACAACGTGTGGCACACTTTTCCTCTCTGTCTCATTTCTACTTTTGCCGTATAAAACTTCCCATTGCTGCTTGGTCTTCTGGTATGATTGGGAGGCTTCCCGAGTCCTCCCAGAGGCAGAAGCCCTTATGATTTATTTAAAGCTTGCAGAACCATGAGCCAGTTCAACCTCTTTTCTTTCTGATGATACAGAAAATTAATGCTGTAAAGTGGAGCTATGAAATGCCTTCAAGACCTTTTCCCTATTGTCTTGGTAATCAGCACTCAGCTTCTTTTCAGGCAAATGTCTGAAGCCTGCATTAATTTTTCTCCTGAAATGGACTTTTCTTCTTTTACCACATTGCCAGGCTGTGACACATGTAGCTGAAAATGTAGAAGCAGGTTAAGAAGTGTGTAATGGCCAGAGGTTGGAGAGTTTGGAGGTCTTGGAAGAAGACAGGAAGATGAGGAAAACTTTGGATCAGTGTAGAGACTTGTTAAATAGTTATAATTAAAAAGGTGACATAAGGATGGACAGTGACCACCAGGCTTAGAAGGTCTCACATGAAAATATGTGACCAAAGAAATGACCTCAATATGAAACTTATTTAAATGAGAAGGAGAGATTAAAAGTTTGGAAAATTTGCAGCCTGGCCAAGTGGTCAAAAAGAAAAGCTTATTTTCAGTGGGAAAGTTCAAGAAGGCTTCAGAAATGTGCATAAAATGGAGTTCAGTGCTAATAGCCAATACAATGTTACAAAGGCCTTGAAGGCATTTCAGAGACTTTTTCAGCAGCCCTTGCTATCACAGTCCCTGAGGCCTGGGAGAAAAGAATTGTTTCCTTCTCCGGCCCCACGGCCCCGCTGCTATTTCCATCCTCAGGACACTGCTGGCTGGATTCCTGAAGCTCCAGCTCCAGCCATGGTTGAAAGATGCACAGGTACAGCTTGGGTCACTGCTTCAGAGGGTGCAAGCTGCAAGCCTTGGTGGCTTCCACATAGTGTTAAGCCAGCAGGTGCGCAGAGCACAAAACTGGAGGCTGGGGATCCTTTGTCTGGACTCCAGCGTATGTATGGAAAAACGTGGGTGTCCAGGTCGAAACTGTTCCCAGAGGCAGAGCCTCCTTTACTAGGGCAGTACAGAAGGAACATATAGGGTTGGTACCCCCATACAGGGAGGCACCATTCTGCAAGCACCAGATTCATAGACTCACTAGCAGCTTGCACCCTCATTGTGGAAAAGCTATAGGTACTCAACACCAGCCCAGCCCATGAGGGTAACTGTGGAGGTTAGACCCTGCAACGTCACAGGTGTAGAGCTGCCCAAGGTCTTGGGAGCCCAGGCCTCATACCCTTGTGCTCTGAATGTGGGATCTGGATTCAAAAAAAATGATTTGGAACTGTAGGATTCAATGACTGGCTGTTGGATTTTTGACTCCTATGGGGTTTGTACATCCCATCTGTGTTTTGTGCTTCTTTCTGGCAAATTTCTTCCTTTTGGCTGGGAATACTTGCCCAATGCCTGTACAATCATTGTACCTTGGAAGTAGTTAACTTGCTTTGTATTTCAGAGGCTCAGGGGCAGAAGGGACTGCAGCCTTGTCTCAGAAGAGACTTTGGGCTTTGGACATTTCAGTAAATGCGGGAATGAGTGAAGACATTGGGAAACTGTAGAGAAGGCACCATTGTATTTTGCAGTGTGAGAACCAAATGAGATATGGGGGCCGGGGTCAGAATAATATGATTTGGCTCTGCATCCCTACCAAACTCATGCAGAATTGTAATGGGGAATGTTAAAGTTGGGGCCTGGTGGGAGGTGATTTAATCATGGAGAAGAATGGGGTTGAAGATAGGGGACTGGGAAGAATAGGGGAGATTATTTTGTGGGTGGGAGTGAAAGATGAGGGTGGGGGGCAGATCTTTCACAAATGGACATACACACTCTCCTTAATGTTTTTCACATTATAGTGAGTTCTCTTGATGATTTTGGAGTGGAGAGATTGAATGAAAACTGTCCTGCTTGGTTTTGGATTTGCATTGGGCCTGTGGGCCCATTTGTGTTATTTTTCTGGGAAGTTTCTTCCCTTTGGACTGAGAATGCTTACACAATGCCTGTACCATCCTTGTACCTTGAAAGAAAAGAACTCCGTTTTAATTTCAGGGACTCATAGGCAGAAGGGACTGTGGCCTTATCTCAGATGAGACTTTGAATTTTTTACATTTGGAATGAGTTAAGACTTTTGCAAACTTTTGAAGACGTATGATTGTATTTTGCTCTGTGATAAGGACATGAGATTGTGGAATATCAGGGTCAGAATTATATGGTTTGCCTGTGTGTCCCTATGAAACTCATGTGGAATTGTAATCCCTAATGTTGAAGCAGGTGACTTAATTGTGGACAGGAGGTTGGTGGCGGTGGAAGGTAAAAGGGATGGGTAGGATAGGGAGGAGTGGGTTGGCAGTAGGGTGGTGGAAGGGTGAGAGTAGCCTGCTGCAGAGGTAAAGCCTCATGGAAAACCTCCACTACAGAAGTGCACCTGTGGCTTTGCAGTTTTTAGCCCTTCAGCTGTTCTTGTATGCTGGGGTGGTATTGAGGGCCTGTAGCTTTACCACACTAAGTGCGTGAGTTGTTGGTGGGTCTATGAATCTGGGATCTGGAGGTTGGTGGCCACCTGTGTGGGGGCTCCAAGCCCATATTTTCTTTCTGCACTTCCATAATAGAGGTTTTCCAAGAGGCTCTGCATCTGAAGGAGGCTTCTGCCTGGAAACAGTGGGAGTTGGGGGTTGGGGGCGGATCCTTCACCAATGTTTAACCACCATCTTCTTTATGCTGACCTTGTGATAGTGAGTTCTCATGAGATCTGCTTGTATAATAGGGCATGACACCTGTTTCCTTTCTCTGTCTTGCTCCTACTCCTGCCAAAGGAGACATCTCCTTGCCCCTTGACATTCTGGTATGATTGGGAGGCTTCCTGAGTCCTGTCAGATGCAGAAGCCACTATGCTTCCTTGCAGCCTGCAGAATCATTAACCTATTAAACTTCTTTTCTTTATGATCATGGAGAAATTTATTATTGCAAAGTGGATCTATTAAATGTCTTCAAGGCCTTCTCCCTAATGTCTTGGCAATCAGCACTCAGCTTCTTTTTATTCAAGTATCTGAAGCCTCCTTGAATTTTTCCCGAGAAAATGGGCTTGTCTTCCTTTACCACACTGCCAGCCAGTGACAAAGATAGCTGATAATGTAGAAGCAGGTTCAGAAGGGGGTAGCAGATGTAGTTCGGGAGAGTTTGGAGGACTTCAAAGACAGGGAGATGAGGGAAAATTTGGATCTTTGTAAAGAATTGTTAAATACTTGCGATCAGAAGTCTCATAGGAAAATAGACAGTAAGGGTCAGATTGAGAAGCTCTCAGAGGAAAATGAGGAACTTACTGCAAACAGGAGCCAAGGTTACTTTTGTTTTGCTGTAGCAAAGAACGTGGATGCACAGTGACCCCGCCCTGGAGATCTGTGAAGCTTTGAACTTGAGAGTGATGACTTACTGCATATCGGATGGAATGAACTTCTGCGCAGCAAAGCTCAAGGGGTGTCCTGTCTGTATCAAACAGCCTGTGCCCTTATGTGTGACTGAGGAAATGACATCTGGATGGGTCTTACATTAAATGAGTCCCAACTCTTATATTAAATGAGAAACAGATCTCAAAAATTTGCAGCCTGGTCAAATGCTCAAAAAGAAAAGCTGATTTTCAGGGGAAAACTGAGGAAGGCTTCAGAAATTTGCATGAAAAGGAGCCCAGTGATAATAGCCAAGACAATAGGGAAAAGGCCTTGAAGCCATTTCAGAAACCTTTGCAGCAGCCCTTGCTGTCATAGGCCCTGGGGCCTAGGAGAGAAGAATGGTTTCCTGGGCCAGTTCCATGACCCCCTCTGTGTACAGCCTCAGGACACTGCTGCCTGCATCCCTGCAGCTCTAGTTCCAGCCATGGCTGAGAGATGCACAGGTACAGCTTGCATCATGCTTCAGGGGTGCAAGCTTCAAGCCTTGGTGGCTTCCACATAGTGTTGAGCCAGCAGGTGCACAGAGAACAAAACTAGAGGCTTGGGTGCCTTTTTCTAGACTCCAGAGTATGTACGGAAAAACCTGGGTGTTCAGGCAGAAGCTTTTCCAAGAATCAGAGCCTCATGGGAAACCTTTACTAGGGCAGTACAGAAGGAGAATATAGGGCTGGAGTCCCTAAATATGGAGGCACCATTCTCCAGACCCCAGATTCATAGACCCACCAACAGCTGGCACCCTTAGTGTGGAAAAGCTACAGGCACTGAACACCAGCCCAGCCCATGAGGGCAGCTGTGGGGGATAGACCCTGCACAGCCACAGGTGCAGAGCTGCCCAAGGCCTTGGGAGCCCAGCCATGACACGCCTGTGCTCTGGATGTGAGATGTCCATTCAGAAAAGATGATTTGGAGCTGTAGGATTCAATGACTGGCCTGCTGGGTTTTTGACTTGCGTGGGGTCTGTAAGTCCTTGTACATTTTAGTAAATGCTGGAATGAATTAAGTCTTTGGGAGACAGTAAAGAAGTCATCAATATATTTTGCAGTGTGACAAGGATACAATATTTGGGGAGCCAGAGCCAGAATAATATGATTTGATTCTGTGTCCCTACCAATATTCATGTGGAATTGTAGTAGGGAATGTTAAAGTTGGGACCTGGTGGGAGGTGATTTAATCATGGAGAAGAGTGGGTGTTGGAGGTAGTGGTGTGGGGAGAGAGGGAGAGATTATTTTGTGGGTGGGAGTGAAAGATGAGGGTGGGGGAACAGATTCTTCACAAATGGGTAAACACTGTCTCCTTAATGCCGTCCACATGACAATGAGCTGTGAGATTGAGTGAATACTGTCCTGCTGGGTTTTGGACTTGCATTGGGCCTGTGGGCCCATTTGTGTTATTTTTCTGGGAAATTTCTTCCCTTTGGATTGAGAAAGCTTACACAATACCTGTACCATCATTGTACCTTGAAAGAAAAGAAATCTCTTTTAAATTCAGGGACTCATAGGCACAAGGGGCAGTAGCCTTGTCTCAGATGAGACTTTGAACTTTTTACACTTGGAATGAGTTAAGGCTGTTGGAACTTTTGAAAAGGCATGATTGTATTTTGCTCTGTGATAAGGACATGAGATTCTGGGATATCAGGGTCAGAACAATATGGTTTGGCTGTGTGTCCCTATAAAAATTCAGATGGAATTGTAATTCCAAATGTAGAAGGTGGGGCCTGGGGTAGATGATTTAATCATGGATTGGAGGTGGTTGGGGGTGGAAGGAAAATGGTTGTAACCAAGCGAGTTGTAGAGAAACCCCACACTATGAGACAAATTCAGGAGTCCTTTATTGCCGGCGACCAAGAGAGCGCTAGTGCTCAAAATTCTCTCGGCCCCTAAGAAAGGGCTAAATTTTCTTTTATACTTTGGTTTAGAAAGGGGAGGGGGAGCCTAGCTGAAGCAATCTTACAGAAGCAAAACAGGCAAAAAAGTTAAAAAGGTATATGGCTACAGGAAAACAAACAGTTCCAGGTGCAGGGACTTTAAAACCATCAAAAGGTGATAGATGTGGGGGCTTTGGGTGCTATCAACTGGACACAAATGCGGGGGTTTTAGGTACCATCAACTGGGTGAATTCCTGGGAATTGTGGATATAGCTTGCCAGAGTGTCTTGTCAGTAATTGCATTCTTTGATGTGCTGGGGGTCAGCTTGCACAGGTTATGTCCTTTTGGAAGGGGAGTGGGTAAGGGGCTGCAAGTGAAACAGCCAAGATGGAGTCTGCCTGGCTCCCTCAGCTAAGGGAGAGTCGATCAGGTTAAAAAAAGGTAGGGTATCACAAAAGGGTTGGTTAGGGTGAGGAGTAGTAGGCTGGCAGTAGAATGGTGGGAGGGTTGGGGGTAGTAGGAAGGGGGAGTAGCCTGCTACAGAGGCAAAGCCTCATGGAAAACCTCTACTAGGGCAGTGCACCTGTGGCTTTGCAGGGTTGAGCCCCTGCAGCTGCTTTCATGGGCTGGGTTGATGTTGAGGTTTGGAAAAGCCTGTAGCTTTTCCACAGAGGGTGTGAGCTGCTGGTGGGTCTGGGAATCTGGGGTCTGGAGGTTGGTGGCCATGTGCATGGGGGCTCCAAGCCCATATTTTCCTTCCACAGTGCCCTAGTAGAGGTTTTCCAAGAGGCTCTGCCTGTGCAGCAGGCTTCTGTTTGGAAACAGTGGGAGTTGGGGGTGGGTGGTTTTTCCTTCATCAATGTTTAAGCACCATCTTCATGATGCTGACCTGGTAATAGTGAGTTCACATAAGATTTGGTTGTATAATAGGGTATTGCCCTCTTTCCTCTCTGGCTTGTGCCTACTCCTGCCACATGAATCATCTCATTGCCCCTTGACATTCTGGTGTGATTGGGAGGCTTCCTGAGTCCTCCCAGATTCAGAAGCCACTGTGTTTCCTTACAGCCTGTGAAAGGAGCCGGGCACATTCCTCAGCCCCGGGCTCAAAACAAACAAGCCCAGTACAAACACATCCCATCCTCCCATCCCACCACATATCACCATATGTCTCTCAAACTTCCTGAGCCCAGTACAAACACCACCAGGAAAGTCTCCGATAAGGGGACAGCCGTTCAAAGTTTTACTGAAAGAGCAGGAACCAAAAGAATTCCTTTTTTCCCCTGTAACTTTCAGGCTATAAAAAGCAAAGACTCGCATTGTTCAAGGCCCTCTTGTATGCTGTGGAATGGAGTTACCAGGTTAGAACTTGTAGTAAAGATCCTTGCCGCTTGGCTTTGACTCTGGACTCTGGTGGTCTTCTTTGGGGAACTAACGGTCTGGGCATAACATCTGGGGGCCCGTCCGGGATTCCCCAAGCCCACCAGACCCCTGGTCAACGGATCTGCTAGGATCGATCTACTGATAGGTGAGCTGGCTCGTCTCCGTTTGTCTGTGTCTGTTCTGAATCTGAATCTGTGACTCGCGAGGTCTGAAACTGGAGCTGGCACAGTCCTGGCGGACGCGCTATAGGACGGCCAGCGGAGACCGGTGGGAGACGTCCCCTGGCTCTCATCTGATCTATATTGCAATCTGAGCTGCCCCGGTTTGGCGGGCAGCAGCTGTCTCTGATCTGAGCTGCCCCGGTTTGGCGGGCAGCATCCGTCTCTGATCTGAGCTGCCCCGGTTTGGCGGGCAGCAGCTGTCTCTGATCTGAGCTGCCCCGGTTTGGCGGGCAGCAGCTGTCTCTGATCTGAGCTGCCCCGGTTTGGCGGGCAGCAGCTGTCTCTGATCTGAGCTGCCCCGGTTTGGCGGGCAGCAGCTGTCTCTGATCTGAGCTGCCCCGGTTTGGTGGGCAGCAGCTGTCTCTGATCTGGGCTGCCCCAGTGCGACCGCGATCCAGGCAGCTAACTCTGACCCGGGCTTCCGGTGCGCGCTTGCAATCTGAACTGCCCCGGTTTGGCGGGCAGCAGCTGTCTCTGATCTGGGCTGCCCCAGCGCGACCGCGATCCAGGCAGCTAACTCTGACCCGGGCTTCCGGTGTGCGCTTGCGATCTGAACTGCCCTGGCTTAGCGGGCAGCAGCTGTCTCTGATCTGGGCTGCCCCAGTGTGACCGCGATCCAGGCAGCTAACTCTGACCCGGGCTTCCGGTGCGCGCTTGCGATCTGAACTGCCCCGGCTTGGCGGGCAGCAGCTGTCTCTGATCTGGGCTGCCCCAGTGCGACCGCGATCCAGGCAGCTAACTCTGACTAGGGCTGCCAAAGTGCGCCTGCGATTAGATATCATTAATAAGTCAGATCAGATTTCCTTTACAGGGATTCAAACCCACATTCCTTTACAGGAAGAGACTACAAATTATTACAGGATGGGTAATACCCAGAGCACTCCCCTATCTCTCCTTACAAGTAATTTCAAAGAAGTTAGAGCAAGGGGCCATGATCTAGAAATCAGGAAAGGAAAGCTAATTACTCTGTGTCACTCCGAATGGCCTGCCTTTGATGTGGGGTGGCCACCCGAAGGGACCTTCCGACTTGCTGTCATCACTAGGGTAAAGTCCAAGATTTTCCTACCTGGGCGTGTGGGCCACTTAGATCAAATCCCATATATCCTCATATGGCAGGACCTTGTTGAGAACCCGCCTCCTTGGCTGTCCCCTTTCCAATTAGCCTCTGAACCCTGTAAGGCACTGGTTGCTCGACCACTAAAATCCAAGCAACCAACTGCCCCCCCCCCCATCCTGTTCTACCTGACAGCGGGGACCCACTGTTCACAGAACCCCCTCCATACCCCTCCGGGCCCCGGGCCCCAGCCCCCGTGGCTGAGCTGCGGGAGGGAGCAGGTGGACGGGAGGCAGCCGGCACATACGGGCCCGCTGAAAGGGAAAGTAACTTTAAAGGGCCGGCGGGGCGGACGCGAGGGCGCACTTCACGGACTAGCCCCCCTCAGCCGCCTGACTCCACGGTGGCTTTACCCCTTCGGGAAATAGGACCCCCAGATGACACAGGAATCCCCAGGCTCCAGTACTGGCAATTCTCCACCAGTGATCTGTATAACTGGAAGACTCAGAGTGCTCGGTTTTCAGACAACCCCAAAGATTTACTGGCTTTACTGGATAGTGTCATGTTCACCCACCAGCCCACTTGGGATGATTGTCAGCAGCTCCTCCGAATCTTGTTCACCATGGAAGAGCGAGAGAGAATACAGATAGAAGCTAGAAAGCTGGTCCCGGGGGATGACGGTCAACCGACTGCCAACCCCGACCTCATAAAGGCAACCTTTCCTCTGACCAGGCCGGCGTGGGACTACAACACGGCAGAAGGTAGGGGACAGCTACACCTTTATCACCAGACTCTAATGGCAGGTCTCCGGGCAGCTGCTCGCAAGCCCACTAATTTGGCTAAAGTATATTCTATTCTGTAGGGAAAGACAGAGAGCCCAGCTACCTACTTAAAAAAATTAATGGAAGCTTTCAGACAGTACACCCCCATAGATCCAGAGGCTCCAGGAAGTCAGGCAGCTGTTGTAATGTCTTTCGTAAATCAGGCAGCCCCAGATATTAAGAGAAAACTCCAGAAATTAGAAGACTTGAAAGGAAAGTGGATTCAGGACCTCCTTCAGATAGCCCAGCGGGTTTACAATAACAGAGATACTCCAGAGGAAAAGCAATTTAAGGCCACTGAAAAAATGACCAAGGTCCTGGCAGCAGTGGTACAGAAAGAGCATCTACAGCCAGAGTACACCCAACCTAGGCGGCCCCCCCGGCATGATAATCTGAGCAAAGACCAATGTGCCTACTGTAAGGGGGCTGGCCACTGGGTAAGAGACTGCCCCAAAAAGAAACCACGAGGACAGGGACCCCCTAGGTCTACACCCGTACTAGTCACTCAAGACGAAGACTAGGAAAGACGGGGTTCGGACCCCTTCCCCGAACCTAGGGTAACTTTGCAAGTGGAGGGGTCCCCAGTCCAGTTCTTGCTCGATACGGGAGCACAACACTCGGTCTTAGTTAAAACTAATGGGAAATTATCCTCCAAATCCTCGTGGGTACAAGGGGCCACAGGAGTTAAGAAATACCCATGGACAACACAAAGAACAGTAAACCTCGGAGCCAAAAATGTAACCCATTCTTTCCTGGTCATCCCTGAGAGCCCCTGTCCCCTATTAGGGAGAGCCCAGTGGCTGCCGGGTGGCCCCCTTGTCTCTGAATGATTGCGGCCACGGCTCTGATGGTGCAAGATGCTGATAAACTTGTCATGGGGCAAGAATTGTGGGTCGTTACTCCACATGCCATCGAAGGTGTACTCAAACAGCCACCTAATCGATGGATGAGTAATGCCCGGCTCACCCACTACCAAGGACTACTACTAAATCCTCTCAGGATAATTTTCCTGCCCCCAACGACCTTAAACCCTGCCTCGATGCTGCCCAACCCGGACCTGGATGCCCCACTCCATGACTGCACCAAGATACTAGCTCAGGTGCACGGAGTTTGAGAAGACCTGCAGGACTGCCCACTTCCTGACGCCGACCTCGTCTGGTTCACTGATGGGAGCAGCTTCATGCATCAAGGCCAGAGGTACGCTGGAGCGGCAGTAACTTCAGAGACTGAGGTAATCTGGGCGGAACCCCTGCCCCCGGGGACATCGGCCCAGAAGGCCAAACTGATAGCGCTCACCCGAGCTCTTACCTTAGGGGCAGAGAAAAAGCTGACAGTATATACAGACAGCCGATATGCTTTTGCAACGGTGCATATACATGGGGCCATTTACAGGGAGCGAGGGTTACTGACGGCTAAAGGAAAAGAGATAAAAAACAAGCAAGAGATCCTAGCCCTGCTAACAGCCCTATGGAGGCCAGAAAAATTAGCCATTGTACATTGCCCAGGGCATCAGAAACTAACTACTCCAACTGCTCAAGGCAACTTTCTGGCAGACCAAACTGCAAGGAATGTGGCGAAGGCTCCCAGCCAACTCCTTGCACTCCAGCTCCCTGACCCGGGCCCCCGGGACTTGCCATATTTCCCTGAATATTCAGAACAAGATCTCCAGTGGATTGACAAACTTCCCCTGAAACAAATCCAGAATGGGTGGTGGACTGATACTAATGACCAAACCATCCTACCAGAAAAATTAGGACAACAGGTGTTAGAACATATCCACCAAACCACCCACCTGGGGGCCCGGCGGATGATAGACCTGATCAGACACTCCAAGCTCAAAATCAGACATATAGCTGAGACAGCCAGCAGTATCGTGACAAGTTGCATAGTCTGCCAGCTTAACAACGCATACCCCCAATCTCAAGCTGCAACAGGAACAAGGCTCAGGGGAACCAGGCCCGGTATCTACTGGGAAATAGATTTTACTGAAATAAAGCCAGGAAAGTACGGGTACCGGTACTTACTTGTCTTTGTAGATACTTTTTCAGGGTGGACTGAAGCATTCCCAACCAAAAGAGAAACTGCTCAGGTCGTAGCAAAGAAAATTCTGGAAGATATCCTTCCCAGGTATGGCCTCCCCATTCAGATAGGGTCAGATAATGGGCCCGCTTTCGTCGCTAAGGTAAGTCAGGACTTGGCTTCCATCCTTGGGGCAAATTGGAAACTACATTGCGCTTACAGGCCCCAGAGTTCAGGACAGGTAGAAAGGATGAATCGGACCTTAAAAGAGACCTTAACTAAATTGACTATAGAGACTGGCGCTAATTGGGTAGTCCTTCTCCCCTATGCTCTGTTCCGGGCCTGTAATACCCCTTACAAACTGGGCCTTACCCCTTACGAAATCATGTATGGCAGACCTCCACCCCTGGTTCCTAGCTTAGAAGATGACCTGCTTAAGTCTGAAACAGAAAATGTCTCTGAATTCTTATTTTCCTTACAAGCCTTACAGAAAATTCACCAAGAAATCTGGCCCAAGCTGAAAGAGCTATATGAGACCAGTCCCCCACCGACACCCCATCCGTACCAGCCGGGAGACTGGGTCCTGGTTAAGCGACACCGACAAGAGACCCTAGAGCCCAGGTGGAAAGGACCACTCCAAGTACTCCTGACCACACCCACCGCCCTGAAGGTAGAAGGCATTGTGTCGTGGATCCACTACACCCACGTCAAGCCAGTGGACCCAATCTCCGACCTTCTGGGGCCAATCACAGCGGCGGCTGAAGCACCGGACACGTGGACTGTGGACAGAACTAAGAACAACCCCTTAAAACTCACCCTGCACTGGCAGCATAGCTCACTGCAAACATGCAGTTAGGTAGTCTAACTCTAACATTAGTCGCCCTAGTGGCCGCTGGGGAAAACATAAAGCCAGCTCCTAATCCCTTTGTCTGGAGATTCTGGCTTTATGAAAACCAAACCCACCCTGGGCAACCTCATAAGCCCGGGAAATTAGTGGCCAGTGCAGATTGCCCCTCCTCAGGGTGCAATAGCCCAATTTTACTAAATTTTACCAATTTCCCAGTAGCCAAACCAGTGGCACCAATAATATGCTTCGAGTATGATCAGACTAAATACAATTGTAAGCACTATTGGTGGCACCAAAGTGCCGGCTGCCCTTATAACTATTGTAACATCCATAAATACCAATGGTGGGGTGGAAAAGAACAGATAGATGTTATTCACCCAGACCCTAGACCGAGACCTGCACGAGCCATATTTCTCCCCCTCATTGCAGGAATCTCCCTCACCGCATCCTTCATGGCAGCCGGACTGGCTGGGGGAGCCCTAGGTCACACCCTCATAGAAAGTAACAAGCTGTACCAACAATTTGCCATTGCTATGGAGGAGTCAGCTGAGTCCCTTGCCTCCCTCCAGCGGCAGCTCACGTCCCTAGCACAGGTAACCTTGCAGAACCGGAGGGCCTTAGACCTACTCACTGCTAAAAAAGGGGGAACGTGTATGTTTTTAAAGGAAGACTGTTGTTTCTACATAAATGAATCAGGGCTTGTGAAAGACCGGGTCCAACAGTTATGCAAGTTAAGCACAGAAGTAAGAACACGGCAGTTTGCTTCAGCTGCAGACCAATGGTGGAACTCATCTATGTTTTCTCTGTTAGCCCCCTTCCTTGGACCCCTGCTGAGTCTACTATTTCTGCTTACCATAGGACCTTGTGTTGTTAACAGAATTTTGCGGTTCGTTAAAGAAAGGTTTAACACTGTACAACTCATGGTCCTCAGAGCCCAATACCAACCTGTAAACGCTGAAACAGAATCAGACTTATAAGACCCAAGATTGGCTCTAAAAAATGCCTGAAAAGAAAGGGGGGGATGAAAGGAGCCGGGCACATTCCTCAGCCCCGGGCTCAAAACAAACAAGCCCAGTACAAACACATCCCATCCTCCCATCCCACCACATATCGCCATATATCTCTCAAACTTCCTGAGCCCAGTACAAACACCACCAGGAAAGTCTCTGATAAGGGGACAGCCGTTCAAAGTTTTACTGAAGGAGCAGGAACCAAAAGAATTCCTTTGTTCCCCTGTAACTTTCAGGCTATAAAAAGCAAACACTTGCATTGTTCAAGGCCTTCTTGTATGCTGTGGAATGGAGGGACCAGGTTCGAACTTGTAGTAAAGATCCTTGCCGCTTGGCTTTGACTCTGGACTCTGGTGGTCTTCTTTGGGGAACTAACGGTCTGGGCATAACACCTGCAGAATCATGAGCCAATTAAACCTCTTTTCTTTATGATCATAGAGAAAATTAGTAGTGCAAAGTGGAACTATTAAATGTCATTGTCTTGGCAATCAGCACTCAGCTTCTTTTCATTCAAGTATGTGAAGGCTTCATGAATTTTCCCCCTGAAAATGGACTTGTGTTCCTTTACCCCATTGCCAGGCTGTGGCAAAGATAGTCATAATGTAGAAGCAGGTTCAGAAGGGAGTAGCGGACAGAGGTCGGGAGAGTTTGGAGGGCTTCGAAGACAAGAAGATGAATGAAAGTTTGGATCTTTGTAAAGAATTGTTAAACACTTGTGATCAGAAGGCTCACAGGAAAATGGTCAGTGAAAGCCCAACTTAGAAGGTCTCAGATGAAAATGAAGCACTTACTGGGAAGAGAAGTCAAAGTTACTTTTGTTTCCTTAGGAAAGAACGTGGCTGCACAGTGACCTTGCCCTGGAGATCTGTGAAACTTTGAACTTGAGGGTCATGATTTACTGAGTATCTGGTGGAATGAACTGAGCAGCAAAGCTCAAGAAGTGTCCTGTCTCCATCGAACAGCCTGTGCTCCTATGTGTGATGGAGGAAATGACCTCTGGATGGGACTTACATTAAACGAGTCCCAACTGTTGTAGTAAATGAGAAACAGAACTCAAAAGTTTGGAAAATTTGCAGCCTGGCCAGGTGGTCAAAAAGAAAAGCTGATTTTCGGGGGAAAATTGAGGAAGGCTTCGGAAACTTGCATGAGAAGGTGCCCAGTGCTAATATACAAGACAATAGGAAAAAGGCCTTGAAGGCATTTCAGAGACCTTTCTAGCAGCCCTTGCTCTTACAGGCCCTGGGGCCTAGGAGAGAAGAATGGTTTCCCGGGCCAGTTCCATGACCCCCCTCTGTGTGCAGCCTCAGGACACTGCTGCCTACATCCTTGCAGCTCCAGCTCCAGCCATGATTGTAAGATGCACAGGTACAGCTTGGGTCACTGCTGCAGAGGGTGCCGGCTAGAAGCCTTGGTAACTTCATCATAGTGTTAAGCCACTGGTGGACGGAGCATGAGACTAGAAGCTTGAGAACCTCTCTATAGATTTTGGAAGATGTATGGAAATGCCTGGGTGTCCAGGCAAAAGCACCCCAAAAAGGCAGAGCCTTATATGAAACTTCTACTAGGGCAGTGCAGAAGGAAAACATGGGGTTGGAGCCTCCACACTGGAGGCCACCATCATGCAGACCCCAGATTCATAGACTCCCAAGAACTTGTATCCTTCGTGGGGAAAAGTCACAGGCACTCAACACCAGCCGAGCCCATGAGGGCAGCCGTGGGGCATAAGCCCTGCAAAGCCACAGGTGCCAAGCTGCCCAAGGCCTTGGAAGCCCAGCCCTCACAACCCTCTGCCCTGGATGTGGGACAAGGTTTCAAAAAGGGTGATTTTGGAACTGTAGGATGGAATGACTGGCCTTCTGGGTTTGGAGTTTCATGTGGCCGGTAAGTCCTATCTGTGTTTTGTTTTTTTCCGGCAACATTCTTCCTTTTGGCTGGGAATGCTTACCCAATGCCTGTACAAGCATTGTGCCTTGGATACTTCCTTGGATACTTAACTTGCTTTATATTTCAGAGGCTCATGGGCCTAAGAAACTGTAGCCTTGTGTCAGATGAGACTTTAAGCTTTGAACATTTTTATAAATGCTGTAATGATATAAGATTTTGGGGGACTGTAGGGAAGGCATCATTGTATTTTGCAATGTGAGAAGGACATGAGAGTTGGGGAGCCAGGGACAGAATAATAAAATTCAGCTCTGTGTCTCTACCAAAACTCATGTGGAATTGTCATCGGAATGTTAAAGGTGGGGCCTGGTGGAAGGTGATTTAATCACGGTGGAGAGTGGGGTTTAGAAGATGGGGCATAGGGAGAATGGGGGATTTATGGTGCAGGTGAGGAGTGAAAATTGGGGATTGGGGGGTGGATCCTTCACAAATGATTAAACACTCTCCTTATTGCTGTCCTTGTGATAGTGAGTTGTCTTCATGATTTTTGAGCTGTAAGATTGAATGGATACTGGCCTTCTGGGTTTTGGACTTGTATTGGGCCAGTGGTCCCATTTGTGTTTTCTTCCTGGGAAATTTCTTCCCTTTGGATTGAAAAAGCTTACCCAAAGCCTGTACCATTATTGTACCTTGAAAGAAAAGAACATCCTTTTAAATTCAGGGACTCATAGGCAAAAGGTACTGTAGACTTGTCTCAGATGAGATGTTGATTTTTTTACATTTGAGTTAATGTTGGAATGATTTAAGACTTTTGGAAACTTTTGAAAAGGCATGAATATATTTTGCTCTGTGAGAAGGACATGAGAGTGTGGGGGATCAGGGTCAGAATAATATGATTTGACTGTGTTTCTTTACCAAAACTCATGTGAATTGTAATCCTAAATATTGGAGGTGGGGCCTGGCTGGAGGTGATTTAATCATGGATGGTCGGGGGCTGGGGGTGGAAGGAAAAGGGGTGGGTAGGATGAGGAGTAGGTTGTTAGTAGGGTGGTGATAGGGTGGTGGGTAGTAGGAGGGAGGAGTAGCCTGCTGCAGAGGCAGAGGCTCAAGGAAAGTCTCTACTAGAGCAGTGCACCTGTGGCTTTGCAGGGTTTAGCCCCCATGGCTGCTATCATGGGCTAGGCTGGTGTGGAGTGCCTGTAGCTTTTCCACGCAGAGAGTGCAAGCTGTTGGTGGGTTCATGAATCTGCACTCTGGAGGATGTTGGCCTCCTGTGTGGGGGCTCCAAGCCCATATTTTCCTTCTGCACTGTGCTGGTAGAGGTTCTCCAAGAGGTTCTGCCTCTGCAGGAGGCTTCCGCCTGGAAACAGTGGGGGGTGGTGCGGGTGGATCCTTCACCATTGGTTAATCTTCCTGAGGCTGATCTCCTGATAGTGAGTTCTCATGAGATCTGGTTGTATAACCGGGTGTGGCACCTCTTTCTTCTCTGTGTCTTCTTCTTACTCCTGCCATATGGAACATCTCATTGTCACTTGGCCTTCTGGTGTGATTGGGAGGCTTCCTGAGTCCTCCCAGAAGCAGAAGCCACTTGCTGCCTTTACAGCCTGCAGAAACATGAGCCAGTTAAACCTCTTTTAAAAATAATACTACAGAAAATTTGTACTGTAGAGTGGAGCTATGAAATGCCCTCAAGGTTTCTTCATCTTTTTTTTTTTTTTGCTATTAGTATTTGGCTTCTTTTATATGCAAATATCTGAAGGCTTCTTGAATTTTCTCCCTGAAAATGGACTTTTCTTCTTTTGCCACATTGCCAGGCTGCCTCAACGGTAGCTGAAAATGTAGAAGCAGGTTCAGAAGTGGGTAAAGACCAGACGCTGCACAGTTTCGGGGGCTTGGAAGAAGACAGAAAGATGAGGGAAAATTTGGACTCTTGTAGAGACGTGTTAAATTAAAAGGGTGACCATAGAGACTTGTTACATAGCTATAATTAAAAGAGTGACTGAAGGATGGACTGTGAAGGCCAGGCTTAGAAGGTCTCAGATGAAAATGAGCAACTTACTGGGAACAGGAGTTAAGGTTACTTTTGTTTTGCCTTAGCAAAGAACTTGGCTGGATGGTGTCCCTGCCCTGGAGACCTCTGAAACTTTGAACTTGAGTGTGATGATTTAGGGTATATCTGGTGAAATGAAGTAGGCAGCAAAGCTCAAGAGGTGTCTTGTCTGTTTTGAACAGCCTGTGGTCTTCTCTGTGACTGAATAAATGACCTCAAATTGAAAGTTATATTTAAATGAGAAGCAGGGCTTAAAATTTGGAAAATTTGCAGCCTGGCCAAGTGGTGAAAAAGCGAAGCTGATTTTCAGTGGGAAAATTCAAGAAGGCTTCAGAAATTTGCATAAAATGGAGCCCAGTGCTAATAGCTAAGACAAGTTTAAAAGGCCTTGAAGCCATTTCAGAGACCTTTGCAGCAGAGCTTGCTGTCACAGGTCCCGAGTTCTAGGACCCAAGAACGCTTTCCTGGGTGAGTCCCATGGTCGCGCTGCTGTGTCCGTCCTCAGGACACTGCTGTCTGCATCCCTGGAGCTCCAGCTCCAGCTCCAGCTCCAGCCATGGCTGAAAGATGCACAGGTACAGCTTGCATCACTGCTTCAGGGGTGCAAGCTTCAAACCTTGGTGGCTTCCACATAGTACTAAGCCAGCAGATGCACAGAGCACAAAACTAGAGGCTTGGGAGCCTTTGTCTAAACTCCAGAGTCTGTACGGGAAAACCTGTGTGTTGAGGCAGAAACTTTTCCAAGAGGCAGAGCCTCATGGGAAACCTTTACTAGGGCAGTACAGAAGGAACATATAGGGTTGTAGCGCCCACACAGGAATGCACCATTTTCCAAACCCCAGATTCACAGACCCACCAACTGCTGGCACCCTCAGTGTGGAAAAGCCACAGGCACTCAACACCAGCCCATCCCATGAGGGCACCTGTGGGGGATATACCCTGCACAGCCACAGATGCTGAGCTGCCCAAGGCTTGGGAGCCCAGCTATCCACCCCTGTGCTCCAGATGTGTGATACAGATTCAGAAAATATGATTTGGGAGCTGTAGGATTCAATGATTGGCCTGCTGGGTTTTTGACTTGCATGGGGTCTGTAAGTCCCATCTGTTTTTTGTGCTTCTTTCTGGCAATTTTTTTCCTTTTGGCTGGGAATGCTTACCCAACGCCTGTACAATCATTGCACCTTGGAAGTAGTAAACTTGCTTTATATATAATTCAGTGGCTCATGAGCAGAAGGGACTGTAGACTTGTCTCAGATGAGACTCTGGGCTTTGGGCATTTCAGTAAATGCTGGAATGAGTTAAGACTTTGGGGGACTGTACAGAAGGCATCATTGTATTTTGTAGTGTGACAAGGATATGAGGTTGGGGGGGACCCGAGTCAGAATAATATTTGACTTTTTGTCCCTACCAATACTCTCATGGAATTGTGATGGTGAATGTTAAAGTTGGGGCCTCGTGGGAGGTGATTTAATCATGGCGAAAAGTGGGTGTTGGAAGTAGGGGTGTGGGGAGAATGGGGGAGATTATTTTGTGGATGGGGGTGAAAGATGAGGGTGGGGATTGGATTCTTTGTAAATGGTTTAACACTGTCTCCTTAATGCTGTCTGCATGATAGTGAGTTCTCTTGATGATTACGGAGCTGTGAGATTGAATGAATACTGTCCTGCTGGGGTTTGGACTTGCATTTGTGTTATTTTTCTGGGGAATTTCTTCCCTTTGGTTTGAGAAAACTTACCAAATGCCTATTGTACCTTGAAGGAAAAGAAATCCCTTTTAAATTCAGGGACTCATTGGCAGAAGGGATCGTAACCTTGTCTCAGATGAGACTTTGAAATTTTTACGTTTGGAATGAGTTAAGACTTTTGGAAACTTTTGAAAAGGCATGATTGTGTTTTGCTCTGTGAGAAGGACATGAGGTTCTGGGGTATCAGGGTCAGAATAATATGGGTCGGCTATGTGTCCCTCTAAAAGTCACGTGTCATCCTTAATGTCAGAGGTGTGCCAGGTGGGAGGTGATTTAATCTTGGATGGGAGGGGGATGTGGTGGAAGGAAAAGGAGGGTTAGTGTGGGGAGGAGTAGGTCGTCAGTAGGGTGGTGGGAGGGTGGGAGTAACTTACTGCAGAGGCAGAGGCTCATGGGAAACCTCTACTAGGACAGTGCACCTGTGGCTTTGCAGGGTGTAGCCCCCATGGCTGCTCTCATGGGCTGGGTTGGTGTCAAGTGCCTTTAGCTTTTCCATACTGAGGGTGTGAGCTGTTGGTGGGCTTATGAACCTGGAGTCTGGAGGAAGGTGGCCTCCTGTGTGGGGGCTCAAAGCCTATATTTTCCTTCTGCACTGCCATAGTGGATGTTTCCTAAGGGGTTCTGCTTCTGCAGGAGGCTTCTGCCTGGAAACAGTGGGTGGTGGTGTGGGTGGAGAATCCTTCACCATTGGTTAGTCTTCTTGATGCTGATGTCCTGATAGTGAGTTCTTATGTGATCTGGTTGTCTAACAGGATGTCACACCTCTTTCCTCTCTCTGTCTTGCTCCTACTCCTGCCATGTGAAACATCTCATTGCCGCTTGGCCTTTTGATATGGTTAGGAGGGGCCTGATCAGTGTGGGCCTGCTCAGTGGACCTAGTCAGTTGGGACTTGGTCAGTGAGGCCTATTTAGTGGGGGGTGGTCATCAGGTGTCTGCTTAGAGAGGGTCTCATTAGAGGGATCTAGTAGTGCAGGTCTTGGTGAGTGGGTTCCTAGTGGCAGTCAAATGTTTGGTGTCTGGTCAATGCAAACCTGGGCTGTGGGACTTGGTCAGTGGAGACCTTGTCAGCTGGGGCTTAGTTGTGGCCTTGTCAGATTGGGCTGGGTTACTGGTGACTAGGTCAAGGGGTGCTATTCAGTGGAGGCCTGGTCACATGGGACCTAGTCAGCAGAGATGCTTGTCAGTGGGGCCCTGGTGAGGGCAGGCTGGTCAGTGGAACCTAATCAGTGGGGGCCTGGTCAGAAAGGACTTGATCAGTGGTGGCTTTTGTAGCACTGGTCTATGGGGTGACCTGGTCAGCGGGGATCTGAGCAGTGCATGCCTGTTCAGTGGGGCATACTCATTAGAGTCCCAGTCAGGGGCATCTGGTCACCTCAGGCATGGTTAGTAGGGGCCTGGTCACTGGCAGCCTATTCCCTGGAGGCCTGGTCAGTGGGGCTTCATCTGTGGGACCAGGCGATGGGGTCATTATTGGTGGAACCTGATCAGTGAGGCCTTATCAGTAAGGACCTGGTCAGTGAGGCCTTACCAGCGAGGTCTTGTCAGTAAGGTCCTCATCAGTGGAGTCCTGGTCACTGTGGGCCTGTCAGTGGGAATCTAGTTAGTGAGGCCTGGTGATGGGGGTCTAATCAGTGAGGGTGTGGTCAGGGAGGATCTGATATGCTGGATCTGGTCAGCAGGGACCTGTTCAGTGGGGGCTGCTGAGCATTGCAGGGAGATGTCAGGAGAAATGCATGTTATCGAGGGCCCTGCGGACAGCTGGGATAGCCCAGTGGTGTTCAATGGCCCAGTCAAAAGTGGACAAAGCAGGTGTTTGGATGGACCTGGGAGATCTTGCTCAGGGATTCTGACAGGACAAAGGTAAAGGAAGTACCAGAGTGGCCAGAGAGATGGTCACAGTCTATGGGCTGCACAGGATGGAGGAGGCCAGGGAACAGGCAGGGTGGGCAGCTGAGTTTCAGGGAGAGACATGTGCATGCTGGGAGGTCAGACCCTGTGAGGGCTGTGGGGGCATCAGGTGGACTGGGCTCCAGGTGCACCCTCAGTGCACTGGGCAGGTCTTGGCCCAGGCTCCCTGGACCCTGGCTGGGTGATGTGGTCATTTGCTGGGGGACTATTGTCAGGCTCTGGCCACCCAACCTGGGTAGCACTGTCCCATCTCAGGACTGCACTTCCTCAGATCCTGCAGAGGGCACAGCCTCCAGCCCAGGAGGGGCAGCCCCATGGTGCAGCCTGAGCTCTCCATGGGCCTGGAGCATCCCCTGCCAGCCCTGCACTCCCTCTTCTCCCAGGTCCCGCTTTTCCAGGGTCAGCCAGTGGGGAGGCCCCATCCTTCCTTCCCTATGTGTCTCCTGGGCTGAAACTTGCAGTGCACTGGGACAGGGATGAGGCTTCCCTAAGGCCTATTTAGATAGGGGACTGGCACAGGTCCTCAGCTCTGCCTTGGTTGCCTTAGAGTGAGATGGATCAGTCAGTGCCCTGAAGGTAAATGTAGGAGACTGTCCCTGCTGTTGGGAGGCTGGTCTAGGGATGGAGGACTTAAGAGGTCTTCCCAGTCTGTCAGGCCTGGGCAGTGTTGTCCTGTCTGAGGACTCAGAAAATCCAGTCCTGGGATGGGACAGTGCTGCCCAGGGTGGGTGGCCAGGGTCTGACAGTAGTCCCCCAGGGGGGGATGCATGCACCTGCCTCTCCCTGCACCTCAGCTGTCCACGCTGCCTGTTCCCTCACTTCCTCCATCCTGTCCAGCAGGATGGGATGGGCAGGAGGACAGCCTGTGTGCATATTTCATGGCAAGCAGGAGTGACACACCATCCCTGGGAGGCGCCTTGGTTCCTCCCAAACCCGGCCCCAGAATCTGTCCCTGGGGTGGTTTTGCCAAACCCCAAACCCAGAACTGTGGTTGTGGCTCAGGGGTCAGCACCCACTAGTGCCAGGACACTACTGGGAGGCTGGGATCTGACCAAAGCCCGTGGTGTCTGTGGCCTGAGGACAGGGTGTCTTGGGGCCATAAGGACAGGCCATAAGTTCCCATTGGGTCATAGGGGCTCAGCCCCAGTGTTTGTCCTTCCCTGGCTCCTTCCCATCAGTGCCCTGGAGCCCAAGACCAAGCATCCAAGGTTCCCTCCAGGAATCCTGGTGGCTCAGCTTACTTTGTCATGTTTCATCTGAGAGCAAAAATGTCAGATCTGATGCACAGAAAAATGGCTCAACATGCTTAATGACTAGAAGAAATCTAGGAGCAGCAAGAAGGTAATATGGAGAGGGGAGGACCTCCATGGGACCTCCATGACCGGTGTCTGCAGAGCCAGGGGTACAGGCACCCAGTGCTGTGGCCTGGCACCACCTCTCAGAGGGTGGTTAGCACACTGTACTTACCTGGGGGACAGCAGGCCTGGTCACCAGCTTTTGTACCTGTCTCTGCAAGCATTGCATTGCTGGAAGAGAATCTCATGCCAGAGCTTGGACCATGCCTTGCTCAGGGGTTAGGGGTTGTCTCTTGGTGACCTAAATGAAAAAATAGCTCCAGATCATAGTTCCCACAGAGCCCAAGGCTGGAAACCTCCAGAATCCTCTGGCCCCCAATCCTCCCCAGGGACCCCTGTGGCCTATCTCACAAGAACATTCTTCCATCTGTAGATTTCTTGGCTGCTCCACAAGGGAGTCCCACTTCAGGTGTGGTGCTGGGCATGGTCACTCCTGCTGGATGTTTAGAAGGTGGAAACCAAGGACCTAGGGAAATACCAGGTACAGCCTTTCCACCCTCATCCAGAGAAGGACAAAGAGGCCAGGCGGTGTCAGGAGCCCAGGTCTCCAGCTGGAGGGAACGTCAACCCTGCAGTGGGAGCAGGGGCCCATTGCACATCCTAGGCAGAGATGGTAACGTAGGAACCACAGGTAGGCAGGGATTGGTACCCCTCCCCGGTGTCAGAAAGAAGCCAAACAAGGAGCTTTCTGCAGAATGAAACCTCCTTTCCTTTCAGAAGCTCTGCTGACAGTTTGGTGATTGCCATTGGGGCAGTGAGCCTTTTGTCCGTTCTGAGGTTGGGCTGGTTTCTCCTCTTGGCCCTGCCCTACAGACCATAAAGGAAATCAGCAAGAAGTCCCCAGCAAACATCCACAGATGGCCCTGGACATCAGCCACATTCTGAGAAACATGTCATGTTCTGGGAGGGCTAAGGCATCAAGTAAGTCTTATGGGGCTGGAGGATCCCAGGGCAGGTGGGGCAATCCAGAGCCATGGGGGCTTCCCATGGGAATTGGGAGGTCCCAAGGCAGACACAGGGGTTCCACAGGAGGAGTCCCAGAGCCACCAAGCGCTCTCCTGTCCCAGGGAGCAGTCAACACCATGGACTGAACACTTACTGGGCTTCAAGCTCTGGGCCAGGCTGGGGCATGTGGGGCCATGAGGGAGCCCAGAGTGGGAGACAGAGAGACAAGTGTGCTCAGAGGGCACCCATTTCTGGGTGTAATGTGGTCCTGAGATTTTGGCTGAGAAGGGTTTCCAGGGTTTCATATGTGTTATGGAGCTGCTTCCTCTCCCCAGCCTCACCTTGCAGGAATCCCAGTGAATATATTGCCACCCTATTTGAGCTCAGTGCCCTCATAGTGTAATGGCACCAGCAGATCTGCCTGTGCATGGACTTCCTGTACTACCCATTCCTGAGGGGTGATGCTTCTGCAGGGCCTGTGACCTGGTGCACAACTTTAGACACCATCATCCTGGAGCAGCACTGCACCCTCACTAGCCAGGGTGTTCATGACTTCCTCAAGGCCAAGGCCACGTTCAAGACTTGGGACTTCAGTGATGCACTTGTGCTGGGCAAGGTGGCTTCTCCGGTATCTTAATTTGGGAGGTAGAATGCAGCTTGAAATCAAATGTCTGATCAAAGAACTTGAACTTGATCTGGAGGGCTCTGGGGAGCCATGGAAGGTGCTGGATAAAGGAGGGACAGTCAGATATGTCTTAGAGATGACTGTAGAAGGCTGCCTGGAAGGAATGAACAAGAGCCAGGAGACGCAGGAGGGAGCTTGTGGGGCAGGTCTGGAGATGGCAAGGGAGGGATCCTGCTTGGATGAAAAGTCTTCAGGGACTGTTTCAGGTTACACTCAGGTGCCCTCAGAGCTAATGTGTTCAGAGGTCTTGTCTCCAGGATGAAAATGGGAAGGAGTTGTCAGATGAGGACATATAAATGGAGGCTGGCATCTTCATGAGTACCAGCGGTGGTCCCGGTGTGGGTCTCTCCATCCAGGGACATGGTGGATGGACACTACATCATTCCATTCTGCCCTTCCTTTCCCTCCTCCCATTCTCCCGAGGGCCTCAGTGCATGGGCGGTGTCCAACCTCTGGTGCTGAAGCAGCCGAGAGACCCAAGCCTGCGTGGCTGCCTCTTAGGATATGACAGCACAGCCACTGGGCTCTACTGAATCCTGTGCAACCTCAGAAGACACCCAGGAGTGATGCCATCACGTGGTGCAAGAGTTCTGAGGGACCGCAATCCTGAAGACATTGAATGGTGGGTGCAGGGCCTCATGGCCTGTTCCACAGCTCCTCTCATTGGCTCTGCTCCAGGTGGTGAAGGGGGATAACATTTCTGTCAATTCTGCCATGATTGCCTAGCAGGAAAAGGAGCAGAGCCCAGAAGCAGGGCCTGGTATGCAGCCTGCCTAACAAGGGAGAATTTATAGGCTCTGTGGACGGAAAGATCTGGGAGTCCATATCTATCACCCACTAGCTTGCTGAGACATTAGTAAAGTCAGTTTTCTGAACTACATTTCTGTCATCTGTAAATTGAGAGGAATTTCTTCTACCCCACGAGGCTTCTTGGATAATTAGTGACAGTGTGTGTAGAGCAGGTGCCATCCAGCCGGCATTTGGTGTCCAGACCACTCCTCTTCCCCCTTGATTTTCTGCCTAAATTTGCATTTTGTTCTTAAGATTTTCACTCCCCTTAATTCTGCTCTTCCCTCTGATTTCTGCCTTACTGTATATCCCATGGAGTCACCAGGATCAAAGTGGGTAACCGTCATGTATGCATGTATGTGTGTGTACATATACACATTGTTGGGGTTGGAGTGTGGTGTGTGGGTAAGTGTGAGTTGGAATCACTGACTGAAACTCTCCACACCAGGCTGTGTTCCTGCTCACTGCTGGAGGCGCTGTCAGGGGCCCTGTCCTCAACCCCGGGTCTGACCCTTGCAGATCAGGCAGGACATTCTGGAGGAATCATGCCCTTGGAAGGATCCCTGAGGAGTGACTGGTGGGTATTGGTGGATAAATACCCCAGCTCCCTTGCTTTGGGTGGGATGACTCTGAGGCACATGTTCTGTGCTGTCTCTGCAGATGTGCCTGGCAGGGCTGAGTCCTGGCTGACTCAGGGGAAACTTTCTTGATGAAGGTCCCTTTAACTGCTGCATTCCTTTCCTGTCTCAGTTCCCCACTCCTCTACTGGTGTTTCCTGGGATTCGCACCCTAAGGAAGAACTGGCAGTCGAATTACTATCCTAGAGTTATCTCCAAATAGAATTTTTGTATTTGAATATGTGCCTCAGGATCTACTTCCAGGAAATTTATACTAAGGCACACATTTTTCTGTCAGCTCCTTCAATCCCCATAGGCCTGCCATTGTGCTGTTTTTATCAAAAGGGAATATGAGGATCAGAGAGGGGAAGTCACTTGCCCAAAGTCACCCAGCTGAACAGTGGTGGAGTTCAACTTTGACCATGGGAAGTCGGGCCCCAAGGTGGATGCTTGTTCGTATCCCATGAGACTCCTCCCTTACCAGGGTCAAATGAATGAATGGAGGATGTTAAAAGTAGAGTCTCTGATGCCTCTGCCAGAGAAACCCCAGGCTCATGGCTGGCACCTGTGTTCTCACTCTTACCTCATTAAGAGTATAATGAAAAACATGCTCAGTGCTGATCGTGTGCCTGGGGGTGTTTAGGCACTCTGCTTACTTTAATTCATTTAATTTTTACAATAACCTTGTTTTTACTTCTAGTTGTTAGATTAAAAAACAGTGGCAAAGAGCAATACAGAGAGTTGCCAAAATTCACACCGCTGGTCCAGGTTTGAAGCAAGCAATCTGTACCTGCAGTCCTTGTCTGTAACCATGGCACCCTGGCTTCTCACACATCTCATCGTGGAGTTCCACCATGTGTCAGGCATGGCACTGAGCACCTTCTTTTAAGAATATAATTTGTAATTATGTAGATTATTAATTCTACTTCAAAATGCCACACAGCCTTCATGTGATAAAATGAAACAATTGGTGAGTCTAAGCATTGAGAAAAAATGTTCTTTTTTCCACTCCTGACTCCATTCCAACAGTTGGGACAGTGTTTTCTCTGTGCCTGTAGAAACCTCAGCTCCTGTGCTGAGGAGCCTGTTCCCTTTGGGGAATGTGGCAGTCAGGTGCTGGCAGGGACCTCGAAGCGGCTGAAGGGTCATTAAGAAAAAGCTGTTTACGTAGGTGTGGGCAGGGCCAAGGGGAACCAGGGGGGATGGCGCAGGGCCCTGGGGTTAGCGTCATCTGGGAGCTGTCACCACCCTCCAGGCTGGTGGGGCCATGGAGAAGCTGTTTCAGTAACTCAGAGAATCTGCAGCTGAAAGAGGAGGCCAGAGGAGACATCACTCACTGTGCCCTTTGACTGCATCTGGATGCCCTCACTGACCACACTACCATCCACTTATTAGACTGGAGAGGCTGCAGGGAGGGGTTCTAAGCCTCCTATAGTGGCTCACCTCCAACAGTGGGTCAGCACCAGCCCCCCTAGTCCCACAGCACAGGGTCCACTTAGCCCCTGTATCCTGCGTGGTCCCCTTTCCTGCTGGGAAGCAGATATCCAGATGAGCAGCAGAATCCTGTCTCTCCCTTCAGGCCCCTCTGCTCCTTATGAGTGGTGTTTTCCCTTGGTTTTGGATAAGAAACACCCTTTCCCCTTCCACAGGGATTGTTTCTGTGGACCCCACCCTGAGTTTTCCCCTGGTTAGGCAATGGGCAGGTGGGGGTGGTGGGACCAACTCTTTAGAACCAGCAATGACAAACAGATCCCACTTGGGGGAAGTTGATGTTAAGTGTCATGGGTCCTCTGGAATTTCCTGTTTTTTTTTTCTCCCCCTAACCAGCTCAACTGATCTCCTGGGATCTCTACTAAGATGTTGGCAGCCCGGCCAGCTGGTCTGGCCCTGGACGTGCCTTCAGGGTCTGGTTATGCTTCATGACCTGCATTGTGGTCAGTGGTAAGCAGCACCTGCTTCTAGCTTTACTGTTGGGTCAGATTTTATCCCCACTCCAGCTCTGCAGTGTAGCTGCTTCTTGATTCATCCATGGACCCTGCACGAAATTGCCCCATGTTTCTGTTTGTGCATCACTGAGGAAGGAAGCATGAAGGACGCACAGGTCAGGCCATTCCATTGCCCTCCTGGTGCTGGGTTTGCCCTCCCAATCCTGGGGTTGCTTCAGGGGCTGGTCGTTCTCCATAGCCCCCTCCACATTTCTCAGGTTTCTGCTCAAAAGTCACCTTTTGGAGGGGTCTCCACCTGTCACTGTGTTTGTAATAGCTCCTTCGGTTTCTTTCTAGCTCATCTCACTCTGGTAATGTCTTTGATTACCACCACCATCTGACCTGGTCTTATGACCTGTTAGCTTCCTTCATCAGATGTGAGCACCAGGATGGCAGGGGCCTCATCTGTCCTCTTCCTCCTGTGGCCTGGGTCCTAGCACCATGTCTGGTACAGTGTAGATGCTCAAGGGAAGTTTACTTTGTAGAACTGTTTATCTGGGAGGTGTTACTGTTGGTCTAACCTGTACCATATTGTAAACCTCCAGCCATTTTGCAGACTTTGATCACAGTGAAACGTTCCATGGGAACTTGGGCCATGAGAAACATCCTTCCTAACCACGTGACTGCAGAAACATCCTTATCACATCCTCCTGGGCAAAGGCCCAACAGCCTGACTGCAGGGACATCCTTGCCATATCCTGCTGGGCAGCAAGCTCTACCACCCAGATCCCTCCCTCCCAGTCCCATGATTACCCCAGCCTGTGAGTGGCAGTTGGTTCTGGCACTAAGCTGGTTTCCTCCTCCCCAGGGTTTTGCTGGCAATAAAGATGTTGCTGTTGAAGCCACCAACTGTCTCTTTGTCTTTCTTTAACCCTTGCCTTGCCTTCCAAACCTAACAATAACTCTACCTCTCCATTTTACCAATGAGGATGTGGGACTCAAGGAGAGCAAGAGACTTACCCAGTGAGTCACAGAGCCTGAACTTGAACTCAGTTCAGCTGAATCCAGAACTTGTTTCTCCCTGAGAGTCCAGGGAAGGAAAGGTGGAACTGCAGCCAGTAGGTGCCCACATGCTTGTCCTAGAAGACCCCAGGCGGGCTCCTGGGAATTGCATCTTCATGCACAGAAAAGAAGAACTGCTCACTGTTGCATCAGCTAAGGGTCCCCATTGTCCCAAATTGTTACTTCTTTTCAAAGTTTTGTTTTAATAATTACAGTTCTCACAGCTCAGTGTTGAATACAAAGCACAGAGGCATGTAGAAAGTCGTGTGTGGGTTTTTCTCAATTTTTTTCCCAGTGACTATATCAATAAATTTACCAAAGAACACAAATATGCTCATACTTTTCATATAGAGATGAGGCCCTCCCTCCCATATTTCTCTGCCACTATTCTTCCATTTTTTTTTTTTCATGTGAGGACCACTCTTTCAATACTAGTCCATGTGATTGGGGTGAGGCTGGCCACCCTGGGCAATCAGCAGGGTAATTAATTCAGGGACGGGCATGTGATCCAAGCTGGGCTGATGGAAGTCATCCCTGCACTTTTGATGAAACTGCTGGGAATGAGGTGCTTTCTTTTTATTGGCATAGCTATTTGCAAGGAAGTAAATGATATGGAATTTATGGGGCCATTTTTGCTGTTCTCTCAAAATAGCTTGCATGAAAAGCAGAGCTGACACAGGAAATGAAGGGAAAGAATGAGTCTTGGTTGATATTATTTGACCCCTGATCTCACTGAGCCAGAAGCCCATCTATTTAAGGATATTTTTAGTAATTAGAGTCAAGTAATTCAATGTTCTCCTGGATTGAGTAGGTTTCAGTCACTTGCAGTTAAGAGAGTCCTGCGTAATAGCAATTTCTCTTATGGTTAGGTCCCACCTTCCAGAGCTTTAGAGCTGTAGAAGGTATAAAGTAAACCCAGGCAGTGCTGAGCTAGCCAGCCTCCTGGATAAGTGTGCAAAGGAACCCTGGAATCACTACCACTTTGGTCTGACAAGTAGCCTTGCCTGCTGCTTACCATACAGCCATAGGGGTACTGCTTCCCTGAGCCCTTAGGCATTATACCACTTTTTAAAAATGATTTTTATCTAAGAAAATGTTTTGTAGAGATGGTGTCTTGCTGTGTTGCCCAGGCTTGTCTTGAACTCCTGGCCTAAAGTGCTGAGATTACAGGCATGAGCCACTGTGCTTAGCCAGCACTATACTTCTATTAGTTGTCAATGTTTTCTTTGTTCTGTAGTTTCTAGTGTGTGCTTGAGCATGTGTGTGTATGTGTGAGTGTGTGTGTGTGAGTGTGTATGAGTTTTTAGTTTGATCTTGCAGGGTTATTTCAGGCATCAAGTGGGATCCTTTAGGCACAGCACTCAGCCCAGTGACTGGCACATATGGTAAGCTCTCTCTGTTCTCTTCTTTTCTCCTCCTGATTCAGAGAATGACTTAAGGATCTGTGATGTGTGCCAATTTTCAATGCCCTGGATAAATAATGGGGAGATGAAGTACTGTTGCCAGAAATTTGCACTAGTTTTAATTCATTTTATCTGTTTAGCAATGAGATATCTCAAAGTAACTGAATAAATTTATGTCATATATATATACATACACATGTTTATTGAGAGCTGACAGGCTTAGTTTTTGTTCCCTGATGCTGCGGTAGAGGCCACTGTGTTCTGATTTCTTGAGTGATGGCTGCCAGCTCTCCAAGTGTCACAGTTGGTGAGGCATCCATGGAGGTGAGCATCAAGGATGTGTGGCCAGTCAGCATCTGCAAGCCCATTTTGTCTATTCTCCTTATTTTTATAATATGTTTTATTCATTTTTAGGTTTACCGTTTAATTTATTATAAGTATGTCTCCTAAAATTGTTTCTTAGTTCTACTAGGGGTTAGTTTTATGAAACAATTCCAGAAATAGTCCAGCCATGGATACCCAACATGCCATTGGGGAGTGAGAAATCTTGTATATTGAAGACTGTGTTGTTGGGACCATCATTCCAATGGTCTTCAAGGTGCTAACTGGACTCAGGGCATTTCATCCTATTTCCAGAGATCAGCAAGCAGAGAGAGCAAAGGGAACATGATTAAGGGAAAAGAGGAGCAATAACTCTTCCCTTTCCAAACAGATTTTCAGAAATCCAAACCAGTGAATTCTGTGTTTCACATTGGCCAAGACTATAAGCTCTGCTCACTGCAGTTATGAGAAAAACTGGGAAACTCATTTAAAGACATTAATCAGGGCCAGGCACGGTGGCTCATGCCTGTAATTCTGGCAATTTGGGAGGCCAAGGTGGGAGAATCACCTGAGCACAGGAACTTGAAACCAGTCCAGGCAGCATAATGAAACCCAGTATCCACAAAAACAAAACAAAACAAAATCTGGGTGTGGTGGTGCACACCTGTTATGCCTGCAGTGCTACCTACTCAGGAGTCTGAGCTGGGAGGTCACAGGAACCCAGGAGGCTGTAGTGAGCTATGCTCATGCCACTGCACTCCAGCCTGGGAGACAGAGTTAGACCATTTTTCAAAAACAAATTATAAATTAAATAATAAAATAAGGATAAATAAAGACATGTAAACTGTGCTCCTTGTAAAAGATAAATCTATGCTCCCTTAGTGAAGATGAGAATAATGGATATAGCAGGGAAATGGACAGAATTGGCCACATTAGACCACAATGAAAGTCATAATAGGCACCCCAAATCGGTACCATTAAAGCCACATAATGTGACCATAATGCAGGCAAATTGTGACCAATTAAAACAAACTGACAAAAAAAGAAGGGTATCCTGGAGCATACAAATTCTAAATCTAAATTGAATGGAACTCAAAGAAGGCTTCACATTGAAAATAAAACCATGGGTATGTAAGTGAATTGTAACAAAGCTACTACATAGCAACATTAAGGTGGCAGAGCAGAAAGGGGGCTAAGACAGCTATCTGTCATTTTATACCATTTTTTTAAGAAAGGAAAAACTATAAAATTATGAATTTGGGTTCTAATTGAGAGATAAGACAATGATAACTGCAACAACTGTTAACATTTACAGTGCTTCAGTCCTGCTATGTGCTCATTCATGCCCAATAAGTGAAGAGCTGGCACTGAAAGCTTTCTTATATTTATTCCCATTGTAGTCTCCCTCCAGAGTGCGGAATCATGTGTAACAAGAGGGGTAAGTGTTTAAAGAGGTCTTTTCTACATTTTTTACTTCCATAAGCAGGCTCTGCAGTGTGAGTTCTTGTATGAACTACAAGTCTGAGGCAACACTGAGGCTTTTTTCATGTTCCTTACTTTCATAGCTTCTCACCAGTGTGAGAACAAATAGCTACTCAAGATGAATGAAGACGAATGAAAGGCTTTCCATAGAGTTTACCTTCACAGGGTTTCTTTTCACACTACTGTAAGATATGAGAGTTCAGGAAAGATGTTCTCATGCATGTTAACTCATTGAGCTCCCTTCCAGTGTGTCCTCCTCAGTATGGTGAAAAATTAATGATGATTTTCCACCTTTCACTCACAGGGCTTCTCACTATTGTATCTCTTAAGGTGGCTTTTAATTCTGATGACTTTGCAAAGTCTTTTCCACATTTGTCACATTTATAGGGTTTCTTTCCAGCATGACTCCTTATATGTGCATGTTTTGAGGCTTGCTGAAGGTTTTCCCACATTCCTTACATTCATAGGGCTTGTCCAGAATGTTCATTCTTAAATGTTTATTAAGGTGTAGGGAATATCTAAAGCCTTTGCCACTTTTGTCATATTCATAAGATTTCTTTCTAGTGTGAATTTTCATATGTCTCACAAGAAATCACTGGTAAGTAAAGGCTTTCCCATATTTGGGACATGTATGGCTTTTCTCTCCAGTAGTACTACTGCTGTGTGAACCAGAATTTGGAGCAGGGGCAGAGGTTTTTCCACTTTGATGATTCTTATTCTTTGTCTCTACAGTACAGGACTGCATCTGCACAGCATGGACTGAGTTATTTCTGAAGAAATTTTCATATTGAATAAAGTTATACATTTTCTCCCTAACATGAGTTATGTGGGCCCTAAGGCATACATCTTCACTGCAGGCTATTCCAAATGGACTCCACTCATGCATGTTTGCAGTTGTATTAATTTCACTATGTATATGATGGACATTGTTCTGACTGTCTATCCATGTGTTTGATTTTAGCTGTTTTTCTCCCATATGAAATCCAGTGAATGTTGTACCTCAAGACTATCATATTCATTGTTTTCATACATATCACTTTATTTCAATAGTTTTTGGGAAACAAGTGGTTTCTGGTTACATGGAAAAGTTATTTGGTGGTGATTTTCTGAGATTTTGGTGTATGCACTACTCGAGTCATGTACACTGTACCCAATGTGTAGTCTTTCATCCCTCATCCCCCTAACCTTCCCTCCGAGTCCCCAGAGTCCCTTATATCATTCTTATGTCTTTACACCCTCATAGCTTAGCTCCCACTTATAAGTGAGAACATACAATATTTGTTTTTTTATTCCTGAGTTACTTCACTTAGAACAATCATCTCTAACTCCATCCAGATTGCTGCAAATGCCATTATTTCATTCATTTTTAGGGCTGTGCAGTATTCCATGGTGTATCTATAACACATTTTCTTTGTCCACTCATTGGCTGATAGACATTTAACCTGGTTCCACATTTTTGCAACTGCAAATTGTGCTGCTATAAATGTGTGTACAAATGTCTTTTTCACGTGACTTATTTTCCTCTAGGTAGATACCCAGGAGTGGGCTAATACAAATTTAAATAGAGATAATTATAAAATAAAGTAATCACCAAGTGAAAATTACTCTTTCTAGTAGTAAAACAAAATGCATTTATTGAGTAAAATTTGAACATATTTCTGCTCACATAAAGAACATGTAGCTTCTGTATTTTGTATAAATGATATGCTTCATCTCACTAGACTCATCCTGTGGTTAATTTGTGGGGGAGGGCAGGAGAAAATAACATATCTTTAAATTTAGCTTCTTGATTCACATTTTTCTTCAAGTTTCAATAGCTCTATTTTAGGAAAATGCCTCCAAGAAGATATTCAGATGCTTTGGGCTTTCTGTGGCCTCAAGGCAAAGTGAAAGTGAGTCTCAAGTCTCTTATTGTCTTCATGCTGTTCTCTGGATCTCTGCTTTCTCTGTGGCAGAGGGTCTCTCTGGTCTGATCACTGAGGCCAATGCATTGCTTTTCTCTGAGATGAAGCTTGTACTCTTGAATCAGAGTACAGTGGAATTCCCTGCCTCCTGTTGGCTTGGATAAGATCTTCAGATCTCTCTGAGTTTCAGCATCCTTCTTCTTCCACAGTGTGTCTGGAATTGTCACATGTGGCCTTTTTGGCCGGCTCATTTTGCCCCTTGGTGCAGTGGCCCCATGTTATGTATGTTAGTTTTCAACTCAGTTAAGTTGCTTCCTATTTACCTCTATGACACTTCCACATTGCATAGATTCATAGGTCTAGCAAGAGGTTTCTTTATATAAACCAAGCTGCCAGAAACAGAAGAATGCTCGCACAGTAGGTCAGATAAACCAAATTTATTACTCACAGAGGAGCCAGAAGAATCAGCAAAAGCCTAAGTTCTATGGCAAGCCTGACCCTTGAGGTCAGAAAAGTTGCCCAGGGTTGACAGAGTCTCCTCTGCACATGCTCCACTGTGTACTGCAGCTGAGGAACCTCTGAGTGCTCCACCCTAGGTTTCACACCCCATGTGCTACTTGGCTCTCTGAGTTTAAGAGTTGCAGGAATATCCTGTTCTAGGAACAACAAGGGCAGAGCCCAGACAGTCCCAGACAGTTTCTCCTTATCTCAGGATATTGTCTTCTCGGAACATTCTAAAATTATTCTGAGAACCAGGAGGTACAGAAAGCTGAGTTGGTCAAGGCCATTCAGGTCTTGTCCTCCTGATCACATAAACAAAGTAGGCTATAAAACAATAAGCATTAGCAGAAATAATCATATTGCATTATCATAGCCATTCTTTATTATGATAAAAAGAATTTATCCACCAAAAAGTTTTCTGAATTCTAAATCTGAATGAACCCAATAAGACAGAGATTTGGGCCTGTTGTTACAATTTAATAAAGGATTTACTAAACCAAAAATTTACTTAAATACATAAACTCTGGAAGGAGTATAAAAATCATAAAGATTCATTTCAATAAAGGCTGGTATGCAAGGTTATCAGACATGTGACAGAGTAGTAGAAAATGTTGACAATGCTTAGGGCACAGTGAATATGATTGATTTTCAAATGAACAAAGAAGATAGTCAACTCAATAGAAAGATGGGCCAAAAATTTCCAATACATTATTAAAAATATGACAGATGCAAATGTGCACAATAAAATGAGATCTGTATTTTCACCACTTGCTTAGAAAATTAAGAATCCTAGATAACATTGTGTGATGAGGATATGAGGATAACAACCTTTATGGGCAATGGATGGGAAATTCGATGGTTTTAAACATTTCAGAAAATAACATGACAGGATCCATTTGAAAGTATGCATACTCTACAACCTGTCTCAATGACGGTCACATATACCTGATATAGTTTGTATGTGTGTCCCCTCCAAATCTCATGCTGAAATGTGATCCCGCATGTTGGAGGTGGGGCCCGGTGAGAGGTATTGGATCATGGGGTGGATCCCTTATGAATAGTTTAGCACAGGAATGTCCAACTTTTGGCTTCCCTGGACCACAATGGAAGAATAATTTTCTTGGGCCACACATAAAATACACTAAAAATAGCTGCTGAGCTAAACACACACACACACACACACACACACAATCTCTTATGTTTTAACAAAGTTGACAAATTTGTTTGGGGCCACATTCAAAGCTGTTTGACCTGCATTCAGCCTGCAAGCTGCAGGTTAGAGAAGCTTGGTTTAGCACCATCCCCTTGTGAGTGAGTTCTTCTCAGTGAGTTCATGAGAGATCTGATTGTTAAAAACAGCCTGGGACTGCCCCCTTCTCTCTCTTACTCCCTCTCTGACCATGTGACACACTGGCTCCCCTTCACCTTCTGCCATGATTGTAAGCTTCTTGAGGCCTCACCCAGAGCAGATGCCATTGCTTCCTGTGCAGCCTGCAGAACCCTGAACCAAGATAAACCTCCTTTTTTAAAAAATAAATAAATAAATTACCCAGCATCACGTGTGTCTTCATAGCAAGAGTAACAGACTAACATAGACCCTGACAAATTGTGACACGTGACCAAAAAGTGTTTTCATAAGAATACCACAAGGAAGTGAATATTTCAGTAGCAGGATATCAGTGTGAATTCTACTGCAAGACTGGATAGGGAAAATGTGGTTGATTCATTTTGTCCAAAACTATGCAGCAGCTACAGGGGAATAAACAACCAAAAATAGCCTACAGCAGTGTGAGAATATATGGAGGATGTGATGCTCTGTGAAAAAAATAGAAATAAAATTAGATTTATAGCATGATACTCTTTAAGAAAAATGTATACACTTGTGTATATACACATACACTCAGAAAACAACCTTCTTATCTTGTAAGAATTCTTTAAGAGTAAATAACTTATATCAAACACATTAGCATGCCTGTCTGTGACAAGGGATAAAGAATAAAAAAATGGAATAAGTAAAACCAGAAAGAAACTTTTAGGAAACAATAATAATAATGTCTCATGAAGTAAAGAATATGATTAATTTTTTGCAATTGTGGTATAAAAACAGAAATTGTCAAAATCACATGTAATGAGCTTTAGCATAGAGCTTATTGTAGGGCAAAAATCAAATTTTAAAGACTTAGTTTGCATAGTTGGATGGGGGAATGGTCTTCTATGTGAAGTAGTAAGATACACGAAACAATCCCATGGGTGTATGGGAAGAAAATACTCAAAATGCTACTTATAATTATTGTTTACTCATTTTTCCAACAGTTTAGTATCTAAATGCTAGGGGAGGCCAGATGTGGTGACTCACACCTGTAACAGCAGTGCTTGAGGGTGCGGGGCAAGGCAGGAAGAACACTTGAGGCCAAGAGTTCTAGGCCAGCCTGGGCAACGTAGTGGGTTTTTGTGTCCACACACAAAAAATAAAAATTAGCCAGGCATGATGCTGTGCACCTGTAGTTCTATCTACTGGAGAGGCTGAGGCAGGAGGATCACCTGAGGGAGGAGTTTGAGGCTGCAGTGAGCCATGATCACTCTACTGCACCATAGCCTGGGTGACAGAATGAGACCCTGTCTCTTAAGTGAAAATAAATAAGAGCTAGGAGACTACATGATCTTTCTAGTTTTCAGCCCTTATTGCAGTTCCCTGTAGATTATTTTGCTTATTCCCAATGTTCCAGGTGTTTCTACATTGTAGGCTAGTCCTTCTACCTACTCAAGGCCCCAGATCCAGCAAATGTCCTCAGAGATGGGCTCTGCTGCTAATCTGTGATCACCTAGGAAAGCCTTATTTTTCTCTGAAATTTAGCTCATTGTAACTTTAGGCCCATAGTGTTTTGACGGCTTTAAACAAAAAAAAAAATTTTAAGTTCATCCAATGTCTTCTCATTATGGCAGGAGCAATTGCTAGAGCCAGGCTTTTCCAATGATACTTAACTGTCAAATAATTCTATTCAATTTTTCATGGGACTTAGGGTTTGGTCCATGAAGTGTTGCCATGGTATGCAAATCAATTATGTCAATAAGCATGCTAGTTCATTCAGCAAATATATTCTTGTAGCAATAGTTACTCAATGAAAGAACTAATATATTTAATTTCTAGTAGAAGCTACTTCTGTCATTGTGAACTGGTTACAAACCTTGAATGCTCTAGCTATTTTGAGGAGCATTAATAGGCATTACCCAAAGAAGATGATATATTCCCTAGACAGCAAGAACTCTTATTCCTGTTTATCTTCTTTTTGATAAACTCTACAGTCTCTTCATAGTAAATCCAGATTCTGTGGGATGTACAAAACAATCCCCCATACATTTAAATTTATGCCTATGATCATGTGTAATGAAATTAGCCCTCAAGAGCCAACTTGAGACCAACAAGAGCCAACATGTTCAGAATGGAAGCTTCAGAAACCTATGGCACATGAATATAAGACCATTTTAGACACAGTCCCAAAATTATCTCTGAATTCAGTGGGAAAAAAGTGACAAGGAACAATTTTTAGGGCATCTAGGATAGTGCTACCTTCTCATGCCTAACATAAGCAAATTAAAACCTCATACTAATGCTCTGAAGCCTAATAATAACTAGTAAGTTTCATGTCTGTCAAAAAGCCACTGCAGGCTACTGTTAAAACCAGCTGCACAACCATCTGAAAGCCATTTGCCTCCCTCTAGTTAAAAACAGTCCCATGTCTACTGATGATGTAGTTAAGGCTGTATCAAGATCTATCTCTCAGCAGGGACATGTTCCCCAAATGCTAATGTTTGACCAACAGAAGTTTTGCAACCAGAGCTTGTGCAAGTATTGGTAGATAGAAAATACAAAATCAAACCGTTTCTCATGAATGATTAAACAATTAAAAAAAGAATGCAAGAAGCTTGTGTGCATGTGCATTGGTGTATGCATGTGTGTGTATATTCAGCTTTGTTAAATTTATTTAACTTTATTAACTTTGTTTAAAATTTAATTTGAAAATTAGATTGGGGAGCAAAATATCATTCTTTCTCTCTCATCGTAAAACTTTTGGCTCATGGGATTCTGACATTGTCATGCTTGGAAAAGTTGGATTTATGAAACCAGTAGCTGGACTGAGCCTGCCTATGCAGCTCTTACACAAGTGCTTCCTATTTTGTGCACAAGTAGCCTCAAGAGCCCAAAGATAGTGATTGAGAGAGACAGGCTCTGAAGCCTTTTTAATTCAACTTCTTGGAATCACCACCTTGCAAATAAACATCAAAATCTTCTCTGTCATTTATCAGATTAATTACTTTTTCCATAAAAAGAGTGAGTTGAGAAAATAACAAGCAAGAAACTCCCTGTCCCTTCTTCATCCTGAAAACAGGAGAATCAATATCTTAACCCTGTTTTTGAGAGATGAATGGGTAGGTCAATATTGCTTGGCTATTTGTCCTTCCACTTGGGTGAGATTACTGCTGCATTTTCCCCTCAATCTCTAGAATCATGGCTTATAGAAAACAATTATGTACTGAATTACTAATTGCATCAAAACTTTATTAGACTTCTTATCAAAGAGCATGCTCAGATTTATTATTAATAGTAATAAAAATATAAAAATTTAAAAACAATATTATAAGTAACAGAGAAAAGCTATGCACTGCTATGAAAGCCTTTCATATTTAGGGATATCAGGTAAGGCTTCCCTTGGTGGGGAAGATGAAGAGCAAACTAAAATAAAAGTAAGATCTAATTATATAAATCTGGGATGGTAGTGGGAAAAGCATATGAATAAGAAGACCAAAGTCCAGAAGGCAAGAAAAAATATATCTGAATCATTTAGCTCAATAATGTTCATGCCACAAGATGGGAGAGAGAGAAAAGAAACAAATTTTGTACTGCTTGAACCCATTTTTTGACTCTTGATTGGACTCCTAGTACCAATGTGAAGTCTTTGGGAATTTTTAAGCCAAGCAATTTACAACGTAAATTGTATTTACATTTCAAGTAAGTCATTTTGGATATAACACAGAAACATTTTTGGAGAGAGAATCAGGGAGAGCACTTTAGAAATGTAGATACATTTAGAAATGTATCTACATTTCAAGTAAGTCATTTTGGATATAGCACAGAAACATTTTTGGAGAGAGAATCAGGGAGAGCACTTTAGAGGTGCTCACTGTAGCCCAGGTGAGAGAGTGATGGGGTGGAATCCATGATGGCAATAAAGACAGAAAGAGAAAAATTCATTCAAGAAATAGAGAGAAGGTAAAATCTGACAATACGTGGTGACTGAAAATGGAAATGTGAAGAAGAAAATGTCAAGAATTACACTGAGATGTCAGGTGTAGGTAGAGGTCGACATCACTTGCTGGAAAGAAAAAACACAGGAAGAATACCACTTTCAGTGAAAGAGACACCTGGGTTGCTTAAAGTATCATGAAATGGGACTTTTCCAGTTCCACGCAGGTAAGTTAGGAGGGCTCAACCTTGAGGCACAAAAGGTGGTGATGGTGGTAACAGTGGCCTTGAGACCAGGACCTATACCAGACTCTAGAAAGATTAGTGTGATTTGGAGTAGCTACAGACCGGAATATTTCAGTGAAAAACAAAACAAAACATTCATACTTATTCTTGGAATCTTGCTTTATTTGAAGGAGTAAATAATTGGGCCTTACAGCTGCAAGTTTTGGTAAGCCCTAAAATGAAGAGAAAATTTTATAAAATGGAAGCAATTCACCAATTCTATTCACTAAACATTTAATGATTTTCTTCCAGGTTTAAGTATTATGATAGACATTGTACAGTAATTAATTTATTGACCATCTTCTCTGGTGTTTGTATTAATACACAAAGAGATATAACTTTAAAAGTATAGTATTGCTTTCAGCTTACACCAATCATTACCCATTATCCCAATTCATTAAATCAGATTGTTTCAGTGATAAGTTACATTTTGAAGTTAATGAAATACTTAAAAGGCTGTGATGTTGTAACTGCAGATGTAGTATGCAAAACATGTTTGATTCATGTTGCTCAACACAATTTCATCATAAAATCTTATCTATAAAACAATATTTTTACACATCTATTATTATTCTCTTGTTTTATGTAAACTTTATATCTATCATTTATCTCTATCAAATAAAGTTACATTTCTAGTTTTTTATTCCCAACCATAAATGACAGCATTAATTTTTACAAACATTAATGATGAACTATACTCACTCATAACTATTTATGTCTAAGTTTTCTTAGAGTTATTGAACAATTTCTGAGTAACTAATGGCTAGCCTTTTATTATTCTATGATGATAAATATTTTTCAGTATCCAGGCTTCAGACATATTTTTGAAAACTTATTTCTCTATGGGTCAAAATTTAAATCAGTTGTAATATGTGATCCACTCACAAATATATTCTCCAGGCTGAGCTATTAAAATGAAATACCAAAGTGGCTCCCCAAGACACCCATTTATAGTCTCTACGTGCAGTGCAGGGTTCCTGAACCAAGGCACAGTGTAATCAGGGAAATTTTATTTTTGTTTTCTTTTTCCTAAGATGTTTCTTATTCCCAGTTATATAAAAATGTATATTACAGGCAAAGAAAAATTAACATGAATGGAAGTAAATATAAAGTATATTCACATTAATATCAGCTTTGCTTTATCTATTAAAGTATATGACAAGCTTGTGGTTTTCAGGACCTTGTAACTCCTGGTTCATTGCAAAGCATAGAAATTCTTCAGAGCCTCAAGAGTTGTGTTTAATGCACTATTTAAATAGTCTCCAACCACTAGTTAGATAGCTTAGCACTCAAATAGCCTTTGAAATCTCTGTAGACTCACCTCAATTGAGCAGTCCTGATAATTTACAGAAGTGTGTAGTGCACTAAGAGATCCCTGATGTATGATGTCTTTGCCTGTAGAGTGTTTTCTGTGTTTATCCACTAAAGTGTGTGTGGGGGTGTGTTTCTGTGTGTAGGTGGGTGAGTATGGGGGTGTGTGTGTGTCTGCGTGTAGGTGGGTGAGTATGGGCGTGCACGGGTGTGTGTGTGTGTATGTGTTTATATTGTGGTGTGTGTCTGTTGGGGTGCTGCCATCAGGGATTTGAAAGACTGAGAACCATAAACTTGTAAACATTCCTACATGCCTGCTTCATAAGAAGTGTATTGAACATGGCCAAAAGTAACTAAACCAAGTAAACAAATTAGACATTAATTAAGTTTAATGCTGGGCAGGAAAGAAGTATTAAAGACCAGGTAAAATGAAGAAATGTAACCAAATGAATGAAAATTTTTAATTGATTAGTAGAATGAGAAAGGAATATTTTTTAAAGTTTATAATTTCAAATAAATATCAGTATACAAAACTAAGAATTATATGGCTGTCAATTGACTAAAAACTGTACTTAAGATTTGAGCTAGTGAAACAACCATACATGATCTTCTAATTCCACTTTTCTGTCTCAAGAAGGACTTGTTAAAATGATTTTTTTTGAAATTTTACATTCTCATCTTGAAAGAGCATCACAAAACTTACATAAGAATCTGGATTGTCATAAGAGGTCTGATTTTTTAATGGTATGTTTGTATTTCTATTATGTACATCAATGTCAAGCATTCATTTCCTGAGCTGTTCTCCAGAACACAATTTAACTTGTAACGGACACTCAATAAATGGTCGGTTGGATAATCAAATCAACACCTCAGTTCCATCAATTTTCATTTCATATAAAAATCACTGATCTTCTATACTCGTCAATGAAACAGAGAGATGAAGGAGGGAGAGGAGTTGAGACTGAGAGGATGACAAGCAGACCTCATTCTGCACTTCTGAATGCTTGGAAACACTTGCCATGCTCAAAAAAATATTGGTATTTCCTAGGCAGCAAATGGGAGTTAAAGAAAGTCCATATTTCTGTATTACAATAACTTACACTATAATACACAGACGACATACATTTCTAAGCTATTCAATTCATAGAAAATGTGGATAAATTTAGGTGAGTAAGGTGTAGGAGAAGGGTTAGTAATCCAGCTGAGTGTGATTGTGAGATTAAATCTAATATTATCTTATACAATTGTTGTATAATTGTATCAGTTGACATATCTGTTGAAACAAAAGGTGGGAGAGTTTTGCACGAGCTTCTGAAATTTACAGGATGATGTTAGGAGAGAGGTTGGTCAATGTGGCTAGGCCAGATGTATTTACTAATTGAGGCTTAAGAAAGTTAAGTTCCTAACCTCTCCCAGAGACTGGGAGATAGAGGTGATAAATTGTATAACATTTATATTTAATATATATTTAATAATATATATAAAGTCTTAAAATGCCAATTTTAAGTCTTTTCATTTTCTTCTTAAAAACAGAGGTTTTATTGTGTTTGGTCCACATTCGGTATTTCACATTATCTCATGGTCCAGGGTCCCTGGGTGGGGGGCAAGAGTTCCAGAATCAACCTGGCCAACATGGTGAAATCCCGTCTCTACTAAAAACACAAAAAATTAGCCAGGCGTGGTGGCACAGGCCTGTAGTCCTAGCTACTCTGGAGGCTGAGGCAGGAGGATCGCTTGAGCATGGGAGGCTGGTGCAGTGAGGCGAGATTACTCCACTGTGCTTCAGCCTGAGAGACAAAGTGAGACTCCATCTCAAAAAAACAAAAACAAACAAACAAAAAAACCCTACTGAAGGCCACGGGGGTAAGGGGACTAGTATGGAGAGGGGTCAGGCTTAACACTAACAATGGAGAATTCCACTACCTCGTACGGGCCTGTTTCCTCACCGGGCCCCAGCGTAGGTCTGAGGGTCTGAGGTCTGTTGGTCTGAGGGTCCTAGGGAAATCCAGCCACTCAGGAGCCTGAGATATTTTAGCATCCTGGCCGGGCCCCCTGTCCCAAGGGACTGATTTCTCAGCACCCACTGTCCCCGCCCCATTCCTGGGGGAAAAACAATTTTTTTTCTTTTGTTAATACTTCTTGAAACTTTTGCGGGTACAGAAACCACAAACTGATCGGCTGACAAAAGGGGGAAGAGGACAGGCAACCGGAAACCTTCGGGGACCAGTTCCCTCCATGCCCAGGTCTCGTCTCCCCAGCACAGCTAGGCCCACAGCCTGGACGCGCCAGCGGGGACCCTCACCCTACACGCATCGGGATACGGCCTTGATCCCTTCTCCCACAGCCCGGTGGCTCAGCCCTGCAAAGGAACGAAAGCAACGGGGAAAAAAAACCCTGCTGCCTGATCCCACGCTGTTACTCACAGATGCTCTGTTGACTGGCAGCACTGAACAGGTTAAAAAAAAAAAAAAAGAAGAAAACACAGAAAAACCCAAACACCCAGATGGGGAGACCATGTGGGGAGAGAGTGTGCTGGCAGCCTCAGTAGCTGGTCTCCTCTTGGTAGTAAGGGAGATATTCAGGGGCCTCCGCTGGCCTCGGGCCGTCGCCTGCACCCGAGGGAGCCCCGTGGGCCACTGTGCTCCCAGGCAGTACTTGGGGTCGTATATCTGTCGGCCCAGGCTGAAGACCTGGCTGCTCTGGTTGGCGCCCAGCGTGTAGCCCATCTTCAGGGACATGGAAGAGTTGTCATACTTGTGATTCCCAGCTTCGTGTCATAGATGTGCCACCGGGTCCCGGGAGCTGCCATTCCCACCTGGCTGGCGCACTTGCTTGTACCCATCTGGAGGCTGATGGTCGAGTGGTCCATGGGGGGTAGGATGTTGTTCTTGGGGTCGTAGAGATGCCTCCTCGTGCTCTGCCGTACACAGTCGTGCCTGACTGGCTGGCACATTTGTTGGTAATCTGCAGCCCGATGACGCACTGGCCAGCCTTCATGGTGGCGTCGTCGAAGTTCCCCTCCTGCTTCTCTGAGTACTCCTCACGGATGTCCACCCCGCTCTGCAGCCCCTTAGTCTTGGCCTTCCCTGCCAGGGCGAGAAGAGAGACACCTGCACCTGCCTCACATTCCCACTCTCAAACAGGTCGTTGGTCTCAAATAGGTCCACGGGGTTCATGCTGTAGCTGACCATGGCCTTGAGGAGGTTGGAGAGGTTTTCTAGCTGGTACCAGTTCTACGCTGAAGCGGTTGATTTTGGGGACTGAGCCCGGCTGCAGTTTGTTCATGAGTGTGCATAAGATAATCCCGTCCTTCAGGCCCTTCTGAAGTCGGGACTCACTGGGCCGATGGAGAGACGGGTGAGTCCCTAGATCCAGCTGCGGAGCTCTACCTCCTTCTGGGAGTCATATTTGGACAGGAGCCGGTTCTGGACGTCCGCCAAGAGCCTGTAGGAGGGGCCCTTGTTGAACTGCGTGGAGCTTACAGCTGGCTGGCCCCGCGGCGGGACGGGACCAGACAGGACCGGGGACTGTCTTTTTTCTAGTTTGCAAGATTTTGTTTTCACCACACCATTGTTTTTACTACATATCTTTTGTGTATTTAAAAAATGTGTGAAAAATGTTAGACCATCTCCCTTTTTTCCACCTTCCCTTTACCCTTTACTGTGATTTACATCCACACATCCACACACACACATACACACACACACACATCCACACACACACTTGCACACACACATACTGAGCGAAATTAATTTAGATGTACGAATGGGTTATTTGAAGCAAAAAGTCAACCTATATTAGTAAAAGTGTCATGCCAGTGGGAATTACATTTATAATCCTTTTAAGAAGAAGGAACTTCCGGCCGGGCGCGGCGGCTCACGCCTATAATCCCAGCACTTTTGAAGGCGGAGGTGGGCTGATCACGAGGTCAGGAGCTCAAGACCAGCCTGGCCAAGGTGGTGAAACTTCGTCTCTCCTAAAAATACAAAAAAATTAGCTGGGCTTGGTGGCATGCGCCTGTAATCCCAGCTATTCAGGAGGCTGAAGCAGAGAATTCCTTAAACCCGGGAGGCTGAGGTTGCAGTGAGCCGAGATCGCGCCACTGCACTACAGCCTGGGCGACAGAGCGAGACTCCATCTCAAAAATAAAATAAAATGTTGAATTTTTACAAGTCATTGTTCCTATTCTAATTTTTGAATGCAACCACAGCCTCTAACAAAACAGCCTCCTTAAACTAATTCACTGATAATGAATTCTTAAGTAAAGGGGAATTCCACAGAAATATATATGGCTCTTTTATATTTAATAAAAGAGCCTGAAAAACAGATGTGTTCTGTAAAATTGAATTACTTTCTATCCAGTTCCACTGGTTCGCAGTGTTTTATCTTTATATTAAAATATACATAAATGATTGATTGATGAATTTTTTTCTTTTAGACACTGCTGCTGAATCCATGGAGAGAAAAAGGATAAATTTCCAGAACTATGGTCCCTGTGCTCCAGTTCACCAGGCGGGCGCGGCGGAGACAGAGACCAAGGAACACAGCTGGGGCGATGCGGCGCTACCCGCACGTGGTGGCGCTACCCGCACGTGGTGGCGCTGTGTCTGGCCTGCGGCTTCTGCTCGCTCCTTTACGCCTTCAGCCAGCTCCCCATGTCCCTGGAGGAAGCAGCAGGCGGTGGTGGCGGGAAGCAGCAGGCCTCAGTGGCTTCCTGGCTGGCAGGAGGCGGATGCGGTGCCGTGAGAGGCGCGGGCAGCGCTGGTCCCGCTGTGCATCCTGGTGGGTGGGACAGGTGTAGTCTGAAAATACAGGCTGTTGAGAAAATGCATCTAGCTGTAGTTGCCTGTGGTGAAAGACTGGAAGAAACTATGACCATGTTGAAGTCAGCTATCATTTTCAGGATCAAAGCTCTTCAATTCCAGGTTTTTGCTGAAGATCAGCTACATCATAGCTTTAAAGGAAGACGTGACAGGGGTCATTTCTGCAAATATTTAATTATACAATATACCCCATAACCTTTCCAAGTGAGAATGCATCAGCATGGAAAAACTCTTTAAACCATGTGGTCCGCAGAGATTGTTCTTGCCGTTATTCCTGAAAGAAGTTGACTCCCAAACTAATAGCCTTTTTTACGACCAGTTGATCATATTTGTTCTTTACTAAAGAAATTTAATTCCACATAAATTGCTCCAGTGGCCTCAGAACACAAGGAACCTCAAATAAGATGGTATAGTCGCTTTGCTAGGCAACCATACTGTGGAAAAAACTGGAGTAAACCCTGGAGTTATGTTGACGAATATGACTCGAATGAGAAGGAAGTATTTCAAGAATGATATGACAAACTGTGTGACTACAATGAGGAGATATACTTATGACATGGCTTAAAGAATACAAACTAAACATTACATGGACAATCAAGATTTACATGGGCAATCAAGATTTGTTGGATATCATGTTTTTTCATAATCCAGAAAGTCTTTTTGCCTTTCCGTGTCAATGGAATTATCATCCAGATCATTGTCTATATGGAAGCAGTTGCCAAGAAGCAGAAGAAGGAATCTTGATTCTTCAGGGAACAGAGGTGTTTACCATGATGATAAGCAACCAGCATTTAGAGTTGTTTATGAAGCACTGAGAAATTGTTCTTTTAAGATGACAACATTCATTCCCTAATAAAACCTTTAGAACTGGAACTACAAAAAGCAGTGCATACATACCGTGGAAAAATTTACAAAATATTTGTCAAACAACTAACAAAAAGCATAAGAGATCATTATGCCGGATCACCAAAGGAAAGGTGATTCTTGGTGCCTGCTACATCAAATGGATGAAAACAACAAAGCATTGGAGGATAAGTGTGAAGGAATCGTCTTGGGTGAAGCATTAATGAAGGAATTATTCATCTCCAGAATATTTTTTTTCCCAAAGAGGTTAAATGAGCAGTATTTTCAGGTAATGAAGAACAAATTAAAATCTTGGGCTCCAGCAAAGAAACATTTTTGGCCTCTGATGTTTTGTAATGTTACTTACTACCATTCCAGTATTGGTGAAAATATTATTGAATGGTTTTAGCCTGCAAACTTCTGTTGACTCATACTCGCAAGTAAGAGTGCTGGGGCTGTGAAGATGAAGAAAATGTATCTCAAGCACAGTGCAAACTTTAACTTTCTTTAAGTAAGGCTCTAGACAAGGATGTGAGTAGAGCGATAATTTTATGTCAGCACTGACCTCGCTTTAAATGTGTGAAAAAAAAGTTTGTTTACAGGAGAAGAAACAGTTCTGTTTCTAAAGAAATGTAACGGATGTAACCATGGATAATCTATGTCTGCCTTTATACATTTCATCTCTGTTTTAAAATATTTTTATGACAATCATGTTTAAAATTGTTTTTAGATTATAAATAAGCTGCATGTTAAAAATTGAGCTGTATAAGAAAGAGGAAATACAGTGAAAACTTTGGGGTTTTAATCTGTGCATGTGTGAGAGAGAGAGACAAATGTAGTGTTTTCATCGTGTATGCATTAAACTTTCTTGCCAAAACTCAGATCTAAGATTGTTAAGTAGATATTTGGGGAATTTTTTTATCACTTTAAATGAAAAATTTCAGCTTTACTGGGCATTCTGGAAGCAGAATATATTATGCTGATGATAAAGTGAGAACCTTAAGAGTATACTCATTTGATGGTGGAAAATGTGATGGACCAAAATTCAGAAGCTATACACATCCTGTGAGTAGTAATTTTAGTTATGAAGGAGTAGAAAAATGTGGTGCATTTAAACTTTTCTTCTACCTCATAATGGCTTTGCAAGATACTTATAAAGAAGCAAATGTCTAGAGCCTTACTTTAAGAAAGTTAACAATGAACTCAAACAAATTTACAAGAAAAAAACAAACAACCCCATCAAAAAGTGGGCAAAGGATATGAACAGACACTTCTCAAAAGAAGACATTTATGCAGCCAACAGACACATGAAAAAATGCTCATCATCACTGGCCATCAGAGAAATGCAAATCAAAACCACCATGAGATACCATCTCACACCAGTTACAATGGCGATCATTAAAAAGTCAGGAAACAACAGGTGCTGGAGAGGATGTGGAGAAATAGGAACACTTTTACACTGTTGGTGGGACTGTAAACTAGTTCAACCATGGTGGAAGTCAGTGTGGCGATTCCTCAGGGATCTAGAACTAGAAATACCATTTGACCCAGCCATCCCATTACTGGGTATATACCCAAAGGACTACAAATCATGCTGCTATAAAGACACATGCACACATATGTTTATTTGCGGCACTATTCACAATAGCAAAGACTTGGAACCAACCCAAATGTCCAACAGTGATAGACTGGATTAAGAAAACGTGGCACAAATACACCATGGAATACTATGCAGCCATAAAAAATGATGAGTTCATGTCCTTTGTAGGGACATGGATGAAATTGGAAATCATCATTCTCAGTAATCTATCGCAAGGACAAAAAACCAAACACCACATGTTCTCACTCATAGATGGGAATTGAACAATGAGAACACATGGACACAGGAAGGGGAACATCACACTCTGGGGACTGTTGTGGGGTGGGGGGAGGATTAGCATTAGGAGATATACCTAATGTAAATGACGAGTTAATGGGTGCAGCACACCAGCATGGCACATGTATATATATATGTAACAAACCTGCACATTGTGCACATGTACCCTAAAAGTTAAAGTATAATAAAAAAAAAAGAAAGTTAAACAACTTTGGTGAATGATTTGGATTAAGATTGTTACATCCAGCTATAGAAAATGTGGTTTTAATTGGGTTGATGTGACTATCTTCCTTTTTTGAATATCACTTAAAACAGTTAATTTTTTAGTTCTTGAAGATGAGAAAAATATTACTTATCTAATATAACTATGTTAATAGTTATCTAATTTAAAGTTATCTAATATAACTGTAAATTCTGAATACTTAGTATGGACTGTGCTGGGGCAGATATCTTATTTTACCAACTGCTATATGGTTATCTTCTTTTTCTTCCTGATATTTTAATGCTCAAGTAGAAAATGGAAAATCATGAAGGGACAATATCACCTGCAAAAATCATGGCAGTTAGCTTTGTGGAGACACCGTGGCCTCTGTGGAGACATGGGATATTCAGAAAGAGATGGTTAGTACAGTTGTTCTGTCTTCTGCAGTTCAGTCAGGGACACATCGAGAGAGGAAAGTTTAAGCAAGGTACATTAGAAGTTGATAAGCAGCCCAGCATTCTTAGAACAGATGGGTTTAGAGAATACAAGTTGTAGTTCCTTGGCAGAATGCCATGGTGGATATGAGAAACTGTGAACTGCATTGAAATTGAGCTTACTGAGAAGAAAACGAGAATACTAAAAATTTGAAGTTCAGAGGATATGCATTAGATTATTTCTAATGGTCCCCAAATATGATCATTGCCTGCCTGGCTATATAAGACTCCTGTTGGGAGCTTCAGAATAGATTCCTGAGCTTAGCCCTTTGGAGACTCTGGTATGCTGTGTCTGGGATGGAGTCTGCAAAAAAAATTTTAAAGAAGAGACTTAAAAATTATACAAAACTAGAATAGTGCTTTGGTACTATCAGATTACTTTGGAGGCTATTCCCACTTAGATTCTTCATATAGAAGATGTGGATAGAGAGACACACAGATAAATCAGTCAATGCCAACTGTTGGGGGAAACGTCCATAGTCTGCAGATTCCCACAGAGAACATAGTACTTCCACTCCTCTCCCATGAGGGAAAATAAAGGAGAAAAGCTTTCAGCCTCTCACCATAAACTCATTCAATCCTCCCCTTGGGAAGAGAAATGACTTACCTGAGGAATGTGCTTGGAAGTAGTGCTGGTGAAACTCAGCCTCTGTGGGTTTCTCTCTCTTTCAGAGTCAGCTCTCTTCAGGATGCACATTTATTTCTCGCTTTGGAGGAGGCCTCAGTCCAGCTCAGCCAAGGACTGAAAGGCACATCTGGCTAATTCAGGACTGGGGTATTGGGAAGTCCCCTTGGCCCCAGATCTATGACATGTTCTCGAGTCCTGAGACCTGCTGACTCTGGTGCCTCATTTCCCAGTTGGGTCATATCTTGGGGTTATTTGTGTTCCCCAGCTCTAACAGGAAGGTTCCCAAGCACTCATTTCTTCTTAACCAATTTCTGAAGGTAAGATGTTTGTTGAAGAGAGCTCTTTTCTTGCTGCTACCATTAATTGGGTGTTTATTTTGTGTCAGGCACTGTTGAGTATTTTACATTTCTTAGCTGGTTTTATCTTTACAGCAACTTTATATGACAGACATTGTTCCTCCGTTTTTCAGGCTAGAAATTTGAAGGGGTGGGTTGCCCCTCCACACCTGTGGGTGTTTCTCGTTAGGTGGAACGAGAGACTTGGAAAAGAAAAAGACACAAAGTATAGAGAAAGAAATAAGGGGGCCCAGGGGACCAGCGTTCAGCATAGGGAGGATCCTGCCAGCCTCTGAGTTCCCTTAGTATTTATTGATCATTCTTGGGTGTTTCTCGGAGAGGGGGATGTGGCAGGGTCACAGGATAATAGTGGAGAGAAAGTCAGCAGATAAACATGTGAACAAAGGTCTCTGCATCATAAACAAGGTAAAGAATTAAGTGCTGTGCTTTAGATATGCATACACATAAACATCTCAATGCCTTACAGAGCAGTATTGTTGCCCGCATGTCCCACCTCCAGCCCTAAGGCGGTTTTCCCCTATCTCAGTAGATGGAACATACAATCAGGTTTTATACCAAGATATTCCATTGCCCAGGGACGGGCAGGAGACAGATGCCTTCCTCTTGTCTCAACTGCAAAGAGGCATTCCTTCCTCTTTTGCTAATCCTCCTCAGCACAGACCCTTTATGGGTGTCGGGCTGGGGGACAGTCAGGCCTTTCCCTTCCCACGAGGCCATATTTCAGACTATCACATGGGAAGATACCTTGGACAATACCTGGCTTTCCTAGGCAGAGGTCCCTGTGGCCTTCCGCAGTGTTTGTGTCCCTGGGTACTTGAGATTTAGGGAGTGGTGATGACTCTTAAGGAGCACGCTGCCTTCAAGCATCTGTTTAACAAAGCACATCTTGCACCACCCTTAATCCATTTAACCCTGAGTTGACAGCACATGTTTCAGAGAGCATGGGGTTGGGGTAAGGTTACAGATTAACAGCATCTCAAGGCAGAAGAATTTTTCTTAGTACAGAACAAAATGGAGTCTCCTATGTCTACTTCTTTCTACACAGACACAGTAACAATCTGATCTCTCTTTCTTTTCCCCACAGAAATCTGAGGCCCAGTGTCCCACAATGGCCATGTGGTGACACTAGGCTTTGAGCACAGATGGTTGACTTCCAAACTCTATGTTCCTAACCATTATGCCACTCTGTGTTGTGACAGCACCAAACATACTTTCATTCATATGTATTTTTTAACTGATCATGTTCTTGTGTGATTTCTTTCAGAAAGGCTTTTACATCAAATATTGATAATGATAATAATAATGAACACATGTTGAGCACCTACCATGTCTCCAGCACTGCTCTAGAGCTTTCCATGAAAAAATCCCTCTAATCTTCAGAACAGTCCTGTGAGGTAGGTGCTGCTATTACTCTGTTTTCACAAGTAAAGAAACTAAGCACAGGAGATCCACAGTCATGCTGTAGGATGCTGTGTAGAATGGCTCCCGGGACACTGGGAAAGCTCTTCTGCACCCCAGCATCCTCTTTACTGTTTCATTAATGTCTGATGTTCCTGCATGAGAAAACACAGCACAGAGAGAAAGCTTAATATGTCTATAATATGTCACTGAGAGATAAGGCATTGACATAACATCTCATTATAGGTATTAGAAATGCAGTCTCAAGAGCAGGTTCTTGTGGGGTGACAGGCAGGGTATTCTAGGGGAAAGAATACCCCAAGAAAGGTAGCATTACAAAGGAAGAGGAGAAAGAAAGATGTAAATGAGGAGACACTGATTTTCTTCCACTGCAATTTTTCCCAAGGCTGGCCCCTTTTCTATTACATTGTTACCCAGTAACTCATACTTTCCCTAGAGCTCTTGCAAGCAAGAACTATTGAGAAAGTAGCCCATCTGAAAGTATATTTCCTGCTATTTTTCTGCTTCCAGAACTGGCTGAAGTTTACTTTTTGGTACTCCAGAGACCTAGCTGCTTCTTGCCTTCTTCCAGTGTGGTCTATTTAATCTCCTGTCATGTGGGAAATTATATTCAAAATTTCTGTGATCCTCTGTCCATAGTAAGTTATGCATGTAGTGACAAATGCATGCCACAAGGTCTTGATATTATATCTGCCATGTGTTGCTGCTGGCTGTTGATCAAGATAGGCTGGAAGAAAAACATTTATCAAATAATTCTTCATGCATTTTTCCCAAGACGTTGTAGCGTATTTAAACTTGGGAGGTGAAGTTTGTAGCATTCATTATGACTGAAAATTTAGTTCACACAATCATGATGCTCTATTAGGTGTTACCATTAAACAATATTAAAATACACACAATGTGGCTGGTCTTTCGTAAGCTACATGGCATGTTTACTTCTTTGCCTGGTTTCTTAATTGCATTTCTTCATCTTTCTGAATACCAGTGTCACTGTCACCCACAATATTTTCTGTTTTGAGTACATGGTTTACATTTTACTTTGCCCAGTGATAGAATATGATGGGGACATCTTATCTGAGTGTTTCATAGTATGCTGTAGTTTGAATTCTTGGCCACTGGTTTCCCAGAGTCCCAGCTCCTGCCACTGCATTCTGCCTTTGTAAATGGAGAATAATGGCTCTAAAAAAAATTCACATAATAATCTCATGATAGTGGAGAAGGAGGACCATGGAAATGCTAAGGCCTCCCACTCAGCTTCTGTAAATCATGCAGAGGATCAGGAAAATGATTGAAAGTGATGTATCCCAAACAAAGAAGCCAGCTGTATAATTAAAGACCTGTGTCTGGCTGTTAAGAAAAGAAAAAAAAACAATGGAAAGAATAACCTTGCTATTCATCTTGTTCAAAAAACTGGAGCAGATTGAGTCATCTAGACCCAGTTTCAGATGAAATGTTAAATACTGATAGGGGCATATTCAAGATCTTTAGGATTTTTGGGGGGAGGAGGGGGGAACGTAAAAAAGCAATAATAAAGATAAATTTGAATGCAGGAAAAATACACATAATCCATGAACCAAACACCTGTTTTTGCATGTTTATCACCTTTGTCCCTATGTAGATCTATGTTTTCTTTCATAGTTGCAGTCATAGAATATATTCTATTCTCTAAGCTTTTATCCTTTAATGTTATAGGAGAACATTGTTCCATGTTACCACATAGCCAAGTGTTTCAAAACTTGTTTAATAAATTCTGTGTTGTTGTTTTCACAGGGAGAAACATGCACATGTATATTACTTATTTTTTTTCTGTTGAAATATACTCTTGGAATAATTTTTTTCAGTGAGGTTTTTGGTTCCAAAAAGTATAAACATTTTGGTGATCTTTAGTAAGTTGTATTGCTTTCCAAAGAAGTGATAGAAATTATACTTGCCACCCCAACAGTGAAAGAGTAGTCATTTAATTTCAGTGTAACAGGGGATGCTACTGTTGCTATTATATTTTCTATTATAATGAAAAGATTTCAACCAAGCTGGATTGTCCTTCAGGAGCTGCTGCTAAATCAACACCTTGATATCTTTTTCTTGGAGAAAAATGAGCTAAGGAGGAAGACCATCTAAAAAAACCCATTAGACAATTTGTGCTCACTGGAGTGGTCTCTACTGGGCAAAAGGCTTTTAGAATGGCTTGTGGATCTTCTGGCAAGTGGCAAACCACACAAGTGCTACATCAGGCCTGGAAGACAGGTGCAGCCCTGTCGGGGTCAGAGAGGAACACCAGTGGCAGAAGAGCTAAGAGTGAATGAAAATTGAATTATCTCTACTTCTAGGACTTGTCTATTGAGAAACAGGAGCTACCCACTCCAGCTTGGGCAACAGAAAGCCTGTCTTGGAAAAATTGCAAATCAAAAACAGAACCCCAACAGCATCCAAGTCTGCTGATAAGCACGCTCTGAAAATGCATGAACAAGATCAGCAGCAACTTCAATGTTGCTTTTCTCAAACAGTAGCACTCTAAAAGGATGCACACAGCTTACTGATAATGAACACAAAAATTACCAAGAGATTGGTGGAGTAAATCTCTTAAATTTCTTTTTTTTTACTTCTTCTCCAAATTTTGATGTGACATAGCTAATTTGAATATATGTCTCTTTCTAGATTCTACAGATAGCCTTAGGGCCCCACAAGGCATTTTGGGAAGTTGAAATAACAGCAGTTTCTACCTTACAGGAACCTCTAAAAATTATTATCATAATCATGACTTATTTTGTTGAATCCATGAGGCTTATGAGGTTTTAAGAAACTCAGGTTGGGCCGGGTATGGTGGCTCACACCTGTAATCCCAGCCCTTTGGGAAGCTGAGGTGGGCGGAACACTTGAGGTCAGGAATTCAAGATCAGCCTGGCCAACATGGTGAAACCCTGTCTCTACAACAAATACAAAAATTAGCCAGGCGTGGTGGTGGGCCCCTGTAATCCTATCTACTCAGGAGGCTGAGGCAGGAGAATCGCTTGAACCTGGGAGGTGGAGGTTGCAGTGAGCTGAGATTGCACCAGCGTGCATGATGGCCTGGGCAACAGACAGAGAAAAAAAAAAAAAAAAAAAGAAACTCAAGTTGTACCCACTAGTTGCAGAGTGATTTTATTTTTATTTATTTATTTTGAGATGGTGTCTTGCTCTGTCACCCAGGCTGGAGTGGAGTGGCAGGATCTTGGCTCACTGCAACCTCTGCCTCCCAGGTTCAAGTGATTCTCCTGCCTCAGCCTCCTGAGTACCTGGGATTACAGGCACCCACCACCATGCCCAGCTAATTTTTTGTGTTTTTAGTAGCGACAGGGTTTCATCATGTTGGCCAGGCTGGTCTCAAATTCTTGACCTCAGGTGATCCACTCGCCTCAGCCTCCTAATGTGCTGGGATTACAGGCGTGAGCCACCACACTCAGCAGTGATTTTGTATTTAAATGTGTGTCTTATAGGTTGCTTCATTTTCTGGTCATAGGGTCCCCATGAAGGAAGTAGTTTATTGCCATTTTTCAATAGGAAAGCAGAAATACAGGAGGACAAATGACTTACCTTTGGTCATTCAGTCTGTAAGTGGGAATTGAGAGCAAGATCTCAAGTCCTCTGACCTTCAGCCCTGTGTTCTCTCTTTCACTTAGCTTTCCAGTTTCTTTATGCCAAGTAATGGAAGTGATTTGAAAACTGCATTCTCAGCCTATTGGAAAGTGGTTCACTAGAGGTGTTTCTTCACCACTCTCATTCTTTAATGTCACCTGACACCAAAGACCTCATGATGGGAAATACTGAATGTGGATTTGGCCAGTCTGCTGACACCATCCTGTCACGCATCCCAAAATTACCCAAGCTCATCCCTCTGATCAGAAGTATTTGTGAGGTGGAAGGTGGGGCCTTAATGGATAACCCTACTACCCCCCAGGCACTGAGGTATGGTTGGCCAATGATCCTCATTGACATCTGGGGATTGTGTGTAGGATTATGAGCATCCATTTTGAGCGCTGAGACCTGAGACAATGCACCAAGTCAGGCAGAAGTGCGGTTCATCAGCATCTTGACAACATAGTCTATTCTCACGTGTTCAAGGCCTGAGCCACCACTGCCATCAAGCTGACTCCAAGTGGCTGCATTTTCAGCAAGAGGGGAATAGCAGTCACCTATCTGCTTCTTGACTGTGTTCTGCTGGGCTTCCTGATAAAAGATGTTTATTCAGAGAGAAAGAGACAGGAGAGTGAGGTGGTACACAACCTGCTATCCCCAGACTTTGCACAGGTTTCAGAGTTAAGATCTTCTTTGAAGGCTCTGAAACCTGGGACAGTCCTTACCATGACTGAAACCTGGAGAGGAGATGTGGACAGAGGATCATTTTTGTGTTGAGTCACTAGGTGACCCTCTTCTCTTCTTTATAACAATGTGTGTTGTGCTTGGGCCCTTGTTAAGCCGTCTTTGTGTTATCTCTGGCTGTGACTAGCACAGCATGTGTTCTCCTCCCACTTTCAGCCTGGAAGATCCAACTTCTGAGCCCTGAGTGACAAATCAGCTTCGTAACGGGAAGCTGACACCATCCTATCTTCAAGGGCTATAACTGGGCAGTTGCAGAGAGCCCTGGTCTCAGAAGCATTGTGCACATGGTTTACAATGCTCTGCTGTTGCATCTTGAAATGCTTAATTTTTGAACAAGGAGCCCTGTACTTTCATTTTTCACTGGGCCCTACAAACTATGTAGCTCATCCTGCCAACATCATTGGCATCCCTGAGTATGAGAGTTCAGAAGAAACTTAGAGGCTATTGTCTGATTCAATCCTTGGAGCTTACAAAAAGAAATGTGGGAGCAGGCACTGCATGACTAGTCTGAGGTTACTCAGGAAGTCAGAGGCAGAGCTGCAGTCAAGGTCACCTCTCTTTACTGCTAGCTGTGTGCTCTTTCTACTGCACCCTCAGCATAAAACATCTCCCAATCCAGGAACAAGGTCTACCTCATAGGTGGGCACAGCAGCGTGATCACTCTCTCAGTCATCTTGTACTCCTCCTTTGCTTTGACCAAAGAGACAGGAAGGGACTTTTGCCCCGCATAAAACACTTCTCAAAGGCTTGGCAACAACAATAGATAATAGAGAGCATTGGCCTAAGACCAATGTTTTGACCATGATGTCAAAACAATATTTTGTTTCAGCAAAGAAAAGCTATGTCACAAGTGGATTGTTATTACTAATAATCAGAGTAGTGGTACTTGTGAATAAGTTGGTTTCATACTCACACTTGGACAACTATGCACACTGAGTATAACTGACCTTATGAGAATGTCATTCTCACTAAGATTATGATGTGCTTTCTTGTGTGGGAACTGTACATAATATTGTGTGTACCCTTGGGAGGATGTCCTGCCTGTGATGTTGTCTGTCAGGGAAGAAGAGTGGTTGAGAACTGAGGATATATTAAACATTTACTCCCAGATTTTTCAAGATTTCTGTTAAGCCAGATCAGAAGAAAGCCATCTATTTGGATTTCATCACTTTAACCCCTTGAGTTGAATTGTCTACACAGAATTATAATTTCACAGTATGTCCAGATTACTTACCGAGAGCCAATTTGAGACACCAACAGGACTAGTAAAACATCTTTGCACTGTGGGTCGCATTGCTATCAAAGACCTTGTACATTATGTCATTCAAGAACTTTTATATTAAGATTCTTATGGAAAATCCTTTCCAAAGTTTAACCCTATGGTACAGCATTTTTTTTCTCCAGGTAACATAGTGGAAAATTGGGAACTGTTTAACCCAATGCATTGATTTCATTGATTGTTTTGGTTGCCAAGAAGTATGGATGCTCAGAATAGGTTTTCTTGTTTTCAACTGCTAATTCCCTTATTTAATTTGTAATAAATGTTTCCCTTTGTTTCTTTGCTTTTTCTTTTTAAGAAATTGAATGTATTTAATAATAAATTATAAATTATCAATAGATCAATTAGCATAGAATAGTTTGGAATAATGCTTAAAGATCTCCCATTGAAAAAGACCCCAGTACCTTAGGGTTCACAGCTGAGTGTTAACTGAACTTTAACAAATTCTGATTTTATTTAAAACAATCAAAGCCTAGAAAAAAAACTCCTGCACATCATACGGGGCACATAATAACCATAAAAAAAAAAGAAAGAAAGAAGGGTGGCTTTCTTCAATTAATTTTATAGTGTAATATCAAAGCTTAATGGTTAATGTATTTCATCTAATGTAGGATGTCAATGTTTAGAAATCAGACATTATTTCATGTACCATTATAGATATACTGCCAATTAAACTGTGACTTCCTTAACAAAAGCAAAAAAAGGAATTGTAAAGATATTAAAACATGTAAAGAAGAATATAAGCACTATACTCAATTAACATGTTAATATTTTATTGTATTGGTTTTCAGTAATTATTTTCAATAACATAAAGCATTATTAGCTAATATTCCACCCCTCCCACCCCAATCTCATTCTCCTTCTAGGTCCCCAGGGCCAATTGCTAAAATGAATTTGTTGTATATTTTAAAGTCGATTTTCTATACTTTTGCAAGTAAATATGTGCATTCATAAAAAGTATTTTTGTGCTGAGAAGGTAGAATAAGCCCTTCAAAGTTGTTGATGTTCAGATTCCAGTTGGCAAAAGTCTTACACATATGGCATTAAATATTTTCAGTATAAATATGCACATTCCACAAGTTCAGCAGTTCTGTGATATACATCCAGAGTCTGCCCTGAGGGTTGCTTACAATCTTAGCATAAACTCTCACTCACCCCTTTTAGAGAATAAAACTTACACCTATGTAATGACCAGTCCAGGTACAAGGGTGTCCTCTAAGAACATTCATTCATATATTCAACACATCTTTATTGAGCACCTTTTCATGCTAGGGAGGTGACCTGTGTTCTCCCTACACAACAGGAGAAAGAGTGGTGGCACTGACAGGAAAGTGCAGTGGAAAGGAGGAGCTGACTTTGGCAGGAAAAAGAACGATATTACTTTGAATTTATCAACTCTGATGTGACATCCTGATAAAAAGTGCCATATCCAAACCACATTGTAGATTCTCAAAGGACAGCATGAAAGTTGAATAAAAACTATGTGCCCCAAATAGGAAATTGTATAGAAAGGCCTGAGGCTGGGGTATGGAGGCACACGGTGTGCAGAGAATGAGGGAAGAGAAGAGTGAACAACTGCTCGGGGTGGGGTGGCATTGATGGTGAGAGATGGGTTTAACATGCATTTATGATGACAGACACGATCAGGTTTAAAGAAAAAGAATTTTTTTTCCAGCACTCCCACTATGGGGCATTTATCTACAGGAAAGGAAATCAGCATATTTAGGAGATACCAGCACCCTCATGTTTATAGCAGCCACTATTCACAGTAGCCAAGATTAGAATCAACCTAAATGTCCAAAAACAGATAAATAGATTTAAAATGTAGTATATATTCATAGTGGAGTACTATTTAGCCATAAAAATAATGAAATCCTGTCCTTGGCTGAAACATGGGTGAGCCTGGAAGACTATGTTAAGTGAAATAAGCTAGGTACAGAATTGGAAATCTTTCACGTTCTCACTCATATGTGGGAGCTAAAAAAAACAAACTGAGCTCATGGAAGTGGAGAGTAGAATTCTGGTTATTACAGGCTGGGGAGAGCAACAGGGAGGAGAGGACAGGGAGAGGTTGGTTAACAAATACGAACTTACAGCTAGATAGGAGGAATGAGTTCTAGTGTCTACAGCACTGTAGGGTAAATATGGTTAGCAGTAATTTATTGGATATTTTGAAAAAGCTAAGAAAGAGTATTTTGAATGTTTACAACACAAAGAAATGATAAGTGTTTGATGTGATGGATACGTTAGTTCCCCTGATTTGATCATTACATATATAGAAATACATATATTGTACACATATATTGAAATGTCACTCTGTATCCCATAAATATGTACAATTACATTTCAACTAAAAATGAAAAAAGCAGTAAGACTGAAATGATAGGCTTAGTATCAATTTATAGATGAGTCTTGATTTAGGGAAAGGAGATAGGTAGAGGAGAGAGATTTATGTCTGAGTGTGAAGAGAAATTTTTATTCGTTTTTGGTGAATACTGTCCAGTGAATTTCCTAGTTTAGAAGAATCACAAGGAGCTGGCAATGTAGTGTGGGCACGGTAGCTGGAGTGACATCAGAGGTCAGCTCTGTGACTCCAGCACCAGATTATTCTTTTATCAGGACCTGAAGCTCACAGTCAGATGCCCATGGCAGTAGCATCAACATATTGACGCTGCCACCACCATGGGTCCATCACCCTTCAAAACCATGATAGAAAGACCAAGACATGGATGTCCAGCTAATGGTTCTCAGATACAAAGGGCAAGAGACCTGGAGTGATATCCAAAATAAGCAAGAATAAGACCACATTGCAAGTTGTTTTCATCCATTGGAAAGCCTAAGAAGGGAACTAAGATGGCTCTCCAAAAGCTTTGTAACTTCAAACACTTCCCAGCATCCCCATTGCCATCTTAATGTTATTATTCAAGTTCTTTTTCCTGAACTAGCTGAGTTTATAAGCCATTTTTGAGAGTAACTGTAGCTATAGAAAACCATAGTTATAGGAAAATGCAATCTGTTGATCTCTTCATGGTAGAGTCTGTATATCATTTACACTTCACTTCTCTGTGGGTGGAAAAGCTTTTTTCATGGTTTATTTAGTGGGAAGTCATTTTGATCAGCAAGATGAGTAATACTTTACAGCTGTTTGCAATTACTGCCTCTGCTCTGCCAGGAGTTTTAACTATTACACAAACTGAAATACCAAATGAGTTGATGCAAGATGGGAAGAGAAATACATATTTCATAGGCCCATTCATTTCACTAGAAATTATCCATCACTTTTTCTTTCAATTCTATCTTTCTAAATTGAAAGTTACATCTCAAGGTAATTTTGAATTACCTAATTCCAAAGGATTTTTATCAATGAAGGGAAGTGCACCTGCTAACACTAAATTTCCTATTGTTGCCATTGGAAGGGCACCATTGCCTAAATTCCACACAGGTCTGAAGCCAGTTTGGCGAGGAGAAAGAACACAGGCCTTGATCTGCATATTTGTCTCTTTAAAACACCCATTCTTCATGATTTTAAGGAAAGGATCATGCCCATTATTTTCTTCCCTCCCAATCTTTCTAACATGGGCCCACATAAAACGTGTCCCCCTCCGCCAACATCCCTTCACACACACACACACACACACACACTCTCTCTCTCTCTCTCTCTCTCTGTCTCTCTCTCCCCCTCTCTCTCCATCTCTCTCTCTGTCTCTCAGATGAGGAACAAGCTCAGGGGGAGGTCTTGGGATTAGTTCTGATTGGTTCTGATTGGGTCACATGCCCATCACTGAACCCTTGGAATGCTGCATGCTAATTGGCTAGTTCTGGGTCAAATGCCCACCTCTGAGGACAGAGGAAGAATCAACTTGTTTAATTAATCCACATGGATGGGCTGAGCTTAGGCAGAACTTCCAGCAAAACTTGAGTGCTGTTTTTAGAAAAAATAAATGGAATATATTTGAAATGAAGAAAAACATTATATCTCCACTCAGGCATTTCTCTTTCCTGGGCAATTGACTGGAGGGTGCATGGGGCAAACTCATCCGGGCTGCAATGATTTATTGAAAAATGCCATGCTTATTCAAATGGACAACAATTCATAAAACTTGACTAGATCCAAAAGCCTGGCCGGGCGCGGTGGCTCACGCCTGTAATCCCAGCTCTCAGGGAGGCAAGAGGCAGGAGGATAGCTTGAGCCCAGGAGTTCGAGACCTGCCTGGGCAATATAGCTAGACCTCGTTCTCCAGAAAAAGGAAAAAAAAAAAAAAAGACAAAAAAAAAATAAGCGTAACTCCCCTTAAAGCAACAACTCCCCCCCCCCCAACTTTTAAACACTCCAATGAAAGGGTAATGCAATGTATTAATACATATTAATAATTAACACCCTGGCCGGGTGCGGTGGCTCATGCCAGTAATCCCAGCACTTTGGGAGGCCAAGGCAGGTGGATCACAAGGTCAGGAGGTCGAGACCATCCTGGCTAACATGGTGAAACCCCGTCTCTACTAAAAATACAAAAAATTAGCCGGGCATGGTGGCAGGCGCCTGTAGTCCTAGCTACTCGGGAGGCTGAGGCAGGAGAATGGCGTGAACCTGGGAGTCGGAGCTTGTAGTGAGCCGAGATCGCGCCACTGCACTCCAGCCTGGGCGACAGAGCCAGACTCTGTCTCAAAAAAAATATAATAATAATAATAAGCAACACCTACTCTTAGGGATACCCTGCTCTTCACTTAGCAGAAGATGTTAGATGATAGGCGAGCAATTGATCAAAAGGTCAGAGGATCACAGGCATTTCTGTGATGTAGCAAGCACTGAGAATAGCTGTGAATATCCCAGGAATTTTCTGTAGGTATCAATAAAGCAAGATTTTGGTTCCTGAACACTGACCTGAGTTCTAGTTTGGCAAACTTTGTGTTTTTTATTCACATTTAGCTTCCAGTATTTTGAAACAGAGGTTAATTCAAGGAGAAGACCCAAAGGATAAGGAAGGGAAACATTTTTTTTTCCACAAACGTTGTGATATGCATGTAATACAGACATAGGAGTGAAAAGAATGCTGATAAATGTAACATTTTATTAACTAATGAAGCCTAAGGAAGAACATGTAAAGAGATCAGGATCTGATTTCAGATTTTACTTGCTCCTACATAGATATCTCAGGGAAATTCAAATAAATTAAGACTCAAACACAACACACAAGAACATCGGCAGATGACATGCCAGGCACTGTGCCCAGAGCCTTCTCAAGTAGGGGCTTCTTGAATCCTCCCGAGGATTCTGGAAGAAGGGTGATATTCTCCCCTTCCACAGATGAGGAAACTGAAGTCAGAAAGATCAAGATCACAAAAATACTCAATG